>NC_134208.1:57938484-58241515 GCF_965140235.1 Caretta caretta | reverse complement strand
GATCCAGGGCCCAGGGAGGGGGGGCATTCAGTCATTTTTCTGGAAGGACTGTGGGTGAGAAAAGCCATCTTGGACAAATTCTGTATCTTGCTAGGTTAAGATTTTAATCACTAGAAAGTGTTTTTCCACTATTTTTTGTTTGTAATCATTTCAGTCACATTTAAAACCTTGTTTTCTTTTGTTAAGAAACTGTTTACTTTTAATTTAAACTGTGTTGTGTTTGAATTAAAGCATTACTAAACTCACGGTAAAGTGGTAATGTGTACATTGTGTCTTTAGAGGAGCAAATGATCTGTATTATTTCTCTGAGTGGTCCAGGACAGGGCTGGACACTTCAGAGCACATAGTTTGGGAAAACTCTGGGATGGAAGTGTGTTGGGATCACCTTGCTGGTTGTAACCAAGGATGGTGGAAGTCAGAGTGGGGCTGTGGGGCTGCAGACAGGGTGCTTGGGTCAGAGCTGCTGAACCAGGGCTTGCTACATAGCACACAGACACTCAGGATGTGACCTGCATTCTTGTTGCTGACTGAGAGCCTCCGAGGCAGAGAGCTACAGTCGCAAACTATTGTGAGGAACTCAGGGTAAGAGGTGACACTCACTAATATGGATTGCACCCCAAAGTGTGACAGAGGTCTCACTCATATTATGAGGGAAGAGATTGGTAATCAGACATCCTCTTTTCCAGGACTCAACCTAGTTGATTGGGAGAGAGAGGAGCCTTGTCCCACTTGACACTACAAGGCGCCTGGTTCTGGTCCATTAAAGAAAAAGTCCCCTGTAAACACCCAGACACTAACAGTCAGCCTGAGACCACTTTATCCCCGCATGTGTTCCAAATCACCTGGTCAAAGTTTTACTGGCCATAGTGCCTGTTCACACTTAAAGGAGACCACTTTGTTACAATTATTATGAAGATGCTGAGCATCATAATACCTAACTTTTAAGTGACTAGAAAAATCACTGAAACAACACTGGGATCCACAAAGCAGAAATGTTCAATAAATATTTCTGTATTTGGGGAAAAAAAACAGACGATACAGTCTCATCATATGGTGATGATGATGCTCTTTCCATTCTGCTAGTATCTCTGGAGGATGTTAAACAGAAACTACTAAAATCAGACATTATTGAAGCAGCAGGTCCAGATAACTAGCATTCAAGAGATTTAAAAGAGCCGTCTGAAGAGTTTGCTAGACCATTAATGTTGATTTTCAATAAGAGGTTCCTGAAGACTGGAAGAAAGCCAATATTTTGTTCATTTTCAAAAAAAGGTAAATGAGATGACCCAGGTGATTATAGGCCTGTCAGCCTGACATTGATCTCAGATAATAAAGCAGCAGATATGAGACTCAGTTAATAAAGAATCAAAGGAGGATAATGTAATGTAAATCAACATGAGTTTATGGGAAATAGATCCCATCAAACTAACTTGACTTTTTTTTTTTTTATGAAAGTAGAGGTTTGGTTGATAAAGGTAATAGTGTTGACATAATATACTTACGCTTCTGTTAGGTATTTTATTTAGTAGCACACAACTTTTTGTTGGGTTAATTTAACATTTTTATCAAGGACCTGGAAGAAAACATAAAATCATCACTGTTAAAGTTTGTAAATGACAACAATTGGGGGAGTAATAAATAATAAAGAGAACAGAATGCTAGGTGGGGAGTCACTTAAGCTACCCTATGGGAGATGCTGGTGAGAGGGGTGTGTGCTAAGCCCCTCCCCTATCATGGAGTTGGGAGCCTAAGTCGAGGCTGCAGGGAGCTGCCTATCTCTGCTTGTGACCCAGAGCTGGGAACTCCTTTCCTGGAGTCAGATGGCTTAGGTGCCTAAGTAGCTTCCTGTGAGAATAAGGCACTTACCTCACTCCACACATAACAGCTAGAGCAGGAGGTGCACAACTAGCAACTTTTATCCCCATGATCAGAGCATTCATCCAGGATGTGGGAGACACATGTTCAATCCCCCCCTCTGCCTGAGGGGAAGAAAGGATTTCATAGAAACATAGACTTTAAGGTCAGAAGGGACCATTATGATAGTCTAGTCTGACCTCCTGCACAACGCAGGCCACAGAATCTCACCCACCCAGTCCTGTGATAAACCTCCCACCTATGTCTGAGCTATTGAAGTCCTCAAATCGTGGTTTAAAGACTTCAAGATGCAGAGAATCCTCCAGCAAGTATCCTGTGCCCCACGCTGCAGAGGAAGGCGAAAAACCCTCAGGGCCTCTGCCAATCTGCCCTGGGGAAAATTCCTTCCCGACCCCAAATATGGCGATCAGCTAAACCCTGAGCATGTGGGCAAGACTCACCAGCCAGACACCCAGGAAAGAATTCTCTGTAGTAACTCAGGTCCCACTCCATCTAACATCCCATCACAGGCCATTGGGCATATCTACTGCTAATAATCGAAGATCAATTAATTGCCAAAATTAGGCTATCCCATCATATCATCTCCTCCATAAACTTATCAAGCTTTGTCTTGAAGCCAGATATGTCTTTTGCCCCCACTGCTTCCTTTGGAAGGCTATTCCAGAACTTCACTCCTCTGATGGTTAGAAACCTTCGTCTAATTTCAAGTCTAAACTTCCTGATGGCCAGTTTATATCCATTTGTTCTTGTGTCCACATTGGTACTGAGCTTAAATAATTCCTCTCCCTCCATGGTATTTATCCCTCTGATATATTTATAGATAGCAATCATATCTCCTCTCAGCCTTCTTTTAGTTAGGCTAAACAAGCCAAGCTCATTGAGTCTCCTTTCATAAGACAGGTTTTCCATTCCTCAGATCATCCTAGTAGCCCTTCTCTGTCCCTGTTCCAGTTTGAATTCATCCTTCTTAAACGTGGGATACCAGAACTGCACACAATATTCCAGATGAGGTCTCACCAGTGCCTTGTATAACGGTACTAACACCTCCTTATCTCTACTGGAAATACCTCGCTTGATGCATCCCAAGACCGCATTAGCTTTTTTGATGATCCTGTGATTGACTATTACTCCGAGGTCCTTCTCCTCCTCTGTTACTTCCAAGTAATGCGTCCCCAGTTTATAACAGAAATTCTTGTTATTAATCCCTAAATGCATGACCTTGCACTTTTCACTATTAAATTTCATCCTATTACTATTACTCCAGTTTACAAGGTCATCCAGATCTTCCTGTATGATATCCCGGTCCTTCTCTGTATTGGCAATACCTCCCAGCTTTGTGTCATCCGCAAACTTTATTAGCACATTCCAGCTTTTTGTGCCAAGGTCAGTAATAAAAAGATTAAATAAGATTGGTCCCAAAACCGATCCCTGAGGAACTCCACTAGTAACCTCCTTCCAGTCTGCCAGTTCACCTTTCAGTGTGACCCGCTGTAGTCTCCCCTTTAACCAGTTCCTTATCCACCTTTCAATTTTCATATTGACCCCCATCTTTTTCAATTTAGCTAATTATTCTCCATGTGGAACTGTATCAAATGTCTTACTGAAATCGAGGTAAATTAGATCTACTGCGTTCCCTTTGTCTAAAAATATCTGTTACTTTCTCAAAGAAGGCGATCAGGTTGGTTTGACACGATCTACCTTTTGTAAAGCCATGTTGTATTTTGTCCCAATTACCATTGACCTCAATGTCCTTAACTACTTTCTCCTTCAAAATTTTTTCCAAGACCTTGCATACTACAGATGTCAAACTGACAGGACTGTAGTTACCCAGATCACTTTCTTTTACTTTTCCTAAAAATAGGAACTATGTTAGCAATTCTCCAGTCATACGGTACAACCCCTGAGTTTACAGATTAGCAAGAATTTTTAATCAATGGGCTTGCAATTTCATGTGCCAGTTCCTTTAATATTCTTGGATGAAGATTATCCAGGCCTCCTGATTTAGTGCCATTAAGCTGTTCGAGTTTGGCTTCTACCATGGTTGTGGTAATATCTACCTCCATATCCTCATTCCCATTTGTCATCCTACCATTATCCCTAAGCTCCTCATTAGCCTCGTTAAAGACTGAGGCAAAGTATTTGTTTAGATATTGGGCCATGCCTAGATTATCCTTAACCTCCACTCTATCCTCAGTGTCAAGTGGTCCCACTTCTTCTCCAACATCTCAGGAGAGTGCTCTGACCACTGAGTTTGGGATAGTCTGATCTGGGGATACTCTCACTCTCTCCTGTTGCAGCTCTTCCATCATGGTAACTAATTAAATAGTGACTGGAGTAGGGGGACTGAACCGGACCACTGGTCTTCCCCCTCCTATGTGGGTGTCCTAATCACCAGACTATAGTCACTCTTGTTCAGGCCAAGTGACTATTTAAGTAAGTATTATACACAGTGGAACAGCTTCAGCAGGATAGACTGAGGAAAACCCATATCAGAATATCCCATAGCTCAGCGGTTAGAGAAATTGCCTGAGAGATGGGAGACCCCTTTTCAAATCTTTCCTTTCCCTCAGACAGAGAGGAAAATTGAACAGGTGTCTCCCACATGCTGGGTGGGCACTCTAGCCACTGGGCTAAAAATTATAAGTAGGCACCACCACCACTTTGAATAGGACTCAATCTGGCAAGCATGCTTAGAGGCAACCTGTTGTATTTGGCTCCTGCAGGTGTGATAGGTGGAGGAGTGTCTATATTCCCCCAGTTCAGGGATCACACTGGGGTTTAGGAAGAAGATAGACACCGAAATGCCTCCAGTGAGAAAGCAGTGATCCTGCCCAGAAGCAGAAACATAGCTAAGGAAATTTTACAGAGGAAATTTAGGTGCCAAGGGGGAGTTTAGGTTTGCAAAGGTTAGGTGGCAGCCAAATAGGAGTCTTGAGGATCACAGCAGAGCCTAAAACTGGGACTTAAATACTTAAATCCAAGATTTACACACCTTTGAGAATCTGGGCCCAACTCACCATTTTACTGCATTCAAAAATACTTTTGCTAAGAGTTGCTGGCAAACACTTCTACGCTCATGACGTTAATATTTAAATTAATAAGACAGTGTAATCCTCCTCATTTCAGTCGAGTTACACCCTTGTAAAACTGTATTTCCAAAGTATTATAAAAAGTTTCAGAGGTAAAGATTAATTCACTATTCTCAAAATTTTGAATATCAGCTATTCATGTTGCATTTGAGCCCTATTCTAATGCTTCATTATTATTGTACTACATTGAAAGTGGCTGAATGAGTCTGTTAATCAAGCAATTAATATATTCTACAGCCATATGCTAATATAGAAATTGTGAAACAAGTGCTTTGCAGTTGGTCCTTTAACAAATAATAAAATCCAAATACTTAGCTTTTCTGTAGCACATTTCTCTTTCAAAGAGCTTTCCAATATTAATTATCCTTTGGGAATTTCAACAAGCTATGTCTCCCTGTATTCCCTAAGTAATATATTGCAGCCCATTCATCACAGAATATTGGATCAAAATACTAAAATTCTGACAGTTTATATTTTTATAAAAGATAACAAAGACTACTTTCTGTAAGTCCTTTTCATTTCAAATTCCCTTTGAAACCAATGAGACTTATACATCTAGGGCCCACTATTTCCCACTAAAAAACTCCCATTGACTTCAATAACTCATACCCTCTGGGAAGGGTAGGTGGTGAAAGTGTGGGAGATAATAGGACCCTTGGAAGGCTTACATCTCATTGGATGAGGAATTGACCTCAGCAACAGCTGTTGTGTGCTTAGTACTTTTGAAAAGGATATGACTTCTTTGGGTGCCTCACCTGTAACAGAGCATGGGTAGCTTAAGGCTGACTCACCTCTCTGTGCACTTTTTAAGGGTCCCCACATCGTCCAAATTGACAAGGTAATTAATTAAGCACCAGGTGATTAACCAATTAAGGTGATTCATCTGGTTAACTAAAGGCAAGAGGGCTAGGAAGGGATGAGAGAGTGGAAGGCTAGAGGGAAGGGCTGAGAAGCCCAGGATTTCATGGAAATGAGAGCTCTTATTACCCCTCCTGCAGTGTCTGGAGTGAAGGGAAAAGCTGTATACTGTGGAGAATAAGCACTTGTATAGCATGTTGTAAATAAAGCACCATGGTTTTGAAATTGCTACAGGAGCATGTGAGCATGGTTTGCAACAAGGAGTGCAGGAGGAGGGAACCCTCCTCTGTGATAGTGCATAAATGTTTCTATAGGAACCTAACTTTAGTTGCCTATTTTTGAAAATCTCATATTCGAGCTCTTTTGTTTAAAACTCATCCTATCAGGAGGATATGAACAGTCAGGAGAGAAGACAAAGCAAGGGGCAAGAGGAGTACAGAAGTAACAGTAATGCTGTGACAACAGCAACAACGAGACAGAAATCTGTAACAGACAAATACAAATAATAAGAACTGGGCATAAGTTATTAATAGAGAAAAGATTTTATTCAGAAAGGAGGCTTAAAGGGCTTTCCTACAGTTTTATACCTAAGAGACTTGATAGCTCTTTTATTAAAAATATAGCAATAGCTATAAAGAGGAAGGCAGCTGTTACTTTTATTATGTTTCCATATACACCATAGTCTGAGACACAACTTATTAGCCAAAAAGGGTTTTTAAATATCCTAGGAGGTTGGAGAGAGGGAAATGGGTGCTGCTTCCTGAAGTGGTAGAGGCCAGAGTTACCTGACAGGACGACATAAGGTGCCAACCAGAGAAGAAAATACCTGAGAAACAAGATAGATAGGTCTGTGAAATGAACACCTAGTGACCTGCCCTATGATACAAACAGATAAGTTTGACTAGCCAATACATCTGAGAGAAGAATATATCTGAGTGAGGAGGAGGCCACTCAGCTCCATCACTTATGATATCCTGTCCACTAAGACAAAAGCAGAGACTATCGAGCCCGAGCTATGTTAAGTAAACACCCGGCACTTAACACAATCAATCTTATCCATATTGTTCCTCATCTGAGTAAAAGCAAAATGATTAAACTGTCAGATGAAGTTTTCTAAAACACTGTATACAGTAAAAAGAAAAGGAGGACTTGTGGCACCTTAGAGACTAACAAATTTATTTGAGCATAAGCTTTCGTGAGCTACAGCTCACTTCATCGCATGCATTCAGTGGAAAATACAGTGGGGAGATTTATATACACAGAGAACATGAAACAATAGGTGTTACCATACACACTGTAACAAGAGTGATCAGGTAAGGTGAGCTATTACCAGCAGGAGAGTGGGGCGGGTGGGGGGGGGGAACCTTTTGTAGTGATAATCAAGGTGGGCCATTTCCAGCAGTTGACAAGAACGTCTGAGGAACAATGCGCCGGCGGGGGTGGGGGGCAGGGGAATAAACATGGGGAAATAATTTTACTTTGTGTATTGACCCATCCACTCCCAGTCTTTATTCAAGCCTAATGTAATGGCGTCCAGTTTGCAAATTAATTCCAATTCAGCAGTCTCTCGTTGGAGTCTGTTTTTGAAGTTTTTTTGTTGAAGAATTGCCACTTTTAGGTCTGTAATCGAGCGACCAAAGAGATTGAAGTGTTCTCCGACTGGTTTTTGAATGTTACAATTCTTTCTTTTTGAGGATACAGACTAACACGGCTGCTGCTCTGAAAACTGTATACAGTGGCAATGTTGTGGTGCCAATAGCACATACTAATGGTGATTATTAAGATCTTTTAAATTAGCCACTTATTTGATGGTTGTTTATTTTATTTTCTTATTGGCCCATTGGATGTGTTTGCACAATATAATTATCCACCACAAGGGTAAACACATTTTTCCACCTGTGGACAGGCAGGGAGAAAAAGAACCAGAGTCATGCTGGACAGATGTAGTCACATCACTTAATGTATTTCTAGAAAGTGTTTTGACAGCACAGTGATGGGTGCTAGACAGTGGTGCAAGTAGAAATTATTTCTTGCCAGTACTGGACTCATGGGAGGGAGGAAGGGAGGGCATGTGACTTCCCCACAGATGCAGTTGTCAAATAATGCTTTGGGCCCCTGGTGCCACCTGTAGTTCCAGGTGTCCTTGAGGATCCAGCGCACCCCAAATTGAAAACTTAAATGAAAGAAGGATAGGAAGGACAATCATCCCACTTTCCCTTAACACGCTATCAGTGCCTCCTTTATGTCCAAACTAAGCTTCTGCCAGCTTGCCTTTATCTAAGTATTGTTCTCCACCAGGCACAAGGAAAGCAAAGATGCTGCACCATCTGGGTTTGATGGAAAAGAGGTATAGCACTGTGTGTGCCACATACATCTTGATAGAACTACAGCCCAAATTGTTTTATTATTTTCCTTTGATTTGATTTTACAATCAAAATCAACCTGGCAGAACATGCAGGAGAACTGTCTCTGGCCAGATAAGCAATTGATCAAAATCACATTCTCTGATCTCTTGGGGGCCAAATCCTGTTTCCATTAATAGCAAAACTCTCTTTGATCTCAAGTTCGATGGGAACAGGCTTTGACATTTGGAGAGGAAAGAACAAAACCACTCAAGCAAGGGCTATGTTGCTTATACCAGAGGTATCAAAGGCTGCTGACTCATGTGAGAAAGTCAGCAGACATCTGATCTTTGTCCATTGCAAGGGAGAAATCAGCAATCAGTGAGGCTAGAACAGTCTCTGTACCATATCCAGCTCTGTACCATATCCAGTAAAGTCCATCTGCAAAGGATCAAGGAAATCTGAAGGCTCCAGAGTTACCTTAAAGTCCTCAGTCTTGGTTAGAATGCTCCCATTAGTATGTTCATAGTCCAGAGGCTGGAGCAGGAAAGAGGCCAGAGCAGGAGAGAGGCAAAATGGATATTTTTCCAGGCCAGGGCCTCTTAGCTTCTGCCAAGTAAAGGGAAATCTGTTCTTACTGTGAAAGATGGTGTTTGGAGTCACATGGGCAAGTTACATCACCCCCACCCATATTCCAGTTAGAACATTCACAAAAAGTCCAATAAGTGTAGACAGGTGTTTTCCAGGTTGCACTGTGAGCTAAGTGTTCCTTCATGGGTCATTCAACCTCACTTGTTCCTTCACGTGCTGGCTAAATACCTTGTGGACATTTCCACAGGAGCAAACATGTAGTAAACATAGCTAATATTCATAACTGCAGACACCAAGATGAATATACATGCATAACAATAGCATAATCATAAGTACTAGTTATTTCACCTACATGAATATTCCCAAAAGAGATTCTGAAAAATCACACCACATACCCGAGACCCTATGTGCCAGCACCATGCACCACTGGAGTTTTGTTATCTGTTATGTAACAACAGAGCTGGAGCCAGTGACATAACTCTGTTTAGTCTAAAAGGGCAAGGTTAATTTTTGGCTGTTCAGGTGTAACTGCACCTTTAGTCAGTGAGGGCATACTGGCTGGCACACATTCAGGTTAATGGGCTTCAGTGTTCCTTTGCAGTTAACTTTTTAATGTTCATAAACCTGGTATGTGTTGAGGTGGTTTAAAGCATAACATAGGGTTTTAGGTTTGCAAATCTGTGAACCTCTGCCTCTTTGAGATTTTTTTATTATTAATTATTATTATTATTATTTTGCTGGTCATAATGTGGGAGGGTAGCCTCTTCGCCTTCTGCTCATGAGGTTATGTATGTGTCTTGTAGTACTCTTCTGAACACCAGTTGGAAGGAATTTTTTTTTTTCCAGTGAGTGTGGACTGATTCTTTTCTCTTAGAAGACATGTAATTTTTTCAGGTTCACACTGATTAACACAGAAGACAATTGGGAGTGTTAAACTTTCTTCAAATTCCATAGAAAATTAAGTTCAGCTATATTTTCCAGTACAGTGATGAAATGGGTATTTGTATATACAAACATCAACGTTCTTAACTACTCACTTTCCCCCACATATGTAGTATTTCAATTTGTTTATATGGAATATGGGAGTTGGGTGAGGAGCAATTTCAGCATATATATGACTTATTAAAAAACAAATTTTAAATAGAACTGTATTCTAAACTGCATTATGGTATTGTACCCAAACATTGCATTTCAATGGGAGATTCAATTTCCTTTATAGGAGCAGAACAGATTCCTGAAACTCTTACCACAAAAGGGGTCCATAGACATGCAAATAGTCCCATTGTCTTCAATGGGATTGATCAAATGATTAAGGGTTTACAGGATTAGGTTCCAAGTTTGTAAATTGTTCTGGATGAAACTGACAATGCTGAATCCTGAGCTGTCAGATGAGAAGGAGGTTCATTCGAAAAAAGGTGGGCAGATGTGTGATAAGTCTTAGCTCTGTTGTTAAGATGAGGAACATATTTTCAGCAAAGTTCTTGGCAGATTTCTGAGGCCACTGGTTTAAGGTCATCAGTGTCCAGCTTCATAATCTTCTCTTATAGATCTCTCACCCACAAAGCTGGAAAATGAGGCATTTGTTTTCTTTGTTTTGTTGCTCCAGTTCCAGTTATCAAAATGCATGTCAGACTAGTTTGGCAACAAAGAAGAATTCTATGTACACTGGGGACAACACCTGATACCTGCGAGGCTGCAGAACTGGGCTGACATCAGAATCCAAACATCCTGATCAGTGCAAGCAGAGGCATTCCTTTAATGATTTGGACTCCATGTGATGCAGTATAAATGTCATGGAAAATTCAGACCCAGGGGCGGCGAGTTATATTCCCTTGTGGTGCCCAGGCTCCAGCAATATTCAGGGCTGGTGGCCCTTCTCCACCAGTGTTTGGAGCTGGGTCTCGCCCCCAGCCCTGCCTGGAGCAGCCCCTGGAGTGTTGCCCCCCCGGAGCGTTCCTCCCCCCCCGGAGCGCCCCTGCCTGAGTGAAAGCAGCACGGGCCTCCCTGGCCGGCAGCTAGAGCACAAGAGCAACGCCGGCAGCAGGCTAAGGCAGCTGCTGCTGCTACTGCACCTTGGGAGGGGGAGGCGGCGCACACGTGCGTGGCAGCCCTCCCCTCCCCCGGCACCAGACAGCGAGGTGGCTTTCAGGGGGAGACATCTGGAGTGGACCTCCTTGAATTACCTGAGCAGCTGCTGGGGCTTTGGTGAGTGTTTGACCCTGTGATCTGTGCCCCCAGCCACCACTCTTGTAAACACTGGGCAAGGGGTAGCCCCATCCCCCACCACCAGTGAGGCTATGGCGAGGGGCAGCAGGGGAGGAAGGAAGCCACATGTAATGACAGTCCCCTCCCACCCCAGCACCCACCAACCCCTTCCAGAGCCCACACCCCCTCTCCAGCCCCAAAACTCCCTCCCAGAACCTGCACCCCCAGCCCCTTCCCACACACCCCCTCCTGCACCCAAACTCCCTCCTACACCTCCACCCCTTACCCCAGCCCAGAGCCTATAACCAAACTCCATTCCAGAGCCTGCATCCCCTCCCTCCGCAGCCCCTCCCATCCCCAAACTCCCTCCCAGAGCCTGCACCCATCCTGCACCGCCACCCTGTGCCCCAGCCCGGAGCCTGCACCCAAACTCCATCCCAGAGCCTGCACCCCAGACTCCATGCCAGAGCCCAACCTCTCAACTGTCCTCCACCCCAATTCCCTGCCCCAACCCAGGGCCTGCACCCCAGATCTCCTTCCCGCACCCAAACTCCCTCACAGAGCCTTGGGGGGGGGGGCAGGCTCTGAGCGTTCTGGGCACCACCAAAATTTCTAGAAACCTGCCGCCCCTGCCAATGGGGAGAAACAGAATAAAACACACTGTTTAAACACCTTCCCCCGCCCCACCCCGCCCAACCCCTTGAGGGCTCCTGACCAATTTAACAGCACAATACATAAGCTAACAAACTTAAACAAAGCCTTTAAGTTTGTTAGCATATGTATCACACTGTTAAAGCCATATAAAGAATGAATGCCCTCCCTAGCCACCTTCTGCTCCTTTAAGGAGCTGAGCGCTGCCCCAAGTCTTTCCGGTAACAGACCCCCTAAAAAAAATCTCTTGCCAGGACTGTGTACTGGAGAGTACCACCCTACTTGCACTACTGGTGGGCACTATAAAACCCTGAAGAGAACAGAACAGACTACTAGGCAATTAGCAGAGAAGAGAGTGGACTCAGATAAAGTGAGGATCTGAGTTGTGAGAGGAGTCTCAGAGATGTGTAGGTGTGTGTGTCTAATCTCAGAGAAAGAAGTCTATACCTCTGTATGGGATGGAGGGTGTATGTGAGGGGAAGTGATGGGTATACTCACATGAATTTAGAAGAGTATATGTGCATATGTCTGTGGATAATAAGAAAAAAAGGGGGGGGGAATGTATGGGTAAATAAAGAGAAGAGTAGAGAGACAAGGAAGATATAGGGATGAGGGGTGCATAGCGAGTGGCCCAGAGAAAGACAGTGAGGTATGTGAGTGTGCAGTGAGAAAAGGAAGCTGTGGGGGCACAGAAAGAGTGCATGGTAGGAGAAAAATGGAGAAAGGCGGCAAAAATGGCATGGCCCAGAGACAGATGGGAAGGTGTGAGAGAGAGACCCAAAGAAAGTGGAGGAGGAGCACAGAGTTACATGAGAAAGTTGTGTGTGAGGGGAAAGGAAGATAAGACACAAAAGGGAAGGTAAGTGTATCGTAGGTCAGAGAGCGAGAGGTGTGTACATGCAGGGGGAGCCCAGAGACACAGGAGGAGTGGCAAAATGTGTATTTGTAGAAGTAACTGCTCTCTGCATCTTCTAAAGGGGGCAATGCATACTCATGGGGAAAGAAGCTAATAGAGTGTTATGCCCTGATGCACAGCAGTCTCCCTCCCAATGAAGCAAGACATGCAGGAAGATTGTCAATTTAAACATGTAATAACCATGGACCAGTTAGTCAGCTACAGTCTGACCAAAACATTATAACAGTCTGAATAGCAGATACATAGCAGCAGGCCCTGAATAGCTGCACAGATCCAATGGGACAACCACATATCCCCCCACCCCACCCGAGAAACAGGTACACTGGGTTCAGGGAGCAGGAGGAAGGCAACACATACAATCACAATTTTCTTCCCCTCTCCCCAAAAAGTTCAGTGGTAGCTGGCCAGAGGCACCATGGGATCCCAGGGCTGTAAATTAGACCCCCGATGCAGCTCAGGGGGTGGATGCTGTTGCCGTGGCACATCTTTCCCTGTTGGCCACGGACATGCTCCACAGTACGAGCGTCCACTTCTACCTGCAGAACACATACTCGCCACACTCCAAACCCTGCAGCCCGCAAGATTGAGCCATGAGTGTCAAAACCACTTCCAGACTCATGCCTAACGTACACACTTTGTTCCGCATAAAATGCATGGAGTCTTGCACGGATATATTTGTTGAAACTCACATAATTCACTCACATCTGTGAGCTCCAAGGATGGTGAAGGGGGAGGATGAGCCTTTTTCGTCAGCATAGACAACGCGGTCCTCATAGGCCATCTGAAGAGCTGATGGAATAGGGTTTCTCCAGCACTTTCATAAGGTGTATTCCAGATATCATATAAACCATGATTTAATGCAATAAGGAAGGATGTATGTTGATGTTCCTTTAATATGTGAGCTACACAATTTTTTTGAGTCCCATGCAGTCTCTCTATTATCCCATTTCTTTGGAGATGGGACACAGCAGATTTATAGTGTACTGTACCAAAACAGGTCGGAAAGTCATCAAACTCTCGCTACAAGAGGTACATTACCTAAATCAAGGCTCTCTGGTAGGCCAAACATAGCAAATAAGGTGAGCAGACAAGAAATGAGCTCCACTGAGGTGCCTTGTGAAATTATGAATGCAATGAGATAACGTGAGTAATCGTCTAAGACACTCAACAGTGTGCAGCTGTGCAGTGCAATCAAGGGACAGTAGTATCCACTGCAATTCTCTGCCATGGTCTGTCTACAGCTACTACTTTCAAAGGGGTCAGAAGAGCAGTAGTTCTATGCATTGTGCAGGCCAAGCAGGTCTTCACACAATGCTCAGTGTCTGAGTGCAGCCTTGGCCACCAAGCAATGACACAGCTCCCCCCCCCCCCCCCCAAAAAAAATAGGAACAGGAACACTGGGTTCAGGAAGCAGGAAACAAAACCAGGGAGCAGAAAGACGATACATACACACACATGCACACCCCTCCCCTCCCCCAGTCATCTCATGGGGACATAGCTGGATCAATTCCACTGGCAGAGGTGCCCTTAAGGCTAGCACCATTGTAAAAGCAATCTCTGGGAGTGGCATAGGACTCATGCAGTGGTATTCTGCCTTCCCTGTACATATTTCAGTTTTGTGGGCTTTGCAGGCCAATGCTGCTTCTTTTCTCCACCCCTACTTTGTGGAGCTGCAAACCCCTTCCTTCCATATCAGATGGTTTGAACCTGGTAGACTTTTTGCAACAGTTCCCCCATCATGCTGTCTGGAGTGGTTCATGACTACGAGTGCTGACTTCAGGGCAGACTGTCAAAAAGCAGGGCACCCCAAACTGGTGATATGTTCTGTAATTAGATTTCACCAACTCAGTAACAAATGTTAACTCCTAAAGCACGATAACAGTCTTACCATGGAGTCACAGACAGTACCCTTGGGCATTCCCATCTATCTTGGCACTCAGGCAAGATGGAATTAGTGATAGTTGGTTGCTATATGTGCCGAAGATCACAAAAGGTTCAGGTTGCTTCCAGTCCCAAGATACTATTTGCAGAGTCATTGGTTTCAATAGGACTACTCACAGCGTAATGAACTACTCACCCTAAGAGAATATAGCCCTACATGATGGTATGTTTTTAATGAAAATAAAGAGTTATCATTAACAACTTCCAGAATGGGTCCTCAATAGGGTTGTAAACCTGGACTTGAGTGCCACAAAACACATCTCCATCATTTAAGCTAAAGGAACTGCTGGTAGCAGGAGTAGGTTCTTATTCTCTGTGTAGACTAGCCACTAGAGGGGGATGTGGCATATATAGCTAATGGGTTACATAGCCAATTATCTTGTCACTGGAATGGTGAGAGGAGAAGTGAGGCATTTAAAAGTGCCCAGTTCCCATATGGTTTTCCATATTGTGCAGATTATATACTGGAACTCCTATACATTTCACAAAAAATGATGTCTTAGAAGATAATTATAGAGAATGATAAAAACAACAAACTTATCTCCAGCTGCTCCATAATTCAGCTGGAAGTAGTTATCAGCATAATTCCACATTCCTTGAGTTGAACCCTGATAGCAAAATTATTTTGCTCAAAATGCTTCCATGGCGCAGAAATGAGAAATGGCTGAAATCTTGCAGATGAACGTTTTGGAACATTTCACAAAACACATTGTCTGGGTACGTATACATACAACTCAGTTATGATGTCTGATTGAAGAAGCCATTCTTTCCATTTATTGTGTCTCTCCCTATTTAAATTCATATAGATAAGAATCCCTCTTTTTTTCCAAAGGGAATCTGTATGTTACTCCTCATCATCCTCTAGGGCCAAAGCATACATATTCCATTTAAAATGTAAGACAAACAGTGGATTAATTACTTATTGAAGACCTAGCCCTAGACTCATTTTACACTGCTATGAATCCAGGGTAACTCCACTGGTGCAAGTGAGCTGAGAATTTTTTCTATTGTGTTCCTCCTTATCAGTGTAACCTTTCACATTAGTATTGTTTTCAGCTGCTGAAAAGACCACCTAAAACTAGACCATCCAGTTGTGTTTTGGTTTGTGAGCACATGAGCACCGCATCCGTCTCTCTGCTCTGTTGATCTATAGAATTTTCTACTTCTAGAAGTGTAGCAACACATACCAGAATCAAGTTCTTCAAGTACCTAAGGCAGGAGGATTTTCTCTAATTCAGTACCCACTCAGTTGATAAGATTGGCAAGGTCCAGCAGAGCAGAGGGTGCAATTGCAAGAAAAGCCAAAGACCTAAATCAGCTATTCACAGACTGTCACTGTGGAGAAAGTTGAAATGTTGTTTCAGCCCTCAGTCGGGAAAGGCAATAGGTTCTTCAGAACTGGAAGAAAATTAAAAATATAGTTTTCAGACTGGCTGAAGATCTCAATTCACACCTCACCCCCTCCCCTCCAATTGTGTAATGTAAAATGATGACTTAAACAGTACCTAGGCATTTTGCTGGGCCTCTGCGCCGTGCTGAATTTCACCTTTTGTGAGCATTAACCAGACACAAACATGACAAGTTATTGACTACTCTGGAATTCCCAGTTCTTAACATCTTCTCTTAGAGGAAGATTCTTAAAATCTTGTCCATTGCCTTAGATAACGAGAGCAAGCATTGGCAGCCAGTTTCAGGATTTTCAGTAACGAAAGTATTTCTGTAGTAAATATAGAAAAGTATGAATTACTACTGGAGATACTGAATAACCATGCCTAATTATCATAGGTAAAACTTGCTGTTTGAAGAGCCACCACTGTTTGTCTTGTTTAGATTGTAAACTCTTTGGGACAGGGCCTGTCTTTTTCCTTGACAGTTGGCTTGCGGGGCAGCTGGGGTCAGTCGGGCTAGCTCCATGTGGCAGGGGTCAGGGAGGGAGGGCCAACTCCACCCCCTAACTCACTTCAGTGGCCACCCAGCCTGTCTGTGTTGGTGGGGCGCAACCAAAAATTCAGGGGGAGGGAGGGAATGTGACCCTGCATGCCTCCCCACTCCACCAATGCATTGCCTCTGGTAGGTGGCACAAATATACTTGCTCATCCCAGGCACTAAAATGCCTAGTTACAGATTTGGAAATTCTCCTGTGGAAACTGAGGCAGTATTTAGGGACTGTGCAACCATCGCAATGGTAATGTACAGGCTGGGGGTGGCCATGTAGGAGACAGGGAGCACAATCACTGCTGCTTTGCGGCTGTGGAAAAGTATTCGGTTCTTGCTTCCCCTCATACCTGCAGTGATCCCTTGCACATATTTAGGGCTTCTGTTTTTAGGTTTTAACTGATGAACACTGATAAAACACTCCCAGGAAAGAAAAGGGCATACACAGAACAATAATATGGACTACAGGGGTGTACTTTTCTACACTGCACTAATGTATTGCACATTAACCATCAGTGTAGACCTTGCTAGTGAGCACTAAAGATTCCCTAGTGAGCTTTAATATAGTGCTGTTTGAAACAGTACTGCTTTAAAAGCGCACTAGGGAATGTTACAAAGAGATTATTCATTACAGTGTATATAAAGTCTAACATCTTTCCTGCATGGATCTGAGACACAGACTCTTTATAGATGGCACATTAAACAGCTAGAGCAATTTCACATGCACTCCCTCCACTCAACAATGAGCATTCATTGGCAAGATAAAGTGACCAATATTAAGGTCCTTGAGAGAGCAAACACAACCAGCATCAAGGAAATGCTATTGAGAGCACAACTTAGGTGGACCAGACGTGTCAGAATGGAAGACCACTGCCTCCCAAAACAGATCCTCTATGGGGAGCTGAGGCAAGCCAAAAGAAAGAAGGGTCATCTGTATAAGCACTTCAAAGATAACCTGAAGAGCAGTCTTCAGTGGGCTGGCATCAATCTCAAAGAACTTGAGCAAATGGCTCAGACCAGGACTCACTGGTGGTCTCCGACAAAGTCAGCATGAACATGTTTGAGTGGGATCGACAAAATCATCTCCAGGCTGCACGTGAAAGATGCCACAGAGCTGCAACAAACACAATAGATATGGACCTCCCATGCCCTCAGGGTGGCCAACTGTGCATCAGGATTTGGACTTCAGAGTCATATGTGCAGCCAAAGATGATAATTGCAACAATATCAGCAGCAATGGACTGACAACATATACAAAGAGAAAGCCTCAGCCCCCCCTGATTTTTGGACATCTACATAAAACTCAGAAATAGCCAAAAATAGATGCAGAAAAACAGAAGCCTACAGATAGTACATTTATTTATGCTGAATGCGGAGGTCCAGGATTTGGCCTTAAGGGATTCGGTCACTGTAATAAAGGTGTCACAGGTATGCTGTTAAGATTTCCTGACTCTATTTGAGTCAGGATTACACACGGTTATACCCCTATCTTTGACAGGGGGCAGTATCCAGTGGCTACTATTATAGTCAGTAGTAGAGCAGGAATGACGAGTCATTACTATGCTGCTTTAACTGCTAGCGCCTCCAGTGACATGAAGAAAAAAAACAAACAAACCCAACAACAACAACAGAGACATACATCAATTAAGGACGAGAAAGATACAAAAAGAAAAACAATACAAGTATCTGATCAACAATCTCAAATCTCAGTGGTCACGGCAGCCGCCAGGATCAATCTTAAATCTTCAGCGGCGATTTAAAGGGCCTGGAGCTCCTGGCAGCAGTGGGAGCCTCGGGCCCTTTAAATCTGCACCAGAGCCCCAGTCCAGGAGCCCCAGGGTCACGGTTTTAAAGGCCCGGGGATTTAAAGTCCCTGCCTCTTCTGGTTGAGGCCCCGCCCCCTGCTCAGGACCCTGGCCCTTCGTACTGGTAAGTCCTTTAAGTTATTTTCACCTCTGACAAAAGGAGGCCAGCTCTGTGAGGTATTTGAATATCTACATACTTAAGAGCACTCCTTTAGACAACATGAAGGATGCTTGCATAATTGAGTGGCAAGCTAAGATCCCTCCACTGGGAGAAGAGTCTGAGTATACAGAAGGACATTAGTTTATTGATCTTTTAGATTTGTATGATCCAAGTCAGTGGAACAACAAGGCAGGAAAAGTATAGGACTTTTTCTTCTTACTTTAAGTGGTGAGGAGCTAGTCAGATTGCTTTCTGAAGAGGTGAGCACTTGCAGTGCTGATGATGGCAACGTCATAAGAACAGTCTGTGGCAAATTGCTGGCACTACTTTGATGGATCTTGCGCTTTCTCTTCTTGGGGAGGGTTCAGGGCACCATTTCTTGCCCCTGAACTTAGGTATTAACTGCCCCACTAGTGTCCTAGAGGAGGGGAGTGGAGAGGGAGGGACCCAGGCCCACCCTCTACTACGGGTCCCAGCACAGGGGTCCTAGGGATAGCGGTAAACCGCTTGAACTAGTGGTTTCTTCCCCTGGACTACTTCCCTCTCCTACCCTTCAGCTTGTGGGGCTTCCTGCCCTCCCTCTGCACAAACCAGGTGTCCCTTTACCTAGGGTCTTGGTCTTCTTAGCTCACCGCAGCACTTCTCCTCTGCTTCCCTCCAAACTGCTCTCTGCTGCAACACCAATCCACTCTGCTTCAACTCCTCCAAACTGCTCTCTGCTTCAACTCCTTCCCTTGTCTGATTGCAACAGGGGGGTTTTATCAGGGCTCAAATTGGCTTCAGGTGATTTAACTGGCTTTAGGTGCTTTAATCAATCTATAGCAAAGTTTCTTCCCTCTACTGGGAATAAGGCTCTTTTCTAACACTCTTCTGCTGCCCTCTGGCCATGCTGTATCACAAGTCATATTCAGGACTATTCCTGGGGAATTCCATGCCGAAAAAAATAAAAAATTCTGTGCACAATATTTTAAAATTCTGCAAAATTCTGCATATTTTATTTGTCACCATAACACAATATAATCATGCAGGTTTCAATTATTTTGGTAATTTATTTAAAAATTCCTATCAGGAATTATATCTGTAACAATACAGATAACAAAAAAGATTCAGGAAATGTTTTTTGACTAATAGATTCCTTACGAGGCATATTAATACAGAATGTTGAGTAATAATTCATTTAATCTACACAACAGAAACATATTTCCTGCTCCCCTCAGAAGCACTGCAAAGGCTTGGGGGAGTCAGGGGTAATGGAGGAGCTGAGCGAGTGGGAAGTAATTTGCTGGGAAGGAGCCTGGGAGTAAACCGGAAGGGTTGTTGGGTGTGGGTTGGAGAAGTATGAACAGTTTTATTTTGGGGGGAGAGGGATTGTTAGGGAGTTGGGGAGCCTCCCCCATGAAGACTCTGGCTGACCCCATTCAATTAGGCACATCTGCTCCTGTCCCAGTGTGTCCCTGAACCTCTACTCCTCATTCAGCCAGGCATATCTGCACATCTCCCCATGTGGTCCTGAACCCCTACTTCTCCCGGTTCCCATGTGTCCCTATACCCTCATTTAGCCAGGCATAGCTGTCCCTGTCCCCATGTGTCCCTACACTCTCACTCCCTGTGTCCCCATTTGTCCCTGTTTGCCCACTCCCATTCAGCCCCTGGCTCAATGTTATCACCTTACTAGCTCCTGTGCCCCTGCTCCAGTCTGTTCACCCCCTTAATAGTCTGTGTGGCCCCCAGTAGCCCCGTGTGTTCCACTCTGTCCATCCCCCCACATTCCGGGCCTCCTCACCTGGCATCATGGGCAGGGTGCTGTGAGGAAGGCAGTGTCTGCCCTCTTCCTCTCCACAGCTGGCTGCTGTGGCCTGTGAGCCTACTGCCCTCTCTTCTGGTGCCACATCAGCCCCTGGTTGGTGAAAGGTGTAATTGCAGCTTCCCTTTGCCTCCCCATCAGAATCAATTATTCTGTGGTGAAAAAAAATCTGGAGGGGACATTAATTCTGTGTTTGTGCAGTGGCACAGAATTCTCCCAGGAGTACAGGATTCTGAGCAGCATTGATTCAGCTTACAGAGCAAAGATTTTATTTTCTTAGCTTGCCAAATATTGCATTAATTTCATATACTGTTTCTGGCTCAAGAGACCGTTCAAAGGTGTTTTGGTTTAATGCACTACTTTAGTTACAAGAAATATTTTCCACAATGTTCTATTACCTCCTCTTGCATAATTTTTTGAAAACTATGTGATTTGCAATGGAAAAAAATTTACAGCATACTGCATGTTATGTTACACAACTCTTCGGGAACTAACTAGTCTGTCTGTCAAGACTTTGGAAATGCAACTTTAAAATTAGCTATTGTTGAGGAAGGGCAGAAGTGATAGAACAAACAGTCGTACTGTGGAAGGGTAAAGGGGACAATACTGGGGATAACAACTTTCTCTTAATTTAGAACTTCAAACTGTGAGACTATCCTAAGTTTAAAATCCTATGATACTGTATATCTGAGACATTGTACATTAAAAATACCACAGCCTTTAAGATATTCTTTATACAATACAATAAGTGGGATCAATTGTGTATGGATCCTGCCTCATGCAGTTTACATAGTATAGCTGAAACATATAGGTATCATGTCAAAGTTCCAGGAATTTTAGGCCCAACACTGGTCTCACTGAAGTCAGTAGGAGTTATGTCAGTGACTTCAATGGGAACAGAATCAGATCTTATATTACTGAATTATTTCTTTCATGCAGTTCTTTAGACTCATGCTATGCTAAGACTTGCCATTTTTGCAAACGTCCTTTAAAAACTAAGAACTACAATAGCCAAATTTATTCAGCAGGTGGCACTAAGAACATTCAGCAACCAGCCAAGGAAACATCTTCTTTATTTATCTTTGGTGTGCAATAGTGCACCCCATTGTACTGCAGCAGTGGCCACTCTGGCTGCATTTTTGGCAACTTGTTTACAGAAAAATGTAACCTCCAGGAAATCACTTCCTCAACAGGGACTGTCTGACTTTTTGTGCAGTGCCCTTGAGCTCCCTTCCCACACCTGAGGAAACTGAGGATCAGACAAGGATAATAACATAAATAAGATTCAACCATCAATGGCAACACAAGCCTTTCAAATGAAACTTTCCAACTGACTGATCAAAGAATAAATCCAGGGTGGATTATCATATTAAGAATTTGTGCTGTTTATCATTTTTATTATATTCACACATAGAATTTGGTTCTTTTAATAAATGTGCTCTTGTTTAGGGATGCACTCAATCAGGAAAAAAATATAAATAGTATTCCCATATTCATATGTTCCCTGGAAAGTCCATTCCTTTAATTGCCATCACTACTGCTTTTGGACTGTGTTTCACTTATGGTATTTACACATTACATTAACATGGTCTTGTTATATTTGGACAATATAATTTAGCACTGTGATTAAATACTTGTGTACCAACTCCTACAATGTTTTCAAAATGTTTTTTGAACACAGAATATCTCTAGAGATGAAGGGTATAAAAATACACACTTATAAAAGAATATAAAATTATGAAATTACTGAAATTATGTTAAAGCAATTACTTCTGTAATTACTGACAGGATGATTCCTATATAATTGAATGTTGAAAGTGTTATCAGTTGTGTTTTTTGGAAGGAAATAAATTTCATTTCTACTATGATATATTTATACATTAAGTTTACACACCACTGGCCTTATATTGGTAAATGGTATGTGCAATAGCTTTGTTTCCATATTTTCCTGTTTTGGGTATTACATGTCCTTTGGATGCCATTTTTTGTATTATATTTTAAGGCTGTTTTAAAATATTTAAGTTTTATTCAACTGGGTTTTTAAATAGTTGCTTAACATGGTTTTATACGAAGAGGATTAATGTTTATGGATAGAATTGCAGAATGGAGATTAGTTGAGTACCAACTTAAATAAACTAAGGTAGTTAGGACTTGACACAGTGAGCCAAATTCAATTCCCAGCTGTGTCCCTATTAACTTCAGTGGAATTACATCAGGATGACTATGACTCATTTTCTTTCAGCTAAGGTTTCTGTACGGCATGTATGCCTCTAATGAATGAGACAGGGAATAGGTGAAAAATAGACCACCTCAGTTGCCATTTTTTTTAATTAAGTCTGTCTCTATTTATTTGCTAGTGACTGTTTTTATCAGCTCGTATCCTTTCTATTTATTTGTTGTCCTTTGTATCTTTACATGTTTCCTTCAATTTTTGCAGTTTGTCCCAGGAAGCAGAGTAGCTGACATTTAGAACTCTTTGTAGAGGTACTGTCATATATTGGCTCATTGCTCTCACGTGGGACTTCGATTTTTTTTTTTTTGAAGAAAATACAAAAGGTCTTGCAGTGTTGGGCTTTAAGCAGCTAGAGACCAATACATTTTTCACCATGAGATGACATGTTTTTCTCTATTGACAAGAGCTTCAGAAGCAGGTCTCCTGAGCGTGGAGAGGAGTACTGATAATGATCTGTATCAGGAAACAAAAGGAAGGCGTGTTGGTGGGAAAGTGATGCAGGTTTGCTGGTTCTGCATGTAGCTCCCAACTACATAAAAAAAATATGTACTGTAGCAGCAGTTACCATGACTGCACTATTCTGTTTATTTCTCACAAGGTTCAGTAACACTTCACTTTTCTTTTCTATATTGTATACCGACTTCCTATTTGAAAATAATTCATAGAATTTCTGGTTCATTGCTGTGTCCTCTCAAATTGATTATTGTAATGTTTTATTTATTAGCATGCAAACTCCTACAAGAGAAGTTTAAATAAATACAGCAGAGCAGTAAAATTCTGACAGGTGTTAGGCTATGCAATCACAAGACCCCATATCTTTTATAGGGTGCATTGGTCATCAGTCACATTTTTGCAGTAGGTCATGTGCTTATACTGCCTTAAAAAAGTTTTCATGGATAAAGCTACCTTTTGATTCCTTAGTCTCCTAATGTCAACTACAGTTAAATTGATTCAAGTCTCCTTGGATCTTTGCTCTGAACATATGTCACTTTGGCTAGCCTTTTTTATCGATCGTCTTTGTGTAAATCAATGGAAGTTAAGAGCCTAAATAGCTCTGAGGAACTGGGCCTCATTGCTCAAGTCTTGTCTACATGCACCAGATTAACTTTAGATGTTATTTTAAACTGATTTAAGACATATCTGCACTGCAACTGAAAGTATGATTGCAGCATGTGTAAACATAGCTGGGTTAGATTTAATCTTGCTAGCGTGAGTATCAGTTGCTGTGAAGCCAAGGCAGCATAGGCTATCCAAGTAGAACCCTGCAAGACACAAAATTTGTATCCACATCCAATCCACGATCCTTGGTCCATGGATATCCGCATCCACAGATGCAAATATCCTCAGATATAATGCGGACATTCGCAGATTTGCAGGGATCTATGTACAAGCCCAACCAGGATCTGAGGTACTTACTCAGGAAGTTAGCTCATGCTGAAGCTTGATCTGATGAGGCTTCACAGCAAGGTACTCATGCTAGCTAGATTTAAGCTAGTTTGGGCACATCTACATGTGTTGCAGTCACACCTCTGGCTCCAGTGTAGATATACCCTTAGTTAAACTGATGCATATAGTTGGTTAGACACTTACTTTGGTTTAAACCAAGCTTTTAGGGTTTAGTTTAAGTTGATTAGGAACGGGATTAAACTTAATCAAAATAAACCACTCAAGCCAAAATGAGAGTTGTTTACACAGTGGATTAGTTCAACTACCTGAAGGGGGGTTCCCAAAGAGGATGGAGCTAGGCTGTTCTCAGTGGTGGCAGATGACAGAACAAGGAGCAATGGTCTCAGTTGCAGTGGGGGAGGTCTTGGTTGGATATTAGGAAAAACTATTTCACTAGGAGAGTGGTGAAGCACTGGAATGGCTTACCTAACCCTAAGATGGAATCTCCATCCTTAGAAATTTTTAAGGCCTGTCTTGACAGCTGGGATGATTTAGTTGGAGTTGGTCCTGCTTTGAATAGGGCATTGGACTAGATGACCTCCTGAGGTCTCTTCCAACCCTAAAACAAAAACAAAACAAAAAACTAAACCCATCCAAGTTTGTGTGTAGACAACCCCTTCTTAAATTACTGAATTCTCAGGTACATTTAGGTTCCTTTATGCTGCCAGAATGGTGTAAAGGGGCCTAAATGTAACTAAAAATTAAGGCCCAAATGAATTATATTCACTTGAAATATATTAGCACATTCGCTTAACCATCTCATACTAAAGCCTTGTCTACACAAGTCAGGTTTTGTTGACAAAACAGTAGATGTATACACACTGTAATGAGCCTTCTGTCGACAAAACTCTCCTGCTTTGCTGACAAAATAAAATCACCTTTATGAGAGGTGTCAAGCTTTTTGTGGCAAAGTTATATCAACAAAATGTTAGTGTAGACACTGCGCTTGGTTAGGTCACTGAATATGGCCTTCAGGAGGTGTCCCACAATGCCCATCCTGACCGCTGTGGTCAGCAGTTTGAATTCCATTGTCCTGCACCCAGGTACACAGGCATCTGCCCCTCACCCTTTAAAGGCCCAGGAATTTTTGAAATTCCACTTCCTGTTTGCTTGGCTTGACCATGGCAGCTCCATAAAGCAAATGCTCTCCCACGTGGAGCACATGTGAATTGGTGGATCTGTTGGCACTGTCAGGAGAGGAGGCTGTGCAGTCCTAACTCTGCTCCAGCCACAGGATTTCTTGTGGTTTGTTGCATAAGGGCTATGAACGGGACACGCATCAGTGCCGTGTGCAGATAAAGGAGCCGAGGAAGGCATACCAGAAGGCCAGGGAGGCAAACCGTCGCTCTAGTGCGGTGTCGAAGATCTGCCGCTTCTATAAGGAGTTGTATGCCATCTTCAGCAGTGACCCCACCTCCACTGCCAAGAACCCTGTGGATACTTTGGCGGGGCTGTAAATGGCGGATTGTGGACTCAACCCTGTAGACGATGTCGTGGATGAGGAGGATGAGTTGGAGGGCGATGTGTAGCACACGTCAAGGTCATCTGGTAGAACAGCAAGGCAGGAACTCTTTTCCACTCCAGAAGGGTTTATTCAGACCCAGAAGTCTGTATCAGGTGTGCATGATGCAGGACAGGAGAGCTCTGGTAAGTGATCTTTTTGAGTTGATGCTACTTGGTTATATGAGGTAGAGCCATCTTTTGATTTGTATATTCTAGAAGTGGGTGAAGGGATACAAAATGTACAAGACTAGCTGTGTTTCTGTGCACTCCATATTCCCCGGGCAGCTAAGCAGTGTGGCAGAACAGTGTGTTAATGCACACCGAGATTTCATGAGAATTCTCCACAAAGCTCTCTAGGAAGCTTTCCTGAAGGTACATGCCAATCCTCTGTCAATAGTTCCTTGGCAGACCTGCTTTGTTTGTTCCCCCATTGTAGGAAACTTTCCCATGCCAATCAGCAATCACTTGCACAGGGACCAAAATGGCACACAGGCGAATAGCATAGGGTCTGGGTCTGAAACTTCACGTTTGTAGGAGATGCATTCTTGCATGCTTGCTTACCCCCAGGAGTGAGATCTCTGCTTCAGTGACCCCCGCCTTTGGAAAATGATAGCAGAATTTACAATATTGTCCCTGGTTGCTTGCAGTGATCCTCTTAAAAACCATCTAGATCCTTTGCCCCATCTTGAGCGCCTAGCCCTCCTTTCCCAGGCCTAACTCACCATCTTTAGGGTATTCACTGAAATGTGTGCTTGCCAAGGGAAAGTGAGAAAGTGATTTGCATGTAAAAAGAGGTGTATTTTACTATAATGATTCAATGTTGTGCATGGACTAACAATAATGCTTCTGTTTATTGTTTTTTGTGCCTATGCAGATGTGGCCTTCAGGGGAACCCCCTACACACTGGCAGAGCACCTCTGCCAGATAAGGAAGTGACCAAGGTGGAGCAAGGAGGACATGTTCCAAGAGATGCTCCAATCCTCAGAGGCCAGAAAAAAGAGAGCGTAGGGAGTGGACAGAAACCCTGAAGGAAAAATTTAAAATAGACAGGCAGTACAGAAAAGGGATTGAGGAGCGTATTCTAAAGGGCCAGGAGCGGATGATAAAAGTGATGGAGGAGCAAACAGAGATGCTGAAGTCCTTTAATCATGCTCCAGGCAGAATACGTGTGCTCACCTCCTCCTTCCCCACAGCTAGTACAGAACTGCTTTCCATGCCCTCCCAAACTCCTCCTATGCATTCCTTGCAACTTCCTGGAATGTCTCAGTATCCCATTCACTCCACCAAATTTGGGCAGCTTCCAAAGTGATAGCTGGACCTACACACAGCTGTGAGAGCCTACATGCCCTGCACTCTTACCTCTCTTCCTACCAAGCTGTGTGTGTGTGTGTGTGTGTGTTGTTAATCAGTATTTAATTAAAAAAACCCTCTAATGATACACAATCTTTATTTATTTCCTGCACATGGTGGTTGCTACTGGTAGAAATACATAGTGGCAATTAGATCACTTGCTGACTAACAAATCCCAGTCAGGAATCATCACAATTTTCAATCAAGGCGGCAAGTTAACAAAGCATGGCAGAGTGCTGTATAGAAAGACACATTACTGGTGCTCATTGTCAAACTGTTGCCTCAAAACCTCCCTGATTTGAATAGCCTCACACTGTGCCCCCTTTATAGCTCTGGTATCTGGCTGCTCAAAATCAGCCGCCAGGCGATATACCCCAGAGGAAACTTTTCATCCTTAGCCTCACAAATGTTATGGAGCGCACAGCAGGCTGCTATGACCATGGGTATATTTTCCACATTTAGGTCTAACCTGCCACAAAGGCAGTGCCCAGGTGCTTTTAATCTTCCAAAAGGCACATTCTATGGTCATTCTGTACCTGCTTAGCCTATTGAAGCACTCCTTGCTGCTGTCCAGGTTTCCCGTGTAAGGCTTCATGAGCCATGGGAGTAAGGGGTATGCTGGGTCTCCCAGGATCACTGTGGGCCTTTCAACATCCCCCACTGGAATCTTCTGGTGTGTAAAGGAAGTCTCTGCTTGCAGCTTTCTGTACAGGCCAGTGTTCCTCAAGATGCATGAATCATGTGCCTTCCCTGACCACCCAGCATTGATGTAAGTGAAATGACCCTGGTGATCCACAAGCACATGCAATACCATGCAGAAGAACCCCTCTCTATTGATATACTCCATTACAATATGGTTCAGGGCCAAAATTGGACAATGTGTGCCATCTATCACCCCGCCGCAGTTAGGGAATCCCATTGTTGCAAAGCCAGCCACTATTTCACGGACATTGCCAAGACTCAGTCCTTCATAGCAGGATACGATTAATGGTCCTGCACAATTGCATTAACGCAGCCCCAATGGTGGACTTCTCAACTCTAAACTTATTTATGAGTGACCAGTAGCAATCTGCAGTTGCCATGTACTTCTCCACCAAGAGGGCAGCTCTCATTTGGGTGTTCTTGCATTGCAGGGCTCGAGTGAGTCTGCACACAGTTCCAGAAAGGTGGCTTTCCACATCTGAAAGTTCTGCAGCACCTGCTCATCATCCCAGACCTGCGTAACGATGCAATCCCACCACTCAATGCTTGTTTCCCCAAGCCCAACAGAGACAGACCACTGTGTACAGCTGCTCTGTGAATACAAAAAGTAATCTGGTGTTGTTTCTTTCCATGGTACACAGCATGTTAGGCAACTCTGATTCCTGTTCAGATTGGGAGTTCATGATATACTGCATGACCATCTGCGATGTGTTCATAATAGTGACCATACCAATAGAGAGTAGTTCAGGATCCATCCCTTCAGTAAACAGGGGCCATTGGAAAATGCTGTGAAACACAGTCAGAAACTCATGGAATGATGGGATGGAAAAAACTTCATTGTAGGATGTTAAGCCTGCACCCATGATGCACTGTGATCCATTCCGCCTTCCCACAACTCCTAGCTGCAGAAGGTGTTGAGTAGTACAGTGGGATCACTACCCACAGTGCACTGCTCTCACTGTTGATGCTAGAGCACCAAGAGTGGACACGCTCTGCCGACAGATGGAGCATTGTGTGAACATGCGCAAGCAAAGTAATTATACCGGTTTTTGATTGTCGGAGTAACTTGTGTCGACAAAACTGTGTAGTGTAGGCAAGCCCAACAGTGCACAGGAAATCATCCATCCATTTGTGATCGTCACACAGTCTCTGTAACCATGGACAATATACATCCCTAAGGAGCCAGAAGGAACACAGTACACAGCATGGACACACTCACTTTTGGGGCACGTCTATGAGAAACAACTGCTGAGCCATTGTGGAACAGATACTTGCACATATTTCCTCATGTTTCCCCGGTGGAACAACTTTTCTTGTCTCCTGGAACCATTAGTTCAGCTCCTTGTTATAGAGCTTTGAAATCAGGTTTCAAAAATCCTCATTAGCATATTCAATTTTAACTGTCAGTCGGAGAGGTAAGTATACTTATAACTCCTGCCCCACCTCTATAAGTAATGGTACTTCCATATAATAACAACTTTCAGTTTGTTACAACACTCACTGAAGTTCCTCCTCATAAACATAGGATTCAAAGACCATGGATCCATTTCTATGGATTATTTTGGTTTTTAGTAAAGGGTTTATCTGTTTAGGTTCAATACAGAACTTCATGCCAACTACCTTTGTCACCTTTCCGAAGGGCCTCAGCCTGGCCTCCATTTGTGCACACATAATTTTGTATGTGCAAATACATTTTAGGCATGGATACCAGTGCACACAGTTGATAGATTCTAAAATCTGCATGAACCTACATGTGCAAGTGGCAGTGTTTAGATGCACACTTTTCTTATACAGGCACTTTTTAAAAAAAATCCTTCAGCGAGCATGAGTACCGCCTGACCAGCCTTTCAGACTCCTACCGTCTTCCACAATCGAGTTAATAGGGGACGATAGAGACGCCGACTTTCCACATTTCCTGGCAGAAAGTAATCAAGTGTCCAGATCACATTTTTTATGCATGGTACAATGCAATTAGAATATGTCATTTGATTCCCTCTTATCACACATTATATGTAATCAAGAGATGTCTGTTACTTCAATCAGTAATTCAGTGATAGTTTAATATTTTACTCAGTTTTGCAAAAGAAGGGAGCAGGAATTCTAAACAAGTGAAATTGAAGTACAGGAAATAAAGAGGAACAGGTCTTAGATGGCTCTGGGTGGAGCAAAAAGATATGGACAACCAACCAGCTTTTTCTGCTCCTCTCCCCAACTTTGTGCACTTGCTCAGAGGACAGCAACACTTCCGGAGTAGAAAGACTGGGTGTATATTAGTGCTTCTAATTGGAAGTGTCCTCAAACCCTTTCTGCATCATTTCACCCATGTGTAGTAAGTCTGAGAGCAGAGGTCAGTACCTGTATAGTCTGCTGCAAACATATTTCCCTCAGTGCTCCACAGACAGAATGCCTCTGGGGATGGGAGCTGGTATGGTGCCCATTCACAGGCACCACCATGCCTTGTAAAGGCACACAGAGCAGAAAATGATTAAGCTGGAGTATAAGCAGTATTCTACTATGATATGAAAACATTAGTTTATGACAACAGTTACTACTTAGTTCTGCCGAAGAGTAGCTCTTCTCTATAGTATGTTTAACACCATTTAATGACGCAGGTTTTACAAAGTTGTAATAAAAATAATGAAGAGAGGTTTGCATTGCTATTAAACAGTTTTATATTAGGTCAGTAAACGCTCTGTATTGGAAAAAACATGTATCTAAGCTAATTATTGGAAGGGATAAGTTATTGTTTTGGGTATTGTTTCAATTTTTTCTGCACACTCTTAGTTCTGTCTACTGTTATTAACTGCTCTATTTGGCATGGCATAGATGTAAAAATTATATCAATAATTCTAGAGAAACTTTTAAAAGAAATTTAGTTAACTGTGTAATGTAATCTTTTGGTCTGTCTTATTCAATATCTATAGCATATTTTAATAAAGCCCATCAAGCTTTGAGAGTTACCTGGAAAAATATCAATACTTTGCTTACAGGGGCTCAAATTTGCATGCCTCAAACTTCCTTAGATGTCAGGGAGGCCCTGAATATGCAAAGAATGAAGGACTTTGCCCAAACTTGCCTTAATGACTCAACTTGCAGAGGAATAAGTTACCTTGGGAGAGATCAAGATTTGGTACAGGGGAACAGTAGAACTGTACTCCTTTGACCGGGGAGTGGCAAGAGGTGCTCAGGTGATGGTGAAGTCATGGAGGAATGGTGATTTGCAAATGTAACTGCTATTGACTTCCTTTGGCAGTGCACTGCAGCTACAGAGTGTGTACTATAGTGATGATCTTGTTGCTAAGCACTGGTTTGGCAGAAGATCAGGGTTCTCTTTGTAACTCTGCCATAGACTTCCTGTCGGACTCTGGCCAAGTCACATGATATCTCTGTGCTCAGTTCCTCATCTGTAAAATGGGGATGATACTTCCCCACTTTCCAGGGTTGGTGAGAGGATAAATTTTTCAGTGCAAGACAAGTGCCATCATGTTTAGCACCATACCTAAGCCGATAAATAACTAAATCCACTCAAGCAATTACTCAAGGGACCAACAAAAACTGATTGCTTACTGGCGGTGGTGTTCTACTCAAGGTGGAGCAGAATTCTACTCATTGCACTGGAGGTCAGGCTTATAATATAAAATGTTGCCTAATAGTGTGACATTTTCCATAGGCTTCACTGCATAATATACTGAGATTCAATGCAAAAATCTCTATTAATGCTCCATTGACAATAAGAATTTAAAACCACAAAAGGAAGTGGATTCAGAGTTCCGGTTCTCATAGCTAATACAACTCTTTTCCACTGAAAATTTGTAACATTTTGTATTGACATAGAACGCTGTTAACCGTATGCTACTACACACATGCAATCAAAGTGACTCAGTTACCATGCCAATAATTAAATTTTCCCAGCATTTAAAATCTCAGTCATTAACTGCATTAACAACATTTATTGCATTGATACTTTTTAAAAAAAAGTTACCAAATGAAACGTTATTCCATTTTAAAGATAAATAGAAAAAAGATCGATAAATATGTGGACTGGACACACATTAAAACAAAACTATGCTGTTTGCTCCTTTCAGTGGGTGATGCTAGAGTCTGATGTGCAGCATTCCAGATAAAGGTCCACTTGATAAATATTAATCTGTCCTGTAAATAAATCTTGATGGTCCCATCAGCTAAAGAAATGATCTGCTTATTGTCTAATTTAATATAACAAACGGGTAGTTAATATGAGGGCTCCGTGCATAGGGAAAGTCAGTATTGGAGGTTTCACTGCTAATGTGGATCCTTCTATTCCACACCTCTAATCCCTCCCCACCAGCCAGGAAACACATTAGTGCTCTGGGGCTGTAGTTGTAAGCAGCAGGGTGCTTCTCTAGCCACTCCATAGCCTGGGGGAAGGATTATTTTCCTCATGTCCCCTGCAGAGCTACCAGCACACAGCCCAATATTCAGCCTGTGCACTGGATTTCAGGATCTGGGCCATAATACAGAAAAGCACTAGATATATGTAGAGAGACAAGACATTGTGCACCATGGTATCTAGCTGCTAAGAAGGCGAGGTACCAATGTCAGTCAGTGGGCTCCAACTATCAACATTTTGGGTAGCCATTGAACATGCTAGCCCACTGTATCACAGATACACAAGGCTAATATTTTCCAGCATGGATGACTAAAATTAAGTCAAATACGTTCAAATTTAAACACATAAGATTGATTTTCATTCACTTTAGGGGGAGGTGGTAGGTACTCAACTACTCTGATAATCCAGCCAAATGAAAAAATGGATTTGGATACCCTAGTTTGAAACATTTGGCCAATGTTCATTGGGACAGTACTGGAAACAAAAAGTACTGATTTAAGCAAAATATGGTAGGAAGTGAGCTATTATTTTAATTACAAGTCGTCATAGCTACAGTTTATTTTTAAAATACATAGTGCCTTTATATTAAATCTCATTCTTATTTTTGCTTTTCCAGTATCCTGCCATTCTCTATTCTTCTACTGTACTAGTAGGTATGCTTAAGAGAAATTTCAATTTAGAGAGGTCTGGACACAAACCCAAATAGTGAAGTGGGTTAAAATACCCCATCTTTTCACCTCTGCAGATCTTGATTCAAATCCCTTGTTTGTATAACCACAAGAAAATTATGTTGTTGATTGTATCCTACTCCCCATATATCAACATAAACAAACAAACCTAGAACTGGCCACACTTAGGCATAGTTTGCAACCGATCCTCCAGATTGGCTGATAAAGAATTGGGATGGCTGTGTTAGACAAGCCACAAACACCTTCTGCTGCAAACACAACAAAGTTGAATGGAGTGTGTGGAGATCATGCCTGGCAGCAGCCTGTTCTAAATTGGTTGCCTGAGTCAACCACCAGGATTCCTTATCTTTCTTACACAATGACTAGATGACAAACCTATTGTCTTTGCTTTTGCTATCAACAAACTTGTGTTTGGAGACTTACCTTATAACTAGTTCCCACCCCAATGCGAGTCTCCTCACTGATCATGGATGATGCTTAAAGAGCGGAGGCCTCAGCACTGAGCTAGCAGTGATCAGCACTGATGACCTGAAACGACATCATTCCTTGTCAGATGACAGGGGCATGAGCCCTCAGTCTCTAATGCTTTGATGGCCTTAAGCAGTTCAGAACAAAAAGCTGTCTGATAGTGTGGTTGTAATACGAGCTTTTGGTTGAATTGGACTAATGTCAGCCCACCTTTGTCAGCAAAAGCCAATGGTCAGTGTCAAGTTCAGTACCTCTTCAGCGAACTCAGACATCCATGACTGTTGACCACCAAGTCCCTGACCATTGCCATCAGGCAGCCTCCAGCTCCAGGTTATGGCTAGCGCCAGACCGGACATCAAGCAGGTGGCCAATGTCAGATATTTGGGAAACATCATAGATGAAAGATGTGGACATTCATATAGCTGCAGCTGCTGCTGCCGCCATGTTTCAGGCCTTTCAGCGGCCTCTGTGGGGATGTTGTGACATCAAGCCTGCTATGAAGCCATGGATGTATATGGTTGTATCAATTCTATTGTATGGAAGTGAAACACTGGTGCTGAGGAAGGCTGCAGAGCACCCACTGATGTTTTCAATTCTTGTCATCCTTGTCAGCTACTCTATATCAAATGGCAGGACAAGATCAGAAATAAGAATATTTGAAGCCAAATCCAGCAACTGCCTCTAGATCTGGTTTCTGAGGCTTTCTTGGAATGAACATATTAGAATGGCAAACCAATGAATTCTGAAGCAGGTATACCAAGGAAAGCCATGTGACACTCAATCTGCAAGGAAACCATGTCCCTCTGGGAAGTGCTGATGAGGAGGAGGAGGAGGAGGAAGAAGCAGTGGCACGGAATGAGCCTCTCTCACTTTCTCTGCTCCAGTAAAACTTGAAATTGGAGAAGAATGATTACTGCAAATCAGGATTCAATTTCACTGGCAGAACTATGTGTGGAAAATTGCTCAACAGCTGGTTCAGGACAATGCTATTACAACAGGCAAACTACCAGTATGAAAGTATTTATTGGCTTATTATTTCAATTTCCTCCCCATTCTCTCTCAAACCAGACAAACTTTCAAACCAGTAAAAGCATGTTAAGTGCACCAAAGCATGTTAAGTGCACACACACAAAAGAGAGCGACACACCATTTCATATGCTCTGTAAATGTTTTTTGTTTTGGTGCATAAAGGTTACATGAGTTATTGATGTGAGATCCTGGTTCTTGCCTATGTACACGTATTATTATAAATAATGTCAGAAAAATGTTTACTTAGCCAGCTTATTGGGAGAAATAGAGAAAGGAAAGAAATTGGCCACGTGCTTCATAATAAACAGAAACTAAGGAAAACATGGGAGTTATCTCAATTTGTTTATATTTTTTTTATTAATACATTTTAAATCATTCTGTGTTTTCCACTGGTCACAATAAGAAGTGTCTCCAAGCTGATGTTCAGCCTGAGTCTGTTATTTTGGAACAAAAGCAGAAAGACTCACATTTCAAGCCATCACTATGTAGTTCTGGGTACCAGCAATGGGACTCCTGGAGCATATTGAGAAAACAAAGGGCTATTTGGTCTTTACTCAGACAAAACTCACACTGTCTTATTTACAATAAAAATTCCCAGACCTATCCATGCCATACATACTAGGTGCACACAAACAAATGCATACATTGGCTGAGCACTAACATCTTAATACTCAGATGTCAAAAATCAACTGCATGCACTGATATTGCTACTCAAAAAGTGCATTTGCACAAACTGAAAATTTAGCCCTCCAGAGTCTAGCTGGTAAAATATAAAATTACTGTAAGGAATAACTTAATAAACTACAATACATTATAAACATTTTGAGGAGCTTTGTGGACCCATATTCATACAAGCTAGTAAAATCAAGTTGGTGTGGAGGTACAGTATTGTATTCATTGTTGATAAAGATCATGAAGCATCTTCCACAGGAAGGCAGGAGGCCAGCTTCTCTCAAATAAGTGGCCATCTATATCCATACTGAAGAAACTATCTTGACACTGATAATTTCACCAGTTGCCATCTGCCTCAAGTGTTCCTTTCTGGGGCAAGTTGGGAACCCTCACACTCCTTTTATCCATATCAGTCTGGTTTTAGGCCTAAATATGCAAGTCTGCATTCAGTTTTGTTGACTGAAAATGTACTTTTACTGATGGACAAAGATCATGGTCAAGATTTTAAAAAGTAACTAGTGATTTGGGGTGCCTAATTCAAGACATTTTTAGACAGCTGATTTTCAGAAAGTTCTGAGTACCTGCTCTCTGAAAATCAAGCACTTTTAAAAGGTATCTTAAGGTGGGTACCAGAAAAGAGATGCACTCAAAATTACTAGCCACTTTGGAAAATATTGGCTCAACTGCCTATGCTAGGGTCTGCCTGCAACTTTTGATGCCATTAACCATGAGCCTGGTTGGGATAGTCAGGATTGCTCAAGTAGTTCTTTTCTTTTAGAAAGATCAGAGTAGGTCTTGTTAAACAATTGTTCATTAGCTCCTAAGGTCTTGGTCATATGTCTTCCTCAGGATTTTATGTTATCACCCTCCCCCCCATTCAGTGTGAGTGTGAGGCTGGGTGGGAAAAGCTAGAAAGAAGACTTAGACTTAGAAGCTCTTAGTATATGGAAGACATGCAAGTCTAGTTCCGCTTTTCATCAACACAGAAGATGCCATTTCTCTGATGACCCAGTGCTTGCTTGGCAGAATGACTTGGGTTATTATGAGCTGGTTAAAACTCAAATCCAGGGAACACAAAAATGTTGAAACAGAAAAAGTCACAACTTTTCCTTTTCCCGTCTCTGAAATGAAACGTCAGTGAATTGGACACAGTTTTGATGTCACTGCATTTTCCACCAGAAATCTGTTCTACTGAAGTTTTTCTAATCAAAATTATTAAAAAATGGTCTTAGTTAAAACAAAAAAGAGCATTTTCTGTTGGCTCATGGTACAGTAACACTCAGCTAAGTGGAACAGTGGGGAATAATATTGTATAGGTTCCAAAATCTAGTTCCCTGATAATCATTTTATAGTGAGACAGAGTCAGGCCAGATGGCTACAAGAGAGTGGTCAAAGGTAGATGCATTAGTTCCAGGTTAAGCAGGTCCCTTTTCCCTGGGTAAGATAACATGGACTATTCCAGAACACTCAGGAACTTTCTAGAACTCATTAAGGCAGGCAGGCTAATTAAGACACCTGTAGCCAACTGGAAAGCTCTAGAATTAATTAAGGCTAATCCGGACACCTGGTTTAAACAGGCTGTCATTCCAGTTAGTGAGGTGTGTGCGTAAGGAGCTGGGAGTGAGAGGATGTGCTGCTGGAGGACTGAGGAGTACAAGGATTAACAGACATCAGGAGGAAGGTCCTGTGGTGAGGACAAAGAAGGTGTTGGGAGGAGGCCAGGGGAAGTAGCCTAGGGAATTGTAGCTGTCGTGCAGCTGTTCCAGAAGGCACTCTAGACAGCTGCAGTCCACAGGGCCCTGGGCTGGAACCCAACACAGGAGCTTCCACCAGAGGGGAAGGTCTCTGAGCTGGTCTCCGACCCACATGGTGGATGAGCAGAAACTGCAGGGATTGTTCTTACTCTTTTTTTCCCCATGCTGGCCAGTGATGAGGTTATCTGAGTGAACGGCAGATTTGAGCCATGAAAGTGGCCAAACTGAGGGCTGCCGTGAATCTCTGAGGTGAGCAAAACCTGCCAATAAGCGCAGGACCCACCAAGGTAGAGGAGGAACTTTGTCACAATAAACATCATTTACTGATTTTTCAAAGACAAACGCTAGATACCCGTATCACTCTTCAATAGTGGCTAACCTGGTAGGTAACCTCTAGAAATATATCTGCTTTTCCCATTGTTTAGAAAGCAAACTATCTTCCTCAGAGGAGTATAGATCAATTACATTATTTCTTCCTTACCAGAGTACAGCTCAGTTACTGATCCTGCAAACAGTGACATATATAAGTATTTCCACTGACTTTAATGGAACTACTCAAATGTCTAGATTTATACACATGTGTAAGTATTTGCAGAATAGGGACCTTAGTGATGGAAGGACTCTGAAATGCATTTGCTTCTGAATTCGGACAGCTTCTCTAAACAGGAACACTCAAGAAAATCTGAATTAATTGAAGGGGTAAATTTGAAGTGGATTTGTTCAACTGCATTAAATTCCTTCTGTGGATGCTTTCGGTATAGATTAATTCACTTATCTCCAGTTGGATTCATAAACCCTCTTTTAGAGCCATGAACCCTCTCCTAGAGTTCAGCACCTAAAGTAGGTCAGCCCTTTAAAAAAAATCAAAAAAACAAAACAAAAACAGTAGTGCCACCCTCCCCTTATAACATTTAGCCCAGTAGTCAAGACACTCACCTGAGCTGTGGGAGGCTGGAGTTGAATTTCTTCTACCTGATGTGGAGGAGACATTTGGAATGCATGCTACAGTATTGGGCCCAAAAGATGATACGGGGGAACACCTAGTTTGTGAATCCCACTGAGGAGGCAGCTGGATGTGCACCCAGCTGCCCAAATATAGGTGCCTAGGGGACTTTAACAGCAGAAAACGTACTGTATGTCTACACAGCAAAACAAAAACAACCCCTCTACCCCAGCAGTGAGCCTCAGAGCCTGGGTCATCTGACTCGGGCTCCCACTGCAGTGTTAAAAATAACAGTGTAGACCTTTGGGCTTGGCCTGGAACCTGGGCTCTGAAACCTGGCAACGAGGGACTGTCTTGGACTTGGGCTCCAGTGCAAGCCTGATGCCTACATTGCTCCTTTTAGTCCCTGAGCACCAACCCCGTGAGACCAAGTCAGTTGACCCAGCTCTGAGACACACTGCCTCAGGTCTTTTTTTGTTGTGTAGACGAACCCTTACGTGCCTAGAGACTTTCAGGGAGTACAGGATTAGGCAGCAGTTGAGTAGGGATTTTGGAATGCCAGACTAAATGTTGAGTTTAGGCCTCTGTAGTGGATGTTAGGTGCCAAAATCCTCATTGTGAATCCATCCAGAGTGCCTGAGTGTAGCAGGCAATTACCTCACCTGGATTCTCTTTCTCCATTTAAAGTTAAAAACAACCTTACACAGAGAGACAGCTATTACCTGTAGTGATTTAGAAACACAGCCAGTTGCCAAATGTAGTGTCAGGTTGCACTAGGTGATCTGCTAATTAGGTCCACTATGAAAATTGCTTTTCAAATTTAATTTTAAAATTAGGGAATGAAGATTAGTTATGGCATCCACATGCCTAAATGTGAAAAAAATTAGAAGACAAACAAACCAACCTGTAGACTCAACTTACTGGAGAACAAAGAAATGTACTGTTTAATTTGACATGATGCAGCTGTGATATAAATTGGAACTGGACACTATTTAGGCTCCCAAAGGATGCAAGGAACTCAGCAAAATAATAACTGATTCAAAAATGCCCTAGTAGTTAGGCTTATTATGCAGGTTTCTTTCTGTGCTAAGAAATTAATGCAATCAAAACAAAAAGGGGGGGAAAAATAAAAAGGAGAAAACCCAAACCCTCTGGTAATTTCTGTACGTTCGGTGAGAAGGAGCCATTGATTTTAGTACAATTACTTGAGACAGTAAGCACAATTTTTCATAATATTTCAGCGGTTATTTGCAAGAAAAGAGATTTTGTAGTCCCCTCAAGCATTTTTTCAGATAATTTGATTTGAGACTCAAGTCTGAAGTAAGGAGGTAGTCTGGTCTTGAAACCGAAGCCTGGGTCATCCCATGCCATAAAATAAATAATTAAATAAACCAAAGTTTAAATCAGAAATTAAAAAAAAAAATCCCAAACCTAGCCATATATTGAAATGAAAACTGAACACTTTCTTCATTGTCCAAGGCAAAAACTACAACACAGGCTCAATTAGGCACCCTGGGAAGGGTTTCTCTGCAACAGTCTCAAGTATCATGGCTTTGCCAACTACATCAAGGAAGGCATTAAGGATTGTAACATGGTAGACACTAGGAGCAATTCCAGAATCCTCACAATCTAAATAAGAATAATCAAGACAAAGTTAGTAATGCATATAAACCACTGAAAACAGATTGGCCTTCTCTCCCATTACCCACAACTTCTCTCCTGACTAGATATGTCATTTATTTCTATAGCCACCACACAATGTTAGATTATAATAGTATAATAGATACTGTGGGTGAGGCACTTGTGGAATAGTCATCTGATGAAGACACATACCTTCTTTCTGATGCAAAAGACAGAGACACTTTTCACTCTGCTGGAACAGAGATCTGTTCTCTGCTTCTTCAGAAAAGACCAGTTAGGAATCCCTCAGAATGCCTCCAGAACAATTCTTGGTAACTCTTCACAGTCAGCATTGACTGGTGACTTCTGAAAGGCAAACTGGCTAGAATTCACTGTGGCAGTTGAGGCCACCATTGACATAATTCCACTGAGGCCCAAAAATTTCAGTTGTTTTGCCTGGCTCATCTGAATATCCACAAGAAAAAACAGTTCCTGCAGCAATCAAAATGGATACACCCCATGCTGGAAATCCAGAAACAGAAAGTCTATTAAAGGAGCACCAAACATCTGGTGACTCAAACACGGCAACATCCCTACTAGCATCACTGAATTTAGAGCAATGTCAAAGATGGATCCACATGGTTGAAATTCTGGACTTCGCTCTCTTCAGCCACAAAGCGTGGGTATTATTGCATTAGTTTGGGGCTGCAAACCCAGTGAAAACATCAAAATCCTGACATCTCAGCTGATGTGATTGCAAGAATGCGCCTTATGAACTTAAAAGCACCAGCAAAAACTCCTTGTGAACTTAAAAGCGCAAAGTGTGCAGAGCACTCCAACAAATAGTCTGCTCAGTATCTGCCTCGTCCTCCCTATAGTTGCCCTTCCCTGTTGAGAAGGCAAACAAGGCCTTCTCACTCATGAAAGCTGAGAAAGCTGAAGGACCTTATTGGGTCTTTCTAGAATTTCTTAAATACCTTGGAGTCAAGGGACAGAAATGGCTGGTGGCACTTATCTCTAATATCCATTCCACAGGGTTCATCTCAAGGATCTGGTGTGAGGCTATGGTCATTGCCACTGCCAGGCCTGGGAAGCCAACGAGTAATTCCTCATTGTTATGCCCCATATCACTCTTCTGCACATCATGCAAACTCATGGAGAGAATATTATTGGGAAGTATTGTGTTCCTTGTACAAACAATGTTACAGAATGAACAAATGGGTTTCTGACCAGGCTGCAGCTGCACCAACCAACTATTAGCCTAAACAGTACACAATGCAGCAAAAGCTGAAGACTGGGGCAACTTTCTTAGATTTACCTGCTGCCTACAGCATACCAGCCTACAGGAGGTATGGAAGAATGTCCTTCTCCTGATAGCCAGCAAAATTATTCCATGCAATGAAACAACGAAATTCTTCCCGAAATTTTGACCAGTTCTGGGTTTAGCATTTTCCTTCGTAAGCAGGTCAAGTACTCTCAGTGAGGCCTCACACAACACCAGCAGCAAGCGTCTCTGCATCAACAACAGTAGCCGCAATTCATTCAAGGGCTGACCACCCAACACTAAGGGCAGCAACAACACCTGGTCCAGGAGAATGGCAGCTCTCTTACAGTCTTCCAGGAGCTACTACTAACTTAGGGCCGGAGTCTTCAGGGTAGGGTTCCGATACCAGAGATCCAGTGAAGCTGATGAAGATGGCCTAGAAGATGACTCTAAAGCCTTCTTGGCGACATTTGAGCATGCGGCCACTCTGGTGGCATAGCTGCTGGATCACTGGGCCACACTCGCAGACCAATATCTGACACGATTGGCCCAGGCAGCCTGTAGGTGCTAGATCCTATGGATGCTCTAGGTTAACAGAAAGTCAAGACAGCCATTTTGGACTATTTTTATATCTCCCTGGAGACGTATAGGCAGTGCTTACAGAGAGAAAGACACCCACTGCAGGGCCCAGTGCCTCAACGGTTATTGCTTTACTGGCTAACCCTGGAAAAGTGAACTGGGGTGCAGGTGGTGGAGAATATTGTTCTTGAGCAATATATTCATGTTCTCCCAGTCAGTGGCTGGGAGTAGGTACAGAGATGCTGACCAGGCAGAGACAGAAGGCCTCATGGAAAATTGCCTGGCAGCCGAAGGGGTGCCTCCCACCCAGACTTCCATGTTCAGTGATGGCCTAACCTCAGGACCCCCATCCTTGGAAGGCTGAGCGCAGCGGAGGGAATGGGGCACAGGAGATTGTCAGCTGTAGTGAGGCCCAAGTCACTTCCGTGGCAGACACAATAAGCCTGAGCAAGAAGGCCCCAAGATTGTTAAACTCTGATACACCCCAGAATAGCAGTCCCCAAATACAAGAAAATCAAAGCAAGATACACAGGTAGGTGGTCAATCAAAACATGTAATAATCTTGAACAAGTTAAGTCAGCAACACAATCTGAAACCCCCCCCCCCAAAAAAAAAAACAAACAAAAAAAACCCCAACACACATAACAGCCCAAATGGCAGGTATGTAGTAGCAGGCCCTGAATAACTGCACACAACCAATGCTATGTACATACTCACACAGGAACACGAAGCAATAAGCAGGAAAGGTTCCCCCCCCAAAAGTCATAATAATTTCCCCTATTTTCCCCAAAAGCTCAGTGGTACCTGGCTGGAGACACCAGGTGATCCCAGGGTGGTCAGTTTGGGGTGGATGCTGTTGCTGTGGTGCAACTTCACCAATTGGCCAGATGATGTCATCATATACAGAAGGAGTGTCCTCTTCCCTATCTGTTCCCCTTTCTTTAAGCAGTATATGTCAGCGGTTAACAACATGTTCTCTCTGTAGTAAACATACTTGCCACACTCTGTACCCTGAAGCCCACTAGCTCATGCCACAAGTGTATGTATCATGCCTATGTATCGAAAATTATTCCAGACCCTTGCCTAATGTACACCGTTTGTCCAGCACAGAATGCATGGATACACTGCTTGAAAAATCACATATTTGCTAGTTGCATCGGTTGGCTGCAAGGATGGCAAAGGATTGGGGTGAACCTCTTCTGTCAGCATAGCTAGTTAGGTTGGCTGAAGAGGGTTTCCCCAGTACTTTCATGAGATGTACTCCGAATATTATATATAAACTATGACTCAATGTAACGGGAAGGGTTTATCTTGATATTCCTCCAGTATATGCAAAACCATGCTCTGAAGTGTTTTTGCCAGAAGCTGGGAGTGGGTGACAGGGAATGGATCAATTGATGACTACCTGTTCTGTTCATTCCCTCTGAAGCACCTGGCATTGTCCACTGTTGGAAGACAGGATACTGGGCTAGATGGACCATGAGTCTGATCCAGTATGGGCATTCTTATTTGAGCTGCAGTCTGCTTCAGAATCCCATGCAGTCTCTCCACCATCCTGTTGCCTTGGGGATAATACAGAGCAGATTTATAATGAACTGTACCAATATTGTCAGAAAGTCATAGAATCATAGAATCATAGAATATAAGGGTTGGAAGGGACCCCAGAAGGTCATCTAGTCCAACCCCCTGCTCGAAGCAGGACCAATTCCCAGTTAAATCATCCCAGCCAGGGCTTTGTCAAGCCTGACCTTAAAAACCTCTAAGGAAGGAGATTCTACCACCTCCCTAGGTAACGCATTCCAGTGTTTCACCACCCTCTTAGTGAAAAAGTTTTTCCTAATATCCAATCTAAACCTCCCCCACTGCAGCTCGAGACCATTACTCCTCGTTCTGTCATCTGATACCATTGAGAACAGTCTAGAGCCATCCTCTTTGGAACCCCCTTTCAGGTAGTTGAAAGCAGCTATCAAATCCCCCCTCATTCTTCTCTTCTGCAGGCTAAACAATCCCAGCTCCCTCAGCCTCTCCTCATAACTCATGTGTTCCAGACCCCTAATCATTTTTGTTGCCCTTCGCTGGACTCTCTCCAATTTATCCACATCCTTCTTGAAGTGTGGGGCCCAAAACTGGACACAGTACTCCAGATGAGGCCTCACTAATGTCGAATAGAGGGGAACAATCACGTCCCTCGATCTGCTCGCTATGCCCCTACTTATACATCCCAAAATGCCATTGGCCTTCTTGGCAACAAGGGCACACTGCTGACTCATATCCAGCTTCTCGTCCACTGTCACCCCTAGGTCCTTTTCCGCAGAACTGCTGCCTAGCCATTCGGTCCCTAGTCTGTAGCTGTGCATTGGGTTCTTCCGTCCTAAGTGCAGGACCCTGCACTTATCCTTATTGAACCTCATCAGATTTCTTTTGGCCCAATCCTCCAATTTGTCTAGGTCCTTCTGTATCCTATCCCTCCCCTCCAGCATATCTACCACTCCTCCCAGTTTAGTATCATCCGCAAATTTGCTGAGAGTGCAATCCACACCATCCTCCAGATCATTTATGAAGATATTGAACAAAACCGGCCCCAGGACCGACCCTTGGGGCACTCCACTTGATACCGGCTGCCAACTAGACATGGAGCCATTGATAACTACCCGTTGAGCCCGACAATCTAGCCAGCTTTCTACCCACCTTGTAGTGCATTCATCCAGCCCATACTTCCTTAACTTGCTGACAAGAATACTGTGGGAGACCGTGTCAAAAGCTTTGCTAAAGTCAAGAAACAATACATCCACTGCTTTCCCTTCATCCACAGAACCAGTAATCTCATCATAGAAGGCGATTAGATTAGTCAGGCATGACCTTCCCTTGGTGAATCCATGCTGGCTGTTCCTGATCACTTTCCTCTCATGCAAGTGCTTCAGGATTGATTCTTTGAGGACCTGCTCCATGATTTTTCCAGGGACTGAAGTGAGGCTGACTGGCCTGTAGTTCCCAGGATCCTCCTTCTTCCCTTTTTTAAAGATTGGCACTACATTAGCCTTTTTCCAGTCATCCGGGACTTCCCCGGTTCGCCACGAGTTTTCAAAGATAATGGCCAATGGCTCTGCAATCACAGCCGCCTTCAAGTCTTCAAACTCTCGATACAAAAGTTGTCCCATTATCTGAAACAAGGCTCTCTGGTAGGCCAAACATCGCAAATAAAAGGGTTAGGCAAGAAATGAACTCCACTGAGGTTCCATGTGAAATTATGAATGCAAAGGGGTAACGTGAGTAATAGTCTGAAACTAGTGTATAGCCATGCAGTGCAGTTGAGGGTTTAGTAATTGCCACTGCAACTCTCTGCCATTGTTTGTCTAGGACTACCAGTTTCAAAGGGACTGGAGGAGTAGTAGTTCTATGCACTACGCAGGCTGAGCCTGCCCTTACATGACACTTAGACACGAAAGGCAGCCATGCATGCCAATCACAACTACACAGGAGTTTCTTCATCTTCGTAACTCCCAAACGCCCTTTATGAGCCACATCCTGGACTGTTTGTCGCAGCACTGTGGGAACAATCACCCTGGCTCCTCTGCCTAAGATGTATTGAGTAGCACGTGTCTTCACTGTGAGCTTGGAACGAATATTCTAGAATGTAGACAAAGTTCTCTTAAAGACTGGGGTCGTCTAATCCACTTGCACAGCAAGTATCATGTTGGATAATTCAGCATCGTGAAGAGTGGTGTCTATGATTCATGCTCTCCCGATACTGGGGGGGGCTCAGTCTAAAGGGGAGGACATGTGACCACCCCATGTGTCTCCTCTGCCCAGTGTTGCCCCCCCAGCTCCCTGTGCCCAGTCCAGGGCCGCCACACTCTCCCCACCAGAGTTACGTGTAGGGTGGGGGTGAGAGAGCTCTGTCCTTCTCCCACTGCGCTTCCCCCTAGGTACGTTCAGTCCCTGCCCCTGGCAGGCGCCCCTGGGCAGGGAGCGGGATGGAGTCACTTCTTATGCCAGCTGAAGCTCACCGCTCCAGGTTGCTGCTCTGTGCAGTGCAGCAGCTGCCTGAGAGAGAGTCCGGATGGGGAGATGGAGGCAGTGGCTTGCCCCCAGTTGCTGGGGACAGGGGCTGCATGAGCTGGAAACATGCTGGGGAGGAGACTCACTTCGGCTCGCTTGGCCCTTGTTCCCCACAGCCAGGCTTGGGCAGGAGACAGCCAGGCTCTTGAAGGCAGCTGCTGCACTGCACAGAACAGCAACCTGGAGTGGCCAGTTTGAGAAGTGGCTGGTCTTGCCCCTTCTGCTTCCTGCCTGGGCCTGACTACCAGGGACAGAGGCTGAGTGTGCCGGGGGGCAGGAGAAGAATAGAGCCACTCTCCCTTACCCCGGCAGACTAAGCAGAAATTGGGGGGGGGGCACTTGACCCCGCATTCCCTCCCTATGCATTGCCTATGGTGGAGTCAGTAGTCCACTTTAATTCAATTGGGATATCTTTCAGTAAAAAGCATTTGATGTACTCTCCCATTTCTGCATACAAGGGCGCCAACCCAGCACAAGTTCTCAAAGGATCATTGGCAAATAAATTACATGTTCCTTTGATATGTACCACATTGAAGTCACACTGCTACAACTGAATAAGCAAATGCTACAGCCTCACACTGTGCAGGTCAATGGCTTTATGATAGAGGCCAAAAATAAGCAAATGATCAGTTTCTAATGTAAAATGGCTTCCCACTATGTAGACTTTGGAATGTACAATAGCAAAAACCACTGCCAAGAATTCTAGCTCAATCTGGGAATACTTTGCTTCCAACAGGGTGAGCATACAGGATGCAAATACAACCGGCCATCCTTCCTAGAGCGGAACTGTGCCCAGGCCTCAATTGCATTCATTGGTCTGAATCACTGTTGGCTTCCTTGGATCAAAATAAGCACAGGATTGGACCTGACACAAGGCTTGATGCAGGATTTCAAAACCCTACTTTGCCTCTTTAGTTCAAGCCAACTGGCCCTTCGTTAAATCCCACAGCGGCTTGGCAAGGATAGTAAAATGGGCAGGTCATGGCCACCTAAGTATTGAACGAGGCCAAGGAATGGATGTAAACTGCTATGATCAGTGGGTAATGGTAGCGAAACAACAGCTTGTAGTTGTTCAGGTGTCAGTTTCACATAAGTGACCAACAGAGAATGCCCTAGAAACTCTACAGCATCTTTGGCAAAACCATACTTGACCTCATTCAACTTTGTGCCAGCTTGTTAGAGTTGGGTTAGCATCTGGTCCAGAATAGCATTATGCTCAGGAAGGGTCTTAGTAAAGATGAGAATGTCATCCAAATAGAAACATATGCCTTGGATATTATCCAGGAGCTGAGAGAACTCTCTGAAATACTCAAGGAGCAGAAACTAAACCAAAAGGGAGTTGTGTGTGCTGAAAGTTAATACCTGACTGAAAATTTGCAGTTATTTGCCAATAAACAGATTGGTAATCCAAAAATAGAGAAAATCTGGGATCTACTTACTTGGAATCATCACCTCTTTGAAGCTGGCAATTGAAACTGATCATGTTTCACACGTTTATTAAGTGCCCTAGAATCTGGGTGCATTCTTCTTGTATATAATCACTGTGTGTGGGCCCTGTCCATAGGCCCCTCCACCTCTCAGGTGATACCTTTATCTTTCATGTGTGGCAATTCTGCTTGGAGCTTATCCATAAGTGCAGGAGGAACAGGACATGCAGGCAATGTAAAGAGCTTGGCATTTGAATGCCACTGCAGAGAGTGCAATATCTCAGGGACAGAACACGATCACTGTTGGAGACACCATGGTGTCTTTGAGTTCATGCAGAATAAGCACTGATCATAGGAAAATAATGGAATAGCATTCACAGCAGTACCTGTCACAATATAAAACTTAGCTGTCAAGGCCGTGCCTTTGTAAAGCACAGAGCATACAGCTTCACCCACTGTCTGCAAAGCATACAAATCCCAAACTTTTATAACCACTATAGTTGTCCAAATGTCCAGATTAACAACTAACCCAGAAGGGGAGATTGTTAACTTCAGCACCCATATTCACCATGCACTTCAGCAGTGCACCATCAATTTCTACAATATGGGATACCAGCTTCAGCGCTTTGTCACATGAGAAGAGCGTACTAAAGGAAACATCAGGGTCCCTGGTAGATGTCTCATGTGGCTCCACATTTACGGTACACAATTCTGGCCTCCCATCATTGTGAACCAGCGTACCGTGGCAGGCTAACTAAAAGTGTCCTTCCTTCCCACAAGCCCGAAACATAGCAGTTCTAGCCAGGCAGGCAGGCAAATTGACCAAGTGACCTGGACTACCTACCACAGAGGAAACAGTGAGGAGCTGGCAACTTCTGCTCCTGAGGTTGTGGAACGGGAGTAGGTAGCATTGTATGACTGAGTGATGGAAGCAGGAGGAGCAGCTGAGGATTTAAGGGTAGGCACAAAGGTAGCAGCAGTCTGAGACATAGAACCCCTTTGAGTCATTTGAGAGGGTTCAGACTGACTCTTAGCAACTGCAGCATCAAAAGTTAGAGTTTTAGCATCTTCAGTCAATAACCATTCACCCAGCTGGTCATTGGCTATGCCAACAACAAAAATATCCTTGAGCATGATCATCAGAACATTCCCAAATTTACAGTCCTGGGCCAACCACTGCAAATGACATGCATACTCCCGTATAGTTTCCTTGAGCTGCTGGCAGCTTCAAAAAACATTTTCCTGTTTAGCAGAACAGAATGTTCAGTCCCAAAATACTCACTGCGATGCTGCACAGCCACATCAAAGGAGGACTTGGGCTCTAGGAGTCCATCTTAAATATCAATTCCAGTCAAATAGCCAAAGGATGTGCAGGCAGCATGGGTTGCAGAATAGAAGCATTCATTACCATAACGGCATGTTCTGATGCATCCCAGAACAGCAATCCCCAAACACAAGGAAATCAAAGCAAAACATGCAGGTAGGTGGTCAATCAAATACATGTAATAACCATGAACCAGTTAAGTCAGCAACAGTCTGAACAAAACATAACAATCCAGATGACAGGTATGTAGAAGCAGGCCCCATTGTGACAAAGTTCCTCCTCTGCCTTGGTGGGTTCTGCGCTTTCTGGTGGATTTTCTTGCCTCAGAAGTTTACAGCAGTCCTCAGTTTGGCTCCTTTTGTTAGTGGCACAAACCTGCCGTTCACTCGGCTAACCTCATCACTGGCCAGCGTGGGGAAAAGGAGGAGAACAATCCCCACAGTCTCTGCTGGCCCACCTAATGGGTCGGGGGACAGGCCAGAGACCTTCCCCTCTGTGGGACCCACAGTCCAGATCAATTCCTCTTATATCAGATAGGGAGTTAGGGGGAATCGGGGCCTGCCCTCTACTCCGGGTTCCAGCCCAGGGCCCTGTGGATTGCAGCTGTCTATAGTGTTTCCTGTAAGAGCTGTGTGACAGCTACAACTCCCTGGGCTACTTTCCCATGGCCTTCTCCCAACACCTTATTTGTCCTCATCACAGACCTTCCTCCTGATGTTTGATAACGCTTGTACTTCTCAGTCCTCCAGGAGTACACCTACTCACTCTCAGCTTCTTGCACGCCTCTTGCTTCCAGTTCCTCGCACGCACCTCACTAACTGAAGTGAAGTCCTTTTTAAAACTAGGTGCCCTGATTAGCCCGCCTGTCCTAATTGATTCTGGTAGCTTCTCAGTTGGCTCCAGGTGTCCTAATTAGCCTGCCTTAATTGGTTCCAGCAACTTCCTGATTGTTCTGAAACAGCTCGTTATCTTAATCAGGGAAAAGGAATCTGCTTAATCTGGGGCTAATATATCTACCTTCTGTCACTCTCCTGTAGCCATCTGGCCTGACCCTGACCCTGTCACACCACAGACACACAATGCTATGTACACACACACAGAGAAAATGGAACATTGAGTTCAGGAATCAGGAAACAAACAAGAACAGGGAGCAGGAAGCAAAAAGCAGGAAAGCCAACCTCATCACAATCATCACAAGGACACAGAGGCTTAGGGAGCTGACAAGCACTAAAGCTAATGATCCCCAAGCCATGATACCCCCAGTGGAGAGGAGACGGACAGCGGTCTTACCTGCAGGCAATTTCTTCAAGTGTGGGCAGCTCAGTCACTTTTGACACAACCGTCCTTTATGGATTGTAGGTACTGCCAACATTGCTGGTTTTAAGCCATATGAAAAAAGGCCTAATATATAGCACTGGGATGCTCCTCCCCCTGAAGCTCCTGGGACAACACAGCTCCCAATTTGCCCTCCACAGCATTGATTTTTCAAAATAAATACTTTTGAGAACTCTGGCCTATACAGGATCATTTCCTCACACAGGCACTGCTTTAATGACCTGAAAGCTCTTTCCCAAACATTGAATCAGCTGGTCTTTCTTGGGGTGTTGTCTTTGGTCAGGTCTGTGAGGGGGGCTGCTACCATGGAAAATCTCAGTACAAAGTGGCGATAATACTCTGTGAGCCCCATGAAATTATGCAACCATTTTTTCATTGTTGGAGCATGGCAGGCTTTCAAGGCCTGCACTTTGTCTGTGAGCAGCCAAATTTTGCCCTCTCCTAATGTGTACCCAAAATAGGTATCAGAGTAGCAGCCGTGTTAGTCGGTATTCGCAAAAAGAAAAGGAGTTTTGGAAAAAGAAAAGGAGTACTTGTGGCACCTTAGAGACTAACAAATTTATTTGAGCATAAGCTTAAGTCATCCGATGAAGTGAGCTGTAGCTCACGAAAGCTCATGCTCAAATAAATTTGTTAGTCTCGAAGGTGCCACAAGTACTCCTTTTCTTTTTCAAAAATAGGTAGTTTCCTCCTTTCTGATTTTGTATTTTGACATCAGTCTTGCCTCTCCCAGCAACTGGAGGACATCCAATACATGACTAAAGTGGATCTCCCAGTCTTAGCTATCAATAATGGCATCATCTACTTAAGCAGTGGCATATGCACCATGGGTCTGTAGGAATTGGTCCATCAGTCATTGGAAGGTTATGGGTACCTCAGGTAGGCCAAAAGGCATCATGTGAAGATGATATAATCTAAATAGCATGGCAAAAGCCATCTTCTCACAGGATACTTATGTGTGTGGAATCTGCCACTACCCCTTTGTCAGGTATGGCATAATAATCTGTATGGCTTCCCGCAGCCAGTCAATTAGTTCATCCACCCAGGGCATTAAATATGCTTTGAATTTGGAAATGGCATTTACTTTTTGAAATTTGATACAAAACCTGGTGGTCCCATCTGATTTAGGAACTAACACAATGGGGCTGCACCACTCATGGTAGAATTATTGAATAATGCCCAGCTCTAGCATGGTATGGAGTTCTTGCTTTGCCACTTCATGCATTTTCTGGAGAAGTGGGTGAGGGTTGCTCTGGCTCTGAATGTGGTGCTGTGTTAAGCAAGTCTGGTCCAGGTAGAGAACACCATTGTAAGGGAATCACAATCTACAATTACCATTATATAGAGGTATCCAACTGCATATTTCTCAAGAAGCCCTGCAGAGTCCACTCCTATCTTCTTGAAGAGGTTATCCACCAACAGGAAGGGAACTAAAGGAGTCTTTGCAACTCCATTTGGGATAACACATTGGCACTCAGGACAAGAGGCACAAAAGTCTGCTACCTCTTTGTATATTCTAGTCCAAAAAAACTGGCTCAAGATTTTCGGTTCCTCCTTACTGAAATGCCCTGCAAATGGGATGATGACACGTGCCAACCTCAGAATTCCCTGCCAGTCTCCTTAGGCCTGTCCCAGGCAGCAGAGACAGCCCAATAGTCTTTAGGTCCTATAAGCCTGTCTCAGAGAACACAGACTGCCCAATATTCCTTTTTGTGGTAAAGCAAAGATAGTCCCCAAAACAAGCTCAGTAGTCCTGGTGCCAGGCCTACCTATCTTCCTCTGGAGGACTCTGGTAGTCAGCAGTCTCTGCGGAATTTCAAGGCTGGTCCTTTCCCAGGCAATAGGAGATCTGTACTCCTCCCTGGTCAGCCCACTACTGAGCTGTTCTCTTCCCTGTTTAATTGCCCCTTCATTACCTGACAGTGAGTGCAGGTGTAGCAGGGCAGGGCTGAGTTGGCCACAGCAGCTTGTTAACCCTTGCTGGGTCAGTGTGGGGTTGTTATACCCTTTCACAGTACCATAAACATTTAAGTCTTTTAAAAGATTCTCTAACTTAGTCAGTTTTTCAATGGTAATTAAATATTTAGATGTATAAAAAGATTTCAAACTATGCAGGTTCTGTAGGGCACAGGCGTACATAATTTTTTTTTCTGGATCATGAGTAACATGCAGGTGTTGAGAGCAAGGTAGCACTATGACTTTGTAGAATACCCTTTACCTTTAAGTGTTTTTTGGTTCATCTTCAAGGCTATATCTATGCTACAAACTGGTGGCCTGATTCCCCTAGTCACATACACGTATTTGTGCTAACTTTTATCGAGTGACAAAATCTGGAGACAATTTGATACATGATTTGGTAGTCTCTGCTCAAGAAAGCTCCAGGATTGCAATAGCAGACTGAGATTGGTCAAGGCTCAGGTTTGTTTCTTAGCCTTAGTGGTTAGCTTGCCTCACATAGTGTCTTTCCTTCACTTGCTTAACACAGTGTACTTTCCTCCACTTCCACAGTTTCGGCTCTTCTACTCTAAACAAGCAAAAAGGCCCCAATGCTGCAAACATTTAGGCATTAGTAATTTTACACATGGGTACTCCCATGGAGTCAGTAGGACTATTCATTTGTGTAAAATTATGCAAGGACATGTCTTCAATATCAGGGCCTTAGTGAACCTGATAGGTACTTCCACTCTCTTTCCCAAGCACTGTATCCCCTGTTGATGGCCTGTTCTTGGAGAGCTAAATGCTAAAGACCCTGAGTCTACCCTTAAGCTGCTACAGCAACACAGCTGCAGTGCTTCAGTGTAGACACTCACAACAGCGAAAAGAAGGGTTTTTCCATTTCTATAGTTAATCCACCTCCCTGAGAGGTGATAGGTAGGTTGATGCTGAAGTTCTTCCTTTGACCTAGTGCTTTCTACACTGGGGGCTAGCCCGACTGATGTAGATCAGTTGACCAAAGTCCCTCCTCCCACATCCATAAGACTGTACTGAGAAGCAGTCTCAGCAGAATGAAAAACAATCTTAATGTTTAATAATAACCTGCAGGAGTGGGAAGAAAGGAAAATCTAATGAACATCTTAAATATCTGTATACTAATGTAAGCAGTATGGGAAATAAACAGGAAGAACTAGAAATACTAGTGAATAATCACAGTTGTGACATAATTGGCATCTCAGAGACTTGGTGGGATAATTCACGTGACTGGACTATTGATATAGAAGGGTACATCTTGTTCAGGAAGGACAGGCAGGGAAAAAAGGGAGGTGTTGCCTTGTATACCAAAGATGTGCACACTTTTCCTGAGGTCAAGATAGAAGAGAGAGGCAGATTTGTTCAAAGTCTCTGGGTAAGGATAAAAGGTAAAAATGAAGGGTGATGTCATGGTAGGGGTCCACTATAGACTACCTAAGCGGAAGAAGAGGTGGATGAGGCTTTTTTTAAGCAACTAACAAAATCATCCAAAGCACAGGACTTGGTGGTGATAGGGGACTTCAACTATCCAGACATTGGTTTAGATAATAATAGAGCAGGGCACAGATTGTCCAACAAGTTCTTGGAATACAGTGTAGACAACTTTTTATTGCAGAAGGTGGATAAAACAACCAGAGGAGAGGATGTTCTAAGAACATAAGAACTGCCTTAATGGGTCAGACCTATGGTCCATCCAGCCCGGTAGCCTGTCTACCAACAGTGGCAAGTGCCAGGTGCTTCAAAGGGAATGAACAGAACAGGACAATCCTCAAGTGACCAATCCCCTATCCTCCACTCCCAGTTTTTGGCAATCAGAGATTAGGGACACTCAGAGCATAGGGTGCATCCCTGACTATCCTGGCTAATAGACATTGATGGACCTATTCTCCAAGAACTTACCTAATTTGATTCTGACAAATAGGGAAGAACTGATTGAGAATTTGAAGGTGGAAGGCAGCTTGGGTGAAAAGTGATTATGAAATAGAGTTCACGATTCTAAGGAATGATAGGAAGGAAAACAGAAGAATAAAGACAATGGACTTCAATAAGGCAGACTTTAGAAAATTCAGAGAATTGGTAGGTGGGAAGCAAGTCTAAGGGAAAAATGAGTCCAGGAGAGTTGGCAGTTTTTTAAAGAGACATTATTGATGGTGCAAGAGCAAACTATCCCACTGCATAGGAAAGACAGGAAGTATGGTAAGATATCACCTTGGCTTAACCAGGAGGTCTTCAATGACCTGAAACTCAAAAAAGAGTCATACAAGAAGTGGAAACTAGGTCAAATTACAAAGGATGAATATTAAAAGAAAACCACACACAAGCACGTAGGAACAAAACTAGAAAGGCCAAGGCAAAAAATTAGTTTAAACTAGCTACAGATATAAAGGGTAACAAGAAAACATTTTACGAACACACTAGAAGCACAAGAAAGACCAGGGACAGAGTAGGCCCCTTATTCAAGGAGAGGGGATAGACAATAGCAAAAAATGCAGCAGTGGCTGAAGTGTTAAATGTCTTTTTTTTTGTTTTAGTTTTCACGAAAAAGTTTAGCAGTAATTGGACAACTAATATAACCAATATAAATATAAATGGGGTAGGATCTGAGAATAAAATAGGGAAAGAACAAATTAAGAATTACTTAGATAAGTTAGAAGTCTTCAAGTCGGCAGGGCCCAACAAAATACATCCTAGAACAATTAAGGAACTGGCTGAAGAGATCTCTGAGCCATTAGCGATCATCTTTGAGAACTCATGCAGGACAGGAAAGATACCAGAGGGCTGGAAAAGGGCAAATATAGTACCTAACTATAAAAAGGGGAATAAGAACAACCCAGGGAATTATAGACCTCTCAGCTTAACTTCAGTACCTGGAAAGATAATGGAGCAAACAATCAATTTGTAAGCAACTAGAAGATATTAAGATAAGTAACGGAGAATATGATTTCGTCCAGAACAAATCATGTCAAAACAGACTAATAGCCTTCCTTGACAAGGTATCAAGCCTTGTTGATAGGGCAGGAAGCAGAAGATGTGGTATATCTTGACTTTAGTGAATCTTTTGATAGTTTCTCACATGACCTTCTCATATACAAATTAGGGCAATATAGCCTAGATCAGGGGCTCTCTACCTTTTCCTTTCTGAGGCCCCACCAACATGCTATCAAAACTCCATGGCCCACCTGTGCCACAACAACTGTTTTTGTGCATATAAAAGCCAGGGCCAGCATTAGGGGGTAGCAAACAGGGCAATTGCCCAGGGACCCACACCACAAGGGGCCCTATGAAACTAAGTTGCTCAGGCTTCAGCTTCAGCCCTGGGAGACAGGGTTTGAGGCAGTGGGGCTTGGGGTGGCGGGGCTTGGGCTTTCTGCCCCAGGCCCAGTGAGTCTTATGATAGCCCTGTGTGGCAGACCCCCTGAAACCTGCTCACAGGCCCCCCAGATCTCAGATCCCTGGTTAAGAACTGTTGGCCTAGATGAATCTACTATACAGTAGGTGTACAACTTGTTGGAGAACCGTATGCAGAAAGTAGTTAATGGTTTACCACTAAGCTGGAATGGCATATCAAGTAGGGTCCTGCAGGGATCTGTCTTGGGGCCGGTTCTAGTCAATATCTTCATCAGTGATTTGGACAATGGCATAGAGAATATGCTTATAAAGCTTGTGGACGATAGCTAGTTGGGAGGGGTTGCAAGCGCTTTGGAGGACAGGGTTAGAATTCAAAATGATCTTGACAAACTGGAGAAATGGTCTGAAATAAATAGGAAGAAATTCAATAAGGACAAATGCAATATACTACACTTAGGAAAGCATAATCAATTGCACAAATAGAAAATGAGAAATGATTGCCTAGGAAGGAGTACTGAAGATCAGGGGGTTATAATGGATCACAGCTAAATATGAGTGAACACTGTAACACTGTTGCAAAAACACAAATATCATTCTGGGATGTATTAGCAGGAGAGTTGTAAGTAAGATACGAGAAATAATTCTTCCACTCTACTCAGAAATGATACGGCCTTTCCTGGTGTACTGTGTCGAGTTGTGGTCACCACACATTGGGAAAGATGTGGACAAATTGGAGAAAGTCCAGAGACGAGCAACAAAAATGATTAAAGGTTTAGAAAACTTGACCTATGAGGAAAGACTGAAAAAAGTGTGTTTGTTTAACCTGGAGAAGAGAACATTGAGAGGGGAGGGGCACAATAACAAGTATGTAAAAGGTTGTTATAAAGAGGAGGGTGAAATTGTTCTCCAGAACCACTGATGACAAGACAAGAAGCAATGCGCTTAAATTGCAGGAAGGGTTAATAATGTAGCTGCAGTCGACCCACTTACTATGGTGTCTTCACTGCGGTAAGTCGACTGCTGATGCTCCCCCATTGACTCCACCTGCGCCTCTCGCTCCGGTGGAGTAGCGGAGTCAACAGGAGAGCGCTTGGCGGTCAATTTATCGCATCTTCACTAGATGCGATAAATCGACCCCTGCTGGATTGATCGCTCCGGAGGTAAGTGTAGATAGGCTAGACATTAGGAAAACTTCCTAACTGTACGGGATGTTAAGCACTGGAACAAATTACTTAGGGAAGTTGTGGAATTGTTGTCATGGAGGTTTTAAGAACAGGTTAGACCAGGGGTTCTCAAACTTCATTGCACTGTGACCCACTTCTGACAACATCCCTGATCACGTTGGCTCATAGCCATTGATAGAGCTATCTTCCATGAATTTATCTAATTCTTTTTTAAATTCAGTTATAGTTTGGCCCTCACAACATCCCCTGACAAGGAGGTCCACAGGCTAACTGGCTGTTGTGTGATGTAGTACTCTCTTTTGTTTATTTTAAACCTACTACCTAATCATTTTGTTGGCTGACTTTTGGTTCTTGTGTTGTGTGAAGGGGTAAATAACACTTCCTTATTCACTTTCTCCCCACCATTCATTATTTTATAGACTGTCCCAGGAGTCGGCAACCTTCGGCACGTGGCCCATCAGGGTAATCCGCTGGCGGACCGTGAGACATTTTGTTTACTCCATAGGCATGGCCCCCCCATAGCTCCCAGTGGCTGTGGCTTGCAGTGACTGAAAGCAGCAAGTCACTCACACCTTTTCAGAAAATAAATGTCAGAATGTGAACAAGAAAAGGCTAAGCCTAAAGGGCTTGTTCTACTGAATAATTTCTCTTGAAATAAATCTTCATATGCTGCTAATTCAGTTATAAAGTTTGTCATTCAGGTAACTTGTACAGATATAATTCTACGTGGGTGATTTTTTAAGGAAATTTCCATGGTTTTCCTGGAAAATGGAACTTTATTCACAGAAAGTATTTGGTCTGTTCATAGCTCCAAGTGTATTTATTATGGTAATGAGAGCAGTTGTTCATCTCCTAAATTCTCTGGGAGGGAAAATGTGTTTTTACTTAGATGGTATCTTGATTGCTGCAGTCAGAGTTAAATACTAAAGCTGCATATCTCAGCCACAGAGAATCTGTTAATAGTTTTGGGCTTCTTGTCAAGAAAAACTATTCTATTCTAACACCCACTTCCAGGTTAGATAGCATGGGTTTCATAGTAACCAGCACAGCTCTTACCCAAAACACCGTACAGTATAAGAGGGAATTAATAACTAAAGTTTCAGGAAGAGATGTCTGTCCCTTTATTGCTTAAAATAAAAGTGTTTCATGCAAGTTTCTCTGTAGTCCCTTCCTTTCTTTATTTTGTGAAAGTTGTTTCAGTGAAAGTGGTCATTGAAATTTCATCAAAACTTCAGAAAGTTTAGACCAGCCCCATAGATATATTTAGTGAGGCATCTTCCAGTTCTCATTGCACACTTCACTTCAGTAACTTGGTTACTGAGAAAGTAAGAGCAGGACAGTAAGATCACAAGGTGAAAATGAACTTTTGTAAAGGGAGTATGGCTGTTTGGTTACATACTTCTGTTCTGTATCTTTGTTCATTTCCTTCCCTTGGTATAGAGCTTTCTATTTATTGTAGCTGAATCTCTCCATTGTTTCATGTGGTCCACATTCCCTGGTTTCTCCAGGTCACTTTGCGGTTTGGCCTTGCCTGCCAATTTGTTTGTTTTCTTCTCCCATTTGGAGTCTTCTGCAAGTTTGATCATGATTAATGTACACTAAAGAAATGCTTGAAAGAGCCAAACTAATGAGATGATGCATGGGGGGGGGGGAAGAAGGGGCATGACCCCCCATATTTCTGCCTTCCATTTAGCACAGGTTTTCAATCTGTGGCTGCACTCCCCTACAAAGACACACCCCACAGTTTGAAAACTATCTCCTCCTGTCTGGAGTTGGTGGATAAGAAGCTGGTGGGAGCCACCCAGCCTACTTAGGCCCCTGGTTCTCCGCTCTGTGGAAGTTGGGGCGCTGGTTGCCCAAAAGCCCTCCCTGCCCTGATTTTTGAGCCATGTCACCTCTGTATGGCGAGGTGCTCCCCAGACAGGGTGGGTGGCATAGCTCCGAGCTCATCCCGGATGTGCTTTTGCCTCTCTCTTGAAGCATCCCTTGCCTGTGGAGCCCAGCTGCCAGGAGATGCTCACTGAGGCACTCACTACTGCCCTGGTGCTCCTGGCTCTGCTGCTGCTCCTCAGCCCAGAGGCTATGCGTGGGTCAGTCATGGGTTCCCCCCTAGAGTTACATGTCATCTCTGTCTGGACTAGATTACAAATAGCGGGAAACATCACTGTTTGAAGACTGACAGAGGCTTCACCATTATGACAAAAGCAGCAGTGCTTCACAGTCTACTAGGGGATGTCCATACTGCATCATAAGCCCATGCTTAAACTTGGGATCAAGCCTAACCTTCCCTTGTGTCTACTCTGCAATTGTGCTAACCAGGGCTCGGACTAAGGGTCCCAGAACTCTGCAGGGTCTGAGCATGAGTCAAGCTGGGATCCAGGGTTCAAACCCTATTGCTTTGGAGTATAGATACAGCCCTGCTTGATTCATGTCCCAGTAGTCTTCCCAAAGCATCCCACAATTCCATGGGACAACTTCCTTAGTCCTTTCTGTTCCAACAATCTCCAATCTACTCTTGAAAATGGAAGCCATCCCCCTCCTTGGCAAATAGAGCAGGTCAGGTCAGCGTTAACCCATTCTCTTCTGATCACTGATCTGCAAACACACTGTCAAAGAGCCTCCTGGGTTTGCAATGGAGACAGAACCGAACAAGACTTTGGCAAAGGAAGCTGCTTCCTGGTCATGGGAGCATAGCCAGATTTTCTTGAATCTCTGGTGTGAGACCAATAAAACTATGGACTTGAGCAAAAGCACCAGGAACAACCACCCACATGTACCAGTAGCTAGCAGAAAAGCTGGCAGCTCTGCAGACTTCCCAGACAGTGCAGGAAGTGTATTAAGAGGCTGAAGAGAAAGTACCAGAAGACTAGGAACAAGAATCACAGCTCAGGCAACTCGCCAACATACCCATTTTATGACGATTTTGACCGGGTTCTCGGCACTGCATGCAACATGGAACCACCTGTGCTTCATGACAACATGCTCAGCTGGGATGGTGCCCTGCTGGCCTCTGAATCCAGCCTGGGGACTGATGGGAGCCAGAAGCAGGCTCCCAGGGAGGAGCATGAAGTGACTCAGTTTATGAAACTGATCCCTGAGCGGACTGTGAATCAGAAACAGCGGCAAATTCTCAGCCCCTACTCGGAAGAGCTGTTTGATCAGCCCCCACCCCCCGAGAAGCAGCCCACTGCCAAGACTGCAGCAAACATGGTAGAGACAGAAGCCACCTCGGAAGCAGATTGGTGTATGACTACAATTTACAGTTTATTATTACAGTAATAGGAAGAATTTCTGCTGTAAGCAGGAATGCAAAAATGCTAAGCCCTGGCTACCAGCGTATAGACACTTGTCAAGGTTCCTCCCCCACTCTGAACTCTAGGGTACAGATGTGGGGACCTGCATGAAAAACCTCCTAAGCTTATCTTTACCAGCTTAGGTCAAAACTTCCCCAAGGTACAAAATATTACACCCGTTATCCTTGGAATGGCCGCTACCACCACCAAACTAATACTGGTTACTGGGGAAGAGCTGTTTGGACGCGTCTTTCCCCCCAAAATACTTCCCAAAACCTTGCACCCCACTTCCTGGACAAGGTTTGGTAAAAAGCCTCACCAATTTGCCTAGGTGACTACAGACCCAGACCCTTGGATCTTAAGAACAATGAACAATCCTCCCAACACTTGCACCCCCCCTTTCCTGGGAAATGTTGGATAAAAAGCCTCACCAATTTGCATAGGTGACCACAGACCCAAACCCTTGGATCTGAGAACAATGAAAAAGCATTCAGTTTTTTACAAGAAAACTTTTAATAAAAAAATGAAGTAAATAGAAATAAAGAAATCCCCCCTGTAAAATCAGGATGGTAGATATCTTACAGGGTAATTAGATTCCAAAACATAGAGAACCCCTCTAGGCAAAACCTTAAGTTACAAAAAAGATACACAGACAGAAATAGTTATTCTATTCAGCACAATGCTTTTCTCAGCCATTTAAAGAAATCATAATCTAACACATACCTAGCTAGATTACTTACTAAAAGTTCTAAGACTCCATTCCTGTTCTGTCCCTGGCAAGAAGCAGCATACAGACAGACACAGACCCTTTGTTCCTCTCCCTCCTCCCAGCTTTTGAAAGTATCTTGTCTCCTCATTGGTCATTTTGGTCAGGTGCCAGCGAGGTTACCTTTAGCTTCTTAACCCTTTACAGGTGAGAGGAGCTTTCCCCTGGCCAGGAGGGATTTCAAAGGGGTTTACCCTTCCCTTTATATTTATGACAACACTAATGGCTGATTGTATCACAGCGCCTTGGCATCACCCCTCCCTTTCTCCCCCACCATGTGAAGTTCAACATGGTGATCTGGAATTTCAAACATTCCTACACAGATGTCAAAGGTTATTTTAACTGTAAAGTCACAGATATTTGCTAGGGGCATTCATGTTTTCCTTTTAGGAATAAGAAATTTGCTACTCTGTAATCACTCCTTCTAGGTCTATGCAGCTGCCTGTAAACAGTGAACAGTGTGTGTGTGTGTGTGTGTTTGGTAAACGGTCTTCTATTTTCAAATCTAGTCCATTTCAGTTAGAGGTAATCCATTCAGTCTGCAGGTCACAAAAATCATTTCCCCAAAGTATGAGCAGGGTGTCATTCCCCCCCTCCCCCCCAAGAACTGTGTTGGGTGGAGGAAAGCAGCAGATTTCAGGGAGTTTGCGTGCAGCAATAATAGGGAAAGCCATGTGTGAACTAACACAGCATCATCATGTTAATTCCCCCATGGATTCTGACCCAATCCTGATTGCTAATAGCTGCAAACTTTTCTTGAAACAGGAAGTCCAGATAGCCAGTTACACTGCAGGGAAGGGCATATTTTCCAGGGCCTCCAACCCTGCCCGTATAGCTGACTAGTCCACTCTACTCACAAATGTGCTGTTGGGTCACTATATGTTTGACTATATCAGCTGCATACACTGCAGGCTTCCCTCCAGCCACCAAGAACAGTTAGGTCTTCCAAAATGGGACAGGGCTGAAATGACAGGAAAAGCCTTTTGCACTGAGGGTGCTATCTATACACCGTGCTCTATATGGCAATAAGTTATGAAGTGTTTATGAAACATTTATGAAACAGAAAAAGGTTATGTTTTAACCTCAGCACTTCTGTAACTGTGATTAACAAGTTTGTGTACAGAGACAGTGTGAGGTCTAAAACATCCCCTTCACAATACGTGTTGGTTCACTTTAGAAATGTTCCATTTTTTGTCTGAGATTCCACAATAATTAATTCTTTGCTCCTCCACTGAGCTAGTTTAGACAATAACCCTCAACCTTTACTGCCTGCTGTTCTTCAGGTACTCGATCCCTGACCCAACATACCCTCATGGACTGTTCTAAATGAAGTGTTTCTGTGATGAAGTTATGGTTGATGTTCTTGAGAGGGTAGACTAGCAGATCCAGTACCAGAAGGAGGAACAAAAGACTGGAACGACTGCCTACTGACAGGCAGGGAGAAAACACTGAGGCTCGCTGCCCAGGTGGAGGACAGGTTTCAATGAGGGAACAGGCACTTGCAAAGCAGTTCCTGGTACCGGAACGGCAGCTAAGGGAAGAGGACAGAGCTCAGAGAACTGTTTCAGCAACTCCTGTTCATAATGGCTGCAAGAGAACCGTCTCCTGCTTCCTGTCCAACACTATGACAGGATCACCCTGCAATATACCTTCAGTCCAGCAGTAGCATGGACAATACCATATAGGGGAAACCCAAGCATTCAGGACTCATGACTAATTGGGCAGGACAACTGAACCCCCTATACAGCCTTCATTCTTCCACCCCACTCCTGTGGAAACAACCTTCCCCTTCCCAAGTGAGGAGAGAAGAATGTGCGGCCAGGGGACATATAGTGGTGGGGGTATTAACTATTGTGTTGGGTATTAGCTATTTCCTGCCCGTTTTTGTGGGTGTGTGGTTTTGTCATACAGGTGGCCTGCCCAAGAATGTGACTGTTGTGCTATTTTAATAGCAGTTTACAAATAAAGCATGTTATATTTTCAAGAAAGTTTATTTGATGTGATGCAGTAACAATAATCATGATTTGAGATAATAAAGCTAAACACATGCTCAGGAGCAATTACACCTTAGTAGGCAAATGGTATTCCTCTAATTAACTAGGTACAGCAATTCACATTTCAATAATTTCCAGCTGTAATTATTGACATGGCAATCAAACCCACACTCCTCGCAAGCACTGCCCCACCCCCTAAAAAAATTAGTGAGCCACTTCTCCCCTCCCACAAGCACATTCATACTGGTACTATTCCCCCTCTTCCATTGGGCCATACAAGTCCATAATGTGAGAACACAAAGCATCCCTGACTTCTGCTGCCAAGATGCAACCAGCTCCCTCAGTGGTAGCTGCACTTTCTGCCTGAGGGTACCGATCCAGAGTCCCCTTGCTGGCCTAGGGGCATTAAGGGGGAAAATGGCTCACCCCTGGCTACACAAAGGTTGTGAAGAGCTCAGCAAGCCACAGTAATGCAGACAGCATTGATGACACTGGCATCCAAACAGATCTGTAGACATCTCCAAGGTGATTTTAATCTGCCAAAAGCACATCGAACCATTCTACACCTTTTGAAAGGGTGTAATTAAACCTTCTTTTGCCAGGGCCTCTGAAAATCAGGATACAGTTTCATGAGCCAAGGCAAAAGGGAGTACGTGGGGTCTCCCAGAATAAGAGTGGGGACAGTAACACTATTTATGTCAATGTCATTTGATGGGAATAGTGTCTCAACCTGTCCATGAATGCAGACTCCCAAGTGGTGAACACTCTGGCATCATGAACTTTTTCGGTACAGCCCACACTGAGATTCATAAATCTGCCTCTCTCGTCTATGAGGGCCTCCTCTAACAGAAGAGTGGTACCCTTTGCATTTTATGTGCTCCTTGAGGAGGGCAAACTATGGGCACATGAGTCCCATCAATGGCCCCAGCGCAGTTAGGAAACCCCATTCTTTCATAGTCAGCAATTACCTCTAGAATATCTTTAATGCACACCACCTTGGGCTAAACCGCACACCTGATTGCCTCAGATACTTCTGCCACCATTTTACCCACAGTTGACTTTCTAACCAGAAACTGGTTGGCAACGAACCTGTAGTAGTCCAGACGGTTATAGCAACCCACTTTGGGGCCAGTAAGAGTAAACTCAGTTGTGTCTCTTTATGCTGGCCGGCAGGAGGGGGGGCAAAGCTGCTCACAGAGCTCCAGAAATGTGGTTCTCTTCATGTGAAAGTTTGGGACCCATTGCTGGTCATCCCAGGTCTGTATGAGGATGTGGTCCCACCACTCTGTGCTTGCGACACTGCCCCAGAAGCAGCGGTCCACGTAACGGGCATTGGTAGCTTTGCCAATTGTACCGAGCAGCGTTTGCCGGGGCGAGTCTGCCATGCCAGGGTACTCCTCCTCCTTTGCTGCCTCCTCCTCCTGCCGCTGTGTCAGGAAATCTGTCACGGAAATGCCCGCCGTGACCGGCGGATGCCCAGTCAGTTTCCTGACACAGCTGTGACAGTGCTAGCAAGAGAAGAGCTTCCAAAGGTGCCTTCTCCGTGTTGCTGGCTCCACCGGCTGGGAGCACACATACTGTTAGGAGAGAGGGGAGATCAGGAGTAAATCCAGAGAATCAGGAATATGGTGGGATTAGAAGCATTCCCAGTTCTCTGGAATTACTCCTGATTTCCCCACCTCTTCTCGTAGTCCAGAGTAATATTTCCAGAGTTACTAGGCCAGAATCATACCTATTAACATGACTACACAAGGTCTGGATGACCACATTGTATGTGCCTGTCATGGTTATGCTGCATCAACAGATTAAGGGAAGCAGAAATCTGCCATGCAAACGCCAAGTCAGTCTGCATTGAAAACTCTGATGACTGTCTGCTTTAAAAGGACATGTGAACACTCGATGGTGGGGGGAGAGGGGAAGTAATTCCTGCCAAACAAACAGAATTAAATCTTAATTTCAAAAGGTGACCGGTTTTACTTTAGGCGTATTAGGTCAAATGATGGGCTTGATAAACAGTTTCAGAGTTTAGAATAGCTTTATTTCAAATTATAACTATGTATGTCCAAAAAGAAAAGGAGTACTTGTGGCACCTTAGAGACTAACCAATTTATTTGATTTGGTTAGTCTAAGGTGCCACAAGTACTCCTTTTCTTTTTGCGAATACAGACTAACACAGCTGTTACTCTGAAACCTGTCATTATGTATGTCCAGAGATGGTCCTGAACCACGACTGAGCCCTTTGGAAGGGATAATATAAAAAAGTCTTCTCAAATTATTGTATCATTAGTGGCCAAGGTAAGGCAATAAGGATACTTCTTCTGGCATAATTCCTACCTCCAACCTACTACTTACCCAGTAGGAGGAAGAGGGAGTGACACAGGAAGATCACCAAAAGGCCAGATTCCAAAACAGAGAGACAACAGAGCAATCTAGATAGTACAGGAAGTTCTCTTTTACCACTCTTTACTGCATTAATGTAGTATTTGTAGTCTTTCTACAATTTATCACAAAAAGGACCCCAAAGAAATGACTTGTTTCCAAAAATAATGAAGAACAAATGGAAAATTAAATCTGAAGTGACACAAATTGTAGCTTAACAAATGTGACGACCCAGATAAATATTCCTAATACTAAAATAGATTTTTTAAATGGCTTCAATATCTATGCCCCTGATTCTTTCACTTGGGTTAAGCTGTATGTGCTTTGAGTGAAATCGTGGCCCTATTGAAGTCACTCTCTTTGCCATCAACTTCAACAGAGCCAGGATTTCACCCTTTGACTTCAATGGAATTACAAAATGTGTGTAAAATTAAGTATGTGCATAAGTCTTTGCAGGATTGGAGCAGGGCCAACCTAAGGTGTTTTTCTGCTCAGGGCAGAAAAGGTTTTCAGCTCCACTTTCCCCAAAAAGGCTTAAAAAAAGTTGTCAAGCAAAACGGTTGCGCCATAAACCAGAAATGGGGATTTGCATCTGGGGGAACCAAGGATTTGGCACCCTCAAATGTTGGTGCCAAGGACAGCCATCCTGTTTGTCCCTAAGGCTGGCCCTAAATTAGAGGCTATAACTGATCTGAGCAATTTCATAAAGCCAAGACATTCATAGAATCAGTGAAAGTTTAACAATACAGGAATTCCACGGATATCAGTAAGGATTGTAAAGGTGGAGAGAATGTTAACATATAATTGCAGCTTAATATTTTATTTAACAAGAGAAAATTCCAATACAAAATAATTCCTCCACAGACAGGGATTTCTTGTGGTTTAAAACGAAAAAGTTTCAACAAGATTACAGTGATAAATATACAGAGGAACACATTTATATTAAAGTAATAAATAAGACTCACTAACAGCTAGAAATGACTGAAAATAGAGTGCTTTAAATTAAAAAAAACTTTATACTCATAGCAGTCTGTGTACTTATGTAATACAAAACATTTTCATAGTAAACAAAAATTGATGAAAATCATTAAAAATTTCATGTGATAGGATTTTTTTTTAAAGTCTAGAACATTCAACAAAACAAACAGATTAATAATTATCTACATACAAGGTTTATCATGCATTTAGTATGGCACTATATTTGATTTTGTCCTGGCTTCCAAATATCCATAATTTTGAAGGTCTTGGAACATTAACTATTTGGTCCATAGAAACATTGCAAATAAGACCCAAAAAATGGGAGGGGTTGAACTTTTGTTCTCTTAACAAGTCAAATACAAATTAAATTAGGTTATTTATGCCCAAGAATAGAGTGGATTCTGCATGGCACAGTGGTTTTAACAGATTTAAACATACAAAAAACACAGGGCCAGATTCACAGCTTCACCGTCAAGCTACAAAGGATTTGGAAAAGCTCACTGCAAATTTCTATATGTCATGGCTTCATATTAGATTTGTAGCTAGTCGTCCATTAATCTGCATCATCTCCAGAAAAGCAATGGAAGGCAGTGTCATCTAGTGTTTGGAACACAATACCAGGACTCAAGAAAGCTGAGTTCTATTCCCAGCTCTGCCACTGGTTTGCTGTGTGAGCTGGGCAAGTCAACTGCCCTGCATGTGTCTCACTTTCTCCATCTGTAATACTGGCAAAGTGTTCCTAGATTTTAGGATGAAAAATGCTATTATGAATATTAGTAATAATAATAATGTATTCTCACATACCTTTGTATCACTCCAGCGGGCAAACCCTCAACTCAAAACCTTGTGAACAAATGCAAAGTGGATTATAAGTATTGCATTCTTCAAATGTGAGGACTGCATACAAATTATTAATGTAAATATTAAATGCATGACCCATTAAAAAGCATTCTTCTAGCAGCTGCCAATTCAATATTTGGGGTCCCAAGAGCCAACAGCATACAGATTATATGAAAACTAAAACATTAATAATGTGGTGCTAAAGGCATGGTGCTTAGTGGATTTGCCATGTGGCCTAGTGGCTAGATCAATGGACTAGTACACAGGAGACTGGGCTCTATTCCCAGCTCTGCCACTGAGATTCAGGGTGAGCTTGGACAAGTCACTTCATGCCCTTTTTCTCAGTTTCCTCATCTGTCAAACAGCAATAGGGATACTTGCCTCCTACATAAAGTGCTTTGAGATCAACTGAAGCACTATAAGAGCTATATATTTATATTAATAAAGCAGATCTATTTACAGCAATGTCTATGATAGACAAGGGTTTAATTGTATTTTTTTATTATTTGATGGATGAGGAACATATTCTTTAAGCAGCTTATTCTTTGGCTGGCCTGAGAATTCTACTTTATTTCCATTTTGCTGCACCTGAATTTAAAGTTTATTGAAATGTCATATACAAGGTACATTACTATATCAGGTACATGGTAATGCTCGAACAATTAAGGTTGTAAATATTTTCACTAAAGAGCAACCCTGTTTCAAATACAAAGCACAACTTTCCATAGGATTCTGGAATTTTGGGCTGAAGTTATTCATGCTTGGTCTCTGTCAAAGACTGTCACTGTCAAGAAAGTCTGAGCTATAATAGCAGATTTTGAACTCAGCAAAACAGAAAAAAAAAAAAACCTTTACACCCAGCACATTGTCAGTGTATATTTTCAGAAGCCAAACTGCATGGGCTCAGGATAGTCTCACCCAACCTCAGCCCCTATGCTACAGCTTGCGAAGGGCCCTACATATAAGCTGGAGACTGTTTTGCACATTGCCTGTGTCAGTGTATACGAGGCATGAAAGCCCCGTAAACCATCTGGGACAGAAATCTTTTGGTGCAGGCAGTGGGCAAACTTACAAACTAAAAAGAGAAAGCAGATGAATTGAGGAAGGGGATACAATATAAAAGCAAAGTGATCATGATGGTGGCCAGCATATGCATGTGGCTAGTTCCAGGTCTTTAAGTTTACTTTTTATTATAAAAATTTAATTTTAAGGCAAGTGATCTCCACCCTACCCCAATCCCAGACCTTACATGCTACTTGGCTGGAGGAAACCATCACGCTGCAACATGGGAATAGATGGGGCCCCAGAGAGGGGTGAGTGAGATCCGCTGAGGACTGGTGTGGAGGGCAAGCCTGGGACTGGCAAGTTACTGTCAGTAAGTTGTGAAACCCCAGTTTCCTCACTTTCTTGCACCAACCTATTTTTCCCTGCTCCTCATCCTCTTTCCTCCTATTTGTTCGTGGGAGAGGGAGACTGGCTGAGTGGGGACTATCCTGAGCAGATTTGGTGAATTCTACACTGAACCCAGAGAGCTACAAAAGATGGTTGGGAGGCCTCACTTTGTTGGCCAGGTAAACCAAGGGCTCAGTCTGGCCCTGAGTTTGCAAGGGATTCAGCCAGTTAAGAGCTGGAATCATAGAGCTAAATTCAGCCCTGGAGTAAGCACACAACTCCTACTGACTTCAGTGGAAGTTCTACCTGGTTACTCTCCAAGGCCGAATTTGGGCCAGGGAGTAAAATATAAATATAATTGAGGATGAGTTAATAAAAGTTTTCGAATACCCATTAAATAATGCTCCTTTACTGCAAAAGACAGTAATCCCAGGGTTTCTAAAATTAACGAGGGTAATGTTTCCTTCTGTCCTCATCTGACTTCCAGAATAATCTCATCTCACATTACTGATGAATCCTGAAATGCTGGGACTGTTCCTCCTGTGTATATCCTTTACAGATCATTTCTAAAGATACACACTGTATCTTGAGTTCTGCCAGGATCTACTATGCTTATCTGTTCATTCCTTTCACTCTTCAATGTGCAAGATATCCCCATGGCAATATGAAGGTATCTATTTAGTCAGAAAATTGTTTTATTTCACTTAAATGGCTACTGTAGGCTCAGGTTTATTCCGACTTTTGCTCCTGGTGAGAATAAAAACAAATACTTTCCTAAAATACTCTGATTTCCTAGTTGCTGATTTTAATTTATATTTTTAAGGGTGTCTAGCACTGATCTCACAGAACTCTCTCGTGTCACAGGGCTGGAAAAGGAGAGATTTTATTCCATCTCATTTTTTGAAACTAATCTGCTCTCTTCACTTGTCTACTGGATTTTTAAAACCTTTGCATGCCTCCATTTCTACCAGACCTGACCCCTTGCCAGGCCAACCAGACTTACTACGAAATAAGGTTTCCTGTCACATTAAGGTACAGCTGTCATCTTTCCTTAACCCTCAGTGCTGTAAACAAGAAGTTGCTGGCAAAGGATCATAAACAGAACTATAATCTATGTTCCTCAATTTTCCACATGTCTGGCCAAGAAAGGTATCTCTCCATGACATCATTCCAGCTCATCCATTTCCCTGTCTCTTCAGCCCTACAAAGCTTTTATCCTCCTTTTTATTTCTTCTGTATCCATTTTCCTTACATCCCTTTGAATAATTTCTCTGTGCCGCTTTGGTTACCGTAGCCCAGCAATGAGTCATGGAAACTCCTTAAGACTTGTCTCCTTCTATTTATTCTACCAGCCATATCCTGTTATTTGTCTGCCTCTCAACTGTTCTTGTAACTGGACACTTTCTGCTTGCCTTTACAATATTATTTTACTTGCCGAACTTTTTCATTTTGGAACATGCAATCCCATCACTACTCCTGTGTTTTTCCTGTCTTTAATTCTCCAGTCTGTGCTGACAAAAAGAAACTATACTTAGAGATATTAACAAAAAAGAGTCTACCTGCACTAGTGTAACACAGTAACTGAGTTAGTTTGAACTGGCCTCCAAGTAGTGTGTTAACTCCTAATTATTAGCCCCTGACTTGTCTCCCTTCCGTGTCACCAACACTGAAATCGCATATCCTGAAGGGCTGCAAAGGAGTTTTAATTTAGTCCCAAACTGACATTACCATGATTTCTGTTTACCTTGAAAACTCATTATATCTAGCTTCCTCATCTGGAATCTGTATCATTGCATCCTGCCAACTCAGAAGCCAAAATAAGGGTTGAATTCGGGAGATCCTGCTTTCCCCTGTAAAGAAAGAATTAAAAAAAATTGGAAGGGAGGAGAGAAGGTGCCGAATGTTAGGTACCCAGGTTTGAAATTTGGGCTTTTACTCTGAGTCAGTAATATCCTAAACAGACAGAACTTTAAGAATTTCTTTCTGTTGCAGAATGTGAGGTTTGTTCTAGTTCTTGACACGGTAATCACAAAATAGGATAGTATTGGCAATTACAACTGGTGGTAAGATTTTGAAGTGATACATGTGGCATATACACATTATTCCCATTAGAGACAAGGAAAGTTGTATGTCTGTGTATTCAAGGGCAGAATGTAGCCCCCACTGAAATTTAAACATGCTAGGTACAAAATTGATAGTTGAAAAATATTCTGAATTGTACGTTCGTGATTTTGAACTAGATGTCAAAAGAAAGCCACAAATTAGTCCAAAAGCCAATTTCTTATCTTTACTATTTATATATGGTACATTACAAAGTCTGTCTTTAGGTCTAGGGTAAAGTTTTCAAAAGTGCCTATGTTTTTTTTTTAAAATGGAAGACTCATAAGTGCCCATGCCTTATATTTTTAGAGGTATTTAGGTATACATCTAAGTACTCAGTGGGCTTTTCAAAAGCACTTAGGTGCTTAACTCCTATTGAAACAATGAGGAGACGGGTAGCACCTTAAAGGCCAACAGATTTTGGCATAAGCTTTCATGGGTAAAAAATGCATCTGAAGAAGTGGGTTTTTTTACCCCAAAAAAGCTTATGCCCAAATAAATTTGTTAGTCTTTAAGGTGCCACCGGACTCCTCATTGTTTTCGTGGGTACAGACTAACACGGCTACCCCTCTGATACTTAACTCCTATTGAAATATTTTTGGACAATTTTTTTTAAAAGGTACAGTTTGCAGCCACTAAATGTGCACCCATAATGGATAGGCCAATACAAATCTCTCTACTGTTCATGTCTGCAATCAGGCAGTTAACACTGCAAGTTTTCAGATTAGCATCCACAACTAATTCTTGTGGGTGCAAAGCAAATATGCAATTATTGGGGGGTGGAGGACAGGGATTTTCAAATTGGACCAGGAAAAAAGAAGGATTGGATCTTTGCCTGTGTAGGAATGCTTAGAAAAGGGAAATCTTGAGTAGAAGTAGAGAGCTTATTTTACCTCTGTATTTGGCACTGGAATACTGTGTCCAGTTCTGGTATCCATAATTGAAGAAGGATATTGATGAATTGGAGAGGGTACAGAGAAGAGCCACAAGAATGATTAAAGGATTAATCATGCCTTATACTAAGTGATAGAATCAAGGAACTAAATCCATTTAGCTCAACATGATTACACTATAAGTGACCCCATATTTTTTAATAATGATCTCTTCAATCTAACAGAGATATAAAATATGATCCAATGGCTGGAAGCTGAAGCTAGAAAAATTCAGACTGGAAAGAAGGTCCATACTTTTCACTGCCAGAGTAAGTTGGAGCCACTTACCACGGTGGATTCTCCATCACTGAATTTTAAAATCAAGATTGGATGTTTTTCTAAAAAGCTATGCTCTAGGAATTATTTTGCAGAAATTCTATGGCCTGTGTTACACAGGAGGTTAGACAGATTATGACAATGGTCTCTTCTGGCTTTGGAATCTATAAGATCTACCCCAAAGGCATTGTAGTTTGTGAATTCCAAGAGACTAGGCTCTCTTTCCTTTTTTTTTTAAACTTTAGAAAAAAAATAAATTTAGATAGTTTTTCTAAATTGTTGCCTTCCTTAAGACATTTTCTGTCAATTAGTAAGCTAAGCTCTAGGAAAACTATAATTTTATAGGTTTCAGAGTAGCAGCCTTGTTAGTCTGTATTCACAAAAAGAAAAGGGGTACTTGTGGCACCTTAGAGACTAACCAATTTATTTGAGCATGAGCTGTAGCTCACAAAAGCTTATGCTCAAATAAATTGGTTAGTCTCTAAGGTGCCACAAGTACTCCTTTTTGTAATTTTATAGGCAAGCTTGAAGGCTTTTTATTGCAGTGGTCACTTTAATACCCAGAATAACACTTTTGCTGTCTAAAGACCTACTCCCCAGCTGCTTTCAGGATATCATCAGTCCTGGCATTTACTACCACTCTCTTGCTACTGGTATAGTACAGCATGTGCATAGCATTAATCTCTGCTGATTTCAGGGCCAAAGTGAGTGCAGAGAACAGAAGCAGCAGCCTGACAAAAGCAAAAAAGAAATTGGTGCTTTCCTTCAGTGTCAGCTCAATGGCCCACCTTTAGCTTGGTGTCTAGTTAAAGGCGAGGTGAAAAATAAAAGTGGGTAAGTTGTCTTATTTGTGAGACAAGGGGAAAATAGCTTTTTCAAGAATTTATGCTTATAACTATTATAGATCACCACAGGTTGATATATCCCACAGTGCATTTGACCACCTCCATTTCAGATATAGTAACTTCAAAAAAAAAAAAAAGGTATGATCAGAGTGTTTTTCAAATCACGAATCAGCACTGGGTGATGTTTGCATTCACTACAATTGAATGTATTTGATGCACAGATGGTCTGTTCCACAATCCATGAAGCAGCGCTGTTTACTGGTGGTTTGAACCTTTCAGTCTGTTTGTAGTGTAGTGAGAGAAAACCATCCTCAGCACAGGATGGGGAGAAGCCAAGAAAGAGCATTTCACGGCTTTCAGTTGGCCACTGGAGGAGGCTATGAAACAAAAGGTTGCTTAAAAACCACACACACACACACACAAAATGGGCAGGGACACTGGCACAAATTCTATGTTCTTTATATGGCTCCACCAGTTCTACCACCAACTTTAGAACCTGTGTTTTTGAAATGGCATCTTGGTAATGCCCATTAACCTCAAGGAGCTAGGACAGCAAACAGAAAATTAGAAATTAGCCCTTTCTCCCCAAACCCCAGGGAAGTTTTTTCCCCCCAGTAATAAATGAACAATTTAAAATCTGGCCCAAAGTTAGCACCAATTGTTTGAATGTAAAGGCCATTGTGAGGGTGGTTTTCAAATGCACCAGCTGCCAACTATCTCCAAATGATTATTTACCAGCTGGGAATTAGCAGACTGTATCATGTTCTGGTCACACCCTTTCCCCACTCTGAAAGGCCTGTCTATGAGATTTGCAGCCAGTCTCTAACTCACCTGGGTCATTCAGAGAATCTTTCGTAAGTATTTAAGAGCATGCTCTGTTATCATAGGCTTGGAAACATACATCAAAGAAGATGGTCTTGCATATTAGATGAAAGTATTACTACATGTAAAGATATTGAAGGCTTTATCTTTATTAGTTACAGACTGTTTACCAGTTACTAAAACAACTTATGCAGCACGTTATTGGACTTATAGAGGCATTGGCCGTGACTCCTTTATGCTTTCATGCTTTAATATCTGAATTTAGACTCCAAATCTAACACAATAGCTCTTCAGAGGACAGTTTAATTTCTCACAATTTGTTAAAATATTTACCAACTTTTTCAGAGAAATTTTAATGTAATCTTTTGGGATTTTTGACCCTAATGGTCTCAAGTTGTTTCATTTTCCTTTAGCTAAAGAAAATGAAATAGGTTTGTTTGTGTTGGGTTCTCCCCCACCCAAGCAGTTTTAAAATTATAAACACATGGACACAAAAAGAATAACTCCCTTAATTTGTCTCAACCAAAGTTAGCTGCACAAAAGAAAAGATGAAATTGGCGAACATCCACCAGCTACTTCCATTCTCCATTGCTGTTTTCCTGGCTCCCTGACAACTCCACTTGTCCTATGAGGAAGTGGGACTGTTCTTAATACTGTATGGGTGCCTCAGTTTCTCCTATGCATTTCTTAAGTCTCTAGGTGGTGGGATAAGGGGGTGTAATTGTTGCAGAGAAAAGGGCCAGTGTATATAAATAGCTGACACTGTCTCCTGGCAACTGATGGCCTGGGCCCTTCCCCCCTGCAAGGTGATAGCTAAAGGGTTGGAGAACAAAGGAATCCGGTGCCCTCCTGGCCCGGGAGAGGGACAAAGACCAGAGGAGGAGGGGGAGTCAGATTGGGGCTGGCTGGGGACATGGAGTGAAGTGCAGACATGGTTGTCTGGCTCACTGCCTCCCAAAATGGACCCAGCTGAGGAGTCCTGTTCTCTGTACCTACAAGCTCCGTTTTAGACAGTGTTCCTGTCATCTAATAAACCTCTGTTTTATGGGCTGGCTGAGAGTCACGTCTGACTGCGAAGTTGGGGTGCAGGACCCCCTGGCTTCCCCAGGGCCCCACCTGGGTGGACTCACTGTGGGAAGCGCATGGAGGGGCAGAGGATGCTGAATGCTCCAAGGTCAGACCCAGGAAGGTGGAAGGTGTTTGCCCTGCGGACAGTCTGCTCACGGAGAGGAGACTTCAGAGTCCTGACTGGCTTCGTAGGTTCTAGAACATCGCCCGGGGACTCTGGGACACCTGCATCTACAGCTCTTCACAGCCTCTCATCCCCGCCCCACCAACCTCCCTGGGGTGCATTAAGGTTGGGCAGAAGGTGTCCCACTAGCACAGACTAGCTGCAATGTGTTGGACTGGAGCTCTATTTTGACGAGCCTTAAGCGGTTCACAAGTACAGAAGCTGTCTCCCTGCTGGAATCACAACATCGGCTTCTCAGGCAATTTTGCCTGCAGCCTTCCCTTTTTCCCTTCCTCCAGTTCAAAATAGGGATGAGAGTAGAGACTGGAACATTTGCATCCATGATTGCATGAGAAGGGATTTTGATTTGCAGGCAGCTTTTCACTCTGGCAAACCTCCTGCCATTCTCTAAGGGGGATGGGCATGGGGTGCTTGCCTTCATCCAACAGACCTTACCAGGTCCTTCAGACTGGGACTTTAATTGCTCAGACTTAATATGTCCCAGGAGACTGGGACATGAATGAGCCTGGCATAGTGGAGAGGAGGTGTACACATTTCTCAGGGAGCAGAGCTGTTAATGTTGTGAATTTTAATAAAGGCAAGACCTTAAGCTGAAAGACAATGATTGCCTCTTTGCTGTTCTAGGTGAAGAAATGGGCACTCCAAATCAACAGGTGCTCTTCTACCCCAAAGTTTATTGGCTTTCATGTGGTGTATGAAGGGAGGTACTAGGGTGGAGAAAGTGGAGAACCACTGCAGCAAAAAGACTTGCAGAATATTTTCTAGTGTGACCCATCGGCTGCCAGCTGTACTCCCTGCATCACTTGGTAAAAGGGAGAGAGGGAGAGTGCGGAACGACTCTGGGTAACTTTCTTTGTTCCAGCGCCATTTTTCCTTTTTTTTTTTTTTTAAATTCACATATAGACCTGCATTGTCTGACCATCTTCACAACATCAAGCACTTCTGGGTGCTTGTTCTGCTGGGCCGAAGGAGTGATTAGGAAAAGGCAATTGTTCTTTTTTAAAAAAAGAATGAAATCTAGTAATTATCCAAACCTCTCTTCTACCAAGTCAATTCCCTTAAATCCTTCAATTTGCCAGCTTTTTACATTTGCCCTGCCAGCTGTCAGGAACAAGGACTCGACTTGCAGCTGCACCTGCCAAGTGTCCATGTAGCCTATGAGCACAGCTGAGCCACAGCAGGGCCATCTGATCGAGCTCTCCACCCAATTGGCTGGAGAAGTTAGCAAGTCTGCTCTTAAGCCCAACAGCTACATCTGATCTCTGGCTGCTCAGTAACATGCCTGCAGCTGCGATCTCTCCTGTGCGTGCCTTGCTCCTGTCTTGCGCAGTCTCCTTCAGCCCTGCTAAGTTCTTGACTACTAGTTCCAGACCTGTGGCTCTGTATCCACCTCTGACCTTTAGTGCTATTCCTGGCTTCTGACTCCAGCTCTGAGCATTAGACTTCTCTGCTTTTGCACTGACCACTAGGCAAGACTGCCCTAGTTCCAGTTTGTGACATGAACCATAAGACACAAACAGGACCAAGAAGTACAGAGACTGAATCTAAGAAACATTTTCTGAATACTCTAATTAGGCCCCTGGACACAAAATTAGCATCAAACCACATACGCTATATTTCATAGACTTTCATCTTGTTAGTAGACAATATTACTGATAGAATCAATCAGAACATTCAATGTCTCAAACCATATATGGCTTTGAATGCTCATATGTATATATTTGCATAAATGAAATCATTTGAAACAATATGAACTGTGTTGAATAAGACCATTTCTCCTAATGAGCACTTTATTTTGAGTTTGGATGATGTGCAAAATCAAATCACAATAGCTTACATTAAATCTTCCAGTAATGGTCTTCCAGTGCTGTAAGCCCAGAATGACAAATATAATGATTAGCATTTTAAAAGTTGAAATACACGCTTTTTAAATTTAAATTCAAGTAGGACTTGCAGATTTTAGTCAGCTGAGAAAGAATATATTTTTGAAGTGGGTGCTATGTATAGGAAAGAAAACAAAGATACTGACACAGGATATATGGTTGAATTAGATGCCTTGGTGAATTAGTCCATAGGGAAAAGATTGGTTGAAATAAAATTCTTCCCAGTACTTCCCTCAAAATCATGTTAACACACCATACCCACTTGCAGGCTAAGAAAAGACCTACTCAAAAAAAATGGAAGCTTGGAGTGCTTGTAGCCTCTAATATTCTCACAAAAATCAATTCTTTTCTGCCTCACTAGTGCTGTTACCAAATAGATGTCAAGAAGACATATTGAAGCGTTTCCAGAGATAAAGCCTGTTGGGAAACTGAATTCACAGGTTGTGCTACTTCAAGCTCTCTTTGTGATTATGAGACGAATAATAAGAGGTAGTTTTGGTGACCAATAGGGTGTATTTTTAATGTCCCTTTATTATATATTTTAAGGAATTATATTTTTAACTATATTTTAAGGAAACCAGTAAAGAATAAATAGACTGTGTGATAAACTAAACTATTATATACTTGAGTGGAACTAGTATGAAAACTCTGTCAGATGATATTTCTAATAAGTGTTTAGGCTAAACGTATACATATCTGAAATAGCAGCATAGGTAAAACTAGCTTAAGGATTAGAGAAAAAAGGAGGACTTGTGGCACCTTAGAGATGAACAAATTTATCTGAGCATAAGCTTTCGTGAGCTACAGCTCACTTCATCGGATGCATACTCTGAAACCTAGCTTAAGGATATATTTTAGTAAAGTGACATACTGCAGACTATCAGGGCTGGATGAAGGCACAGGTACGATAGGCATGTACCTGGGGCACCTACTCCTGAAGTCAACCTCAGGTTTCATTAAAAATAAATAAAAAAATTTAGCCCTCACAATTGCAAAGAAAAGCTTGAAAATGTAACTAAAGCATAACCAGGAAAATGAAGTGTCGTCCGCCTGGATCTGCAGACAATCTGAAACAGTATCCCGGAGGGCTGAACAGCGTATCTATCGCAATGAGTTAACTCTGAAACCACATCTCTGGGGCAGGGCATTCCCGTCAACACTGCCCCAATTGAGGATTCTGTGCATGCATGGTGGAGGGATGGGGGGCGGGAACCTCACTGGTGCCAACCCAGTGTCTCTCTGAAAAGTGGTATCACCAGGACTCTGTCTCCCACCTCACCACTTCTGAATCCTCTGCCCAGTTGAGTAGGGTCTGAGTTGTCCTGAGCCCTCCTGAAGGCAAGAAGTGGCAGTTTGTGGAAGGGATAGGCCTCCCCAAAGAGCAGTGGTTGTGGTAGTGGCCCCACAACAGTCCGTACCACAAACTCCCCATGCAAGGGCAGGGCAACATCTCAGATGCTCCCTGGGAGGTAGGTGGGTATTCTTAGGGCTCTCGAGTGCTTTAATCCAGTCTCTTAAACAAATACATATAGAGGGTAGACTATTACAATATTTAATGTGCTACCAACCAATGCATTTAATGTTTCCCACCATCTTGGTTTAATTTCTTCTGAGCTGTAAATGGAATGTACTGTAAGTTTGCTTTCATTATGTAATATTCTATAAAAAGTGGTTTTTGGAAACTGTGTAGGTCAAATTCCTCCTGGTGCAACTCCACAATCAACTGACTTCCATGGAAATAAACCATGGAGATGGCTGGGCCTTTATGTTTAGTCTAGTCATTGATATTGTATTTTGAATTCTCATATTTTATACTTTTCATTCTGCTTTGCTGCTAGTATGAGAAAGTATTCTGTGGAATTCATGAGGATATCATGCTTAGCTGTGTGAAAAAGCAATGCATTACTGTCTGAAGATTAGGGACTTAAAGGAACGATTTTTCTATAAATCTTTTCTCTGAAAAGCAGCTACTATATAAAAGGGAATTACTACAACACTTAATGATTTTGAGATATGTATGGTTTGTTTTTTCCCCAAAGTCAACAGGAGCTTTCAGATTTGGACTGTAGGGAAATTATTATGCCCAGTATATAATAGGATAAATAAACTAAACATTGATTTCAGTGGGATAATGTTCCCTGAAGAGGAGATAAGAATTAGATGCAGTATATTGCCTTTTTATAAGGCTTAATTTTCAAACAGATGTCTACCTTTAGGCACACACTCATATAGACAAGTGTCTATATTTATTCATTTAGCTAAATACTCATATTAGACACTTGTGTTGACTTAAGTTTCTAAATGTGGATTTGGGTGTCTAATGTTGGGTACCTACATTTGAAACTTGGGAACTGATTAATGTTGGTCTTTATTACATTCTGGAATACAGAAAATTGCATCCTTTCCCTTCTAAGCATATCAAAAAGGCAAGATGCACTCAAGTCATGATAAGAGGTGCATTTTAAGTGTACGTATATAGGCCTGGCATGAACAATGAAAGAAAACAGAAGTAAGGAACAGAGATTAACAATGGACAAAGCATAAGCTCACAAGTGGCCCTGTCAATAACATGTAGTTAGTAGGTAAAGAAATAGTAAGAAGAGTAGAGTAATGTGTGGTAAGCTTGCAGCTGCTGCTTTGCTTACTAGCATACTTTCCAGCTTGTGAACAGTTCACAATCTGTACAAGGAGTGGTTACAAAAATTACTAGACCAATCAAAGTGTGTGATATGAGTGACAAAGCTCTGTCCTTGTCTCGGTGGGTCCCGCGTTTCCTGGCAGATTTTGCTAGCCTCAGAGGCTCACTGTGACCCTCCACATAACCATTCTCTCTCTCTCTAGAGACAAGGGTCACAGTCTACTGAACCATTTTCATCATAAGCCAGTGAGGGAGGTGAGGAGAAGCTATCCTCCCTTGCACAGTCTCTGTTGTCTCCCAGTCTCAGTGATTAATTGGGGGGTGGGGAAGGCAAAGTGGGGAGCCCAGCCCGTCCTCTACTCCAGGCTCCAGATAGTATCAGCTACCATAGCTGACCTTTTAGAAACATGACACGTACAATTCCCTGGGCTACTTCCCCACAGCAGCCCCCACTTCCTCAGGCTCCACTTCACCCTTACCTCAGAGTCTCCTTCCTTGTGCCTGATATGGTGTGTACTGCTCAGTCTCTCCAACAGCACAACTTCCTCCCACAGCTCCTGACATTCACACCCACCTGACCAAGTGGGAGGCTTTTAACTAGTTTCAGCTAGTCCCTGATTGGCTTCAGGTGTCCCAGTCAACCTAGCATTCTCCCTGCCTTCTGCAAAGTTCTTAATTGGCCCCAGGTGTCTTAATTGACTTGGAGCAGCTACCATTTGACTTATCCTGGTACCAGGGATTTGTTTAGCCTGGAGCGAATATATCTGTCTCCCACTACTTTTCTATAGCCATCTGGCCTTGCCCCGTCACAATATATAAGCAGATTCATGATTAAGTATGTCGGCTGTGCAGTACATCCTGATCAACTCAAGTGTAATTTGACTCTATGTCAATAAAGAAACCCCAGTGAGGAGTCTGGAGTTGAAGTGATTTCTTGGATTGCAGAGAATTGGATGAAGTGTTCTCTCAGAACTGGAGGTGGTGTTCTGGATAAGGTCTCAGAGGAAATCCCAACAATGTACCATCATAGATCCGAGTGAACATCCCTTCCTGGCCATCCACTATGAGAGAAATCCAAGCCTCTGTGCTCTGGATTCCTAGGGGTGTTTCAAGCTCCTAGAGCCTGAATGAAGCCCAGCTACTGCTCAAATCTCAGGGTCCATAGGCACACTCTCGGGGTTCATATCCTTTATCTGGCAACCCCCTCCAAGTTTTGAAACCCACTAGACAACCACCTAGCCCTGCCGGGTGGAGCACTGACCCTTCAGACCCCTCAGTACTTAAAATAGACCCCTCTCCCAGAACTCCACCCAAAAGGTGTGAAGCTTCTGGTTTACAGTTTAACTCAGGGGCACACAGTAGTTGTGAAGCAGTCAACATACACATGTGTTCAGTCTATCAACTTTATGCTCTTTATATTTAATCATGTAAAGCACAGGAGAGTATAGAATATACAAAATAATTAAAACATCCTAAATGCAATGTCCCTCACTAGATCACCCTTCTTTTGGGAGATCATCTGTGCTCCATCTATCAGGCAGGCAGGGTCCTCCACCTTCTTGCCTATCATGGGACTATATAAACACTCATTAGGTACTTTTTAGTTTGCACCGGCACATGTTGGACTGCTCTATAATTCACCATGTAGACCAGCCCTTAATTGTGCAAAACTAAATGTGAAAATGTATGGCTATTGAATCTGGATTTTGAGATCTGCACATTTCCTTTATTGTTTTTCTTTTAGCTATTTTGCATTTATATACAATATTTCTTATGTATTTATAGCCCTGGAAGGATACACATAAGAATGGCCATACTGGATCAGACCAAAGGTCCATCCAGTCCAGTATCCTGTCTACTGACAGTGACCAATGCCAGATGCCCCAGAGGGAGTGAACCTAACAGGTAATGATCAAGTGATCTCTCTCCTGCCATCCTGACAAACAGAGGCTAGGGGCACCATTCCTTACGCATCCTGGCTAATAGCCATTAATGGACTTAACCTCTATGAATTTACCTAGTTCTCTTTTAAACCCTGTTATAGTCCTAGCCTTCACAACCTCCTCAGGCAAGGAGTGTACAGTCAACCTGTGGAACTGTGTGAAGAAGAATTTCCTTTCATTTGTTTTAAAACTGCTGCCCATTAATTTCATTTGGTGGCCCCTAGTTCTTATGTTATGGGAAAAAATACTTTTTCCTTATTCCCTTTCTCCACACCACTCATGATTTTATATACATCTCTATCCTATCCCCCTTAGTCTCCTCTTTTCCAAGCTGAAAAGTCCTAGCCTCTTTAATCTCTCCTCATATGGGACCCATTCCAAACCCCTAATCATTTTAGTTGCCCTTTGCCGAACCTTTTCTAATGCCAGTATATCTTTTTTGAGATGATACCACATCTGTATGCAATATTCAAGTACACAGAATGGTTCTCTTTGGCAACTTGCCACATGCCACAAAAGGAACCTCAGCATTTGATTCATATAAGAATCGATCCTTTATTTCTTAACTTTTTCCATGACTGTTCACTCTGTTTGTGGCAGATTTTACTGTTGTGGTCCACAGTGCTCATTAGATTTAAAACCCCCTCCATAGTTTTGACATGATCAGTACAGTAAGACTGACCTGTAGCTAGAATGATTTTTTTTTAAGTTGTTAGTATGGATGTTTGTGGCTGAGCAACAGCCATTGCTGTTCTCTCAGTACTGGGGATGATCATGTGACAAAGAAAGAAGTCTTTATAAGACCAGGAATATTCCAGTTCATTGGGTCCAATTAACTTGAGGATTTCTGACAAAATAAAAATTGAACTACTTACTGCTCTAAATGTGAATACATCAACATTTTTCCTTCATTAATTAGGAATAAAATGCATTGGCTTAGGAAAACTTCAATAATGCTCACTAGCGGAGACTTTTTGGAATTTTTATCTTCAATACAAAAGGTTCCACATATCCCACTAGATAAATTATCCCATTAACCACAATTATCTGGTATAAACTACCACTACCTGAGTTGGCCTTCAAAGTCATCATTTCTAATGTTCTTCACACCTACTCTATCTTGTATTTGGTTGGTTGGAGAGCCTATGCAACATCTTTCAGAGTAACAGCCGTGTTAGTCTGTATTCGCAAAAAGAAAAGGAGTACTTGTGGCACCTTAGAGACTAACCAATTTATTTGAGCATGAGCTCATGCTCAAATAAATTGGTTAGTCTCTAAGGTGCCACAAGTACTCCTTTTCTTTATGCAACATCTATCCACTTTTACTTTGCACATTAGGTTTAACTTCTACTGTTCTGAAGGTCAAGAACATTATCTAACAAGATCTTTTTCAACCTTTGTTCTCTTGCTTTGATTTTCTGATATTTTCCTCAAAAATTCAGTTGTAGATGTTTTCTTGCATTGTCTCTTTCCATTTGTTTTTTAATTTCTGAAGTCCCCTGTGCAGTCCTGTTTTAGAAATAAATGAAGTAGCTCCTTTTGGAACCATTATACTGCTTTGGTTTTGCCCTTCTGTTACTTAATTAAATATACATTAACCATGCTACAGCATATTTGGATTTTACTTGCAGTGAAGCCTTCAAGAAAGGAATTGGTAGTGTTGTGTATAAGAAATACTAGTGAAAGCCAACATTTTCAAACCTGGGAGCCTAAAGCAAGGCTCCCAAATATACGTTTTAGCCTAATTTTTGAAGGTGCTGAACACGTGCAGCTCCCTTTGACTTCAGCAGAAGCTGGGCTTGCTCAACACCTCTGACTAATCAGACCACTTCTCTAGGTGCCTAAACATGGCTTCAGATGCCTAACTTTAGGCACCTAAGTTTGAAAAATCTGCAGGGAAAAAGCTAACTGCATTAAGAAGCTGAATTAAATGGCACGAACAAGATTGAATAGGGTGACCCGATTTTTTACACTTGCTATCTGGACTGGGGGGTTAAATAGGTGCCTATATAAGAAAAAGCCCTCAAAATCAGGACTGTCCCTATAAAAATCAGGACATCTGGTCACCCTAAGGTTGAAAGATATGGAAAGTCACAAATCACTCTACAACTACACTCTCACAATTCAGCCAGCAGGAGTGACCAAACAAAAACAGCCTCCCCTCAAAAACAAAAACAAAACCACCCAACCAAAAACTGCACACAATTACATCATTGGCGGGGGGAGGGGAGAACCCAATCTCAGAGCAGGACACTGATCCAGCTATTTCCATCATTCATTCACTCTTTGGATGTCACATACTCCACAAGGAATGCTTCTACATTTTTATGCTCTAAAACCACATGAATGTAAAAGAAATGTAAATGGGGGAAACATTTACCCCCAGATATGTATTCTTGAGTAAAAAGTCTTCTCGTATCCAACTTTTCTGCCGCTTATTATCTACAACTGATTATGACATAGAAAAAACCAAACAGGGAGACATTATTGGAAGGAGATGAAAACATCTTACGGAACAATTGCAGTCTGTAAGCACCAATGTTCCCTCTAATTTTTGACAGGCCCGTGTGCGCAAAACATTTCTTCTGCGCAAATTGTTGTGCTTCTGTGCCAATTTTTGTCTGTGCTGTGTTTTGCCATGTGCGTGGGGTTTAGGATCTGTGTGTACGCACACACACACACAGCTTAGAGGGAACAGTGGTAAGCACCAAACTTTACGTCACCAAAGTATCAGCTTTCAAAACTTTTTACAGCCTTTAAGTATCTAGGTTTTTCTTCTGCAGTTGACCAAAAGAATTATACCCTGCTTTGCAGATACTGTCACCTATGCATTTCAATAGCACCTTAATTTTATTCCTCTTTGCAAAATCAGCTGATTTAAAACTTAGAAACTAAACTATCCAGTATATTGCAATTTTAGCAGTCCCTAACCAGATGAAGGACTTATGACAGTTTTGTTCTCATGAAAGGATATTTCCTACCTCCTTTTGGGAGCCAAACAACAATATGTATTATTATATATCATTGTTATATTTTCCCTTAGGCTACAATACTTTGACAAGCAGCCCACCCAAGTAGCTGGGCCAGGTGCTGGGCAGATGTATTGGGATAGGTGAGAAGCAAATCCCCTGATCAGGCCATGAAACAGCTGTGGAGCCACTCCACAGAGCTTGCTCCAGGCCAATAGCTGAAGACGGTCCCCTCCAACCTCTTCTCCCACCCTCTCCAAACACACAATGGCAGGACAGAGAATGCACAGTTGTGTGTCCCCGACTCCTCTCTCGGCTGAAACTTGTTCCACCCCCACCTGCTCCCTGGGTACTACTATTCCCTTCCCGACACACAACATATGGGGGATGTGCTTCTCCCTGCAACCCTTTTATGTAGCGCATCTGCCCTGGTACTCCTGCATGGGGACCTACAAGAGCTGTAGAGGTGGCAGGGGCTAGATTTTAAGGGTTCTTTGCCTCAAGACATCTCAGAAAATGAAAGTCTTTTTTCCTGCTTCCTCCCACTCCATTCCTTGGGGACAGCACGTCCTAATGTGGATATAATTGCAGGACCAAAGGAATCTGCATTCTCTTTTAATAGTCATTGTAAGGCGATGGGAGCAAAAACAGTGGCCAAGTTTATCATCTTTGTTCTTAGACGGACACACTCTCAGTTTGATTCTTGTTGACCACAGTTCTTAGAAGTACTCCTGTCATACTAGAAACCCGATTTTCAGATGTCCTGAGTAACTGAACTCACTATTCCCATTAACCCATGTCTTCCCCCCTCCCCACCTTCCCCTCAGGTACTAAGATATTGATTTTAATTGCCTATTAGAACATTGGGTATCCATGTTTGTCATTAATTGCTATAATGTAGAACCAGGACCACTCCCCACCTCTCCCCTCCACTCCCCACTTGTGCAACCACATTTACTGTCATGAAGCTATTGCTCTGCAGATGTACAGACATTTTTGTTTTAAAATTTTTAACTAGCCCATACAAGTTTACCTCATATGCCCTTCTATTCCTGTTAAATAACTCTTCCAGGCTACACTGCATGAAAAGGCCAGAGGGTTTGGGTCAGAAAATGTTGTTGGACTGAGATGTCCAGAATCCAATCAACTATACAGCAGAGTACATGGCCAAAACACAGTTATATTAGCTTAGGGACTTGAGACATGTGGCTCAGTTTCAGCAATACTTTAGAAGACATAAGGAGACCAATGAAACAGTGACAGTGTTTCTGATGAGTCATTGAAAGATTATCCAGTGCAATAGTGACCTTTAAAACTGATCAAAACCCAGAAGGCCTTAAAGTACTTTCCTCTGTTGGCAAGCAACAAAGAGAGAACAATGGCACCAAAAACCACGATCTTTCATCAGATTTAAAAGTACATATCAGTCAGTCAGTCTAAGATGTACAGGCTCATATTTAAAAGAGACAAGTACTTCAATTTATACAGGGCAGTAGAGATTCGAGTGCCACACACTCACAGCTTCTAGTCAGTCACACCTCTCAAAGATTCACATCTTTCAGGTAGCTCATGAGTGCTAATCCATATCATATGACCTCAATTTTCCATGGAAGATGATCAACCAAACAAAAGGAAATCTAAATCATCTGCCTTCTCTGGGTCTCTGCTGTTTCTCACCTCAATATCTGATGTTTAAAAATCAATAGTTTCTCGGGGCAGGCACTGTTCTTAATAAGAAAAGGAGTACTTGTGGCACCTTAGAGACTAACCAATTTATTTGAGCATAAGCTTTCGTGAGCTACAGCTCACTTCATCGGATGCATACTGTGGAAACTGCAGAAGACATTATATATATATATACACACACACACGATATATACACACACACACACACGATATAATGTCTTCTGCAGTTTCCACAGTATGCATCCGATGAAGTGAGCTGTAGCTCACGAAAGCTTATGCTCAAATAAATTGGTTAGTTTCTAAGGTGCCACAAGTACTCCTTTTCTTTTTGCGAATACAGACTAACACGGCTGTTACTCTGAAAACTGTTCTTAAAGTGTGTCATACAGTACTGCACACATTTTAGAGTTTTAAGAAGATCCTGATCCAAAGTCAATGGAAAGACAATATCTGAGTGCTTTCAACTAGTGCTTTAAGTGACAGGACTAATAGCTGTCACATGTGACTGTTTCTCTTCCTTCCTCTCCCCGGGAAAAATTGTGTATGCATAATTACATAGAAAGTAAAAAGATAAGATTCCAGGAATAAGAAAAGGAGTACTAGTGGCACCTTAGAGACTCTCCAAGGTGCCACAAGTACTCCTTTTCTTTTTGCCAATACAGACTAACACGGTTGCTACTCTGATTCCAGGAATGCCACACTGTGTGTCATTCTGAAGCCTATTATGACTGTAGTCAGTATGAAGTGATGGAAACAGCCATAAGTATGCTTGAGAGCTCTTTTTTGTCCATAATATCACCAGGTTCAATCATCACTAGGTTTTGCAGTCTGTTATTGTCCAATTTTAAAATTTTCAGGCATGAACTGTATCCGGGTATGTACAGTAATAGTAAAGAATAATACTGTATCTATGCCATGCCAAGAGTCCTAGATCACTGTGATATCAGAGGTAATGCAACCAATCACCACCCTTACTCCACAGCTAATAGTTTCATTGGATACTGCACAGACAGTGGATTACTTGGTCCAGACACCACAGTTCTTCAAAACCACCCATATAACACAAATCAGCAGACACAATAACCCAAACAAACTTTGCGCCTCAGGGCGGCAAACACAACCCTCATTCTCTACTGCACAAATCATAAATGTTACACCACAACCCCTACATAGGTACAAATCAACACAAGACAACCAGCACACACAGTAACCCCAAACATCACTTGGAAGGTTATACTATCTGTATTGGTAGTGTGAAGTGATGGAAACTGCTACAAACATGGTTTAGAGTTCTTTTCGTTCAGAATATAACCAGGTTCAATCATTCATAGTCAGTTGCCATCTGTTTTGAAAGTTCTCAGCAATTTTTGCTTTTTCCCCTTCCACTTTTTAAAAACCACACATGCCTTTATGAATTACACCCATGTCACAGCTTAGGCTTTCAACTACTAGTATATATTTTATATTCATGCTGTGTGTTTTTATTCAAAAGGAAAGATCAGAGACAGTCACCTTGCACTTGGGACAGAACTTGGTGAAATCTGTGATTACTTGAGTTCCTACAAGGTGTTTGTTCCACAGTCTTGGACCACCCCTGTAGCAGGGCAGGACTCACCCCTGCGGCACCTCCTGCTGGTCACCCAGGGAATTAGCATTCCAGCCTCTAGAGTGCCCTCTGCAGGCTGGTGTCCCACTTGCTGCTGGGCTCCGAGTCCCTCCTGGGCCCAGGTGCCCCTTTCCTCGGGGTTCTGCCCCCTTGCAGTACCCCACACAGATCTGGGTCTCCCCTCCCCAGGGAACCCCCAGCCCTCTACCCCACCTCACCTCAGTCTATGGCCACTGCCAGTCATCACCTAGCCCCTGCTTCCTGGGGCCAATTGCAGTGTAAGCGCCACTCATCATAGGCAAGGGGGGTTTGGACCTGCTGCCTTTGGCTGCCCCCTGCCACTTCAGTACCTCTTTGGCCTTACTCTAGGCCTGAAGCCTGGGGGGTTTCCGGCCAGAGATCCCCAGCTCCGCTCCACCTCAGGTACTCGCTCAGCTTCCAGGCAGCCAGGCCCTTCTCCCTCAGCAAGCTAGAGGGAGAGTCCTCTTAGTGCCTGGCTTCACTGGCTGTTATAGGGCCAGCTGGGTCTGTTTGGGGCGTGACCCCAACTGAGGCTGCTCAATCAGCCCAGCTTTTCCCCTGCCCCAGCCCTCTCCCAGGGCTGTTTTAAGCTCTTGCAGGCAGGAGCAGTGACCACCCTTCTACAACCCCCAAGAGTATGTCTTGGGTACTGACAAAATTATTCTGGTAAATACCATGAGAGAAGAAGTGTTATCATACAACAAGCTTAAGACAATGACAATAAGATTATAATAAATTGAGAAATATGGAGTAAGTATTACAAGACCCTAAAGTTGCAAACACCTACACTCATGAGTAGCTCCACTAAGATCATTGGTGCTATTCATGTGCAATAGTGTTTGCAAGATCAGTGCCAAATGTTATCTGTGAATTAGTATATCATCCTGTAAGCTAAATACTACTATAATTCTTACACACACGGGGGTCAGAGTTAAGGTTACATGTCCAACTTTAACTTTCACATTTCCTGACTATTAAATGTTTATTGTTCAACCTTGAAACAGTTGGTTAAATCTACTAGCTAGATTTTGAGAGAGGTATGCAGTACATATGCAGGAAGATGCAGAAAGGCACACTTGTGCAGAAATAGGGAGCAATTTTAAAGAGTTTTTAGTGTGTATCAATATGCAATGCAAATAAAGCAAGAATGTAATAAATAAATAAAGCAATAATAATAATGGGGGATTTCAATTATCCCCACATTGATTGGGTACACGTCATCTCAGGATGGGATGCAGAGATACTTCTTGGGGCAGCTGGTCCTGGAACCCACCAGAGGAGAGGCAATTCTTGATTTTGTCCTAAGTATAGCACAGGATCTGGTCCAAGAGGTGAATATAGCTGAACTGCTTGGTAATAGCGACCATAATATAATTAAATTTAATATCCCTGTGGCAGGAAAAACACCACAGCAGCCCAACACTGTAGCATTTAATCTCAGAAAGGGGAACTACACAAAAATGAGGAGGTTAGTTAAACAGAAATTAAAGGGTACAGTGCCAAAAGTGAAATCTCTGCAAGCTGCATGGAGACTTTTTAAAGACACCATAATAGACGCTCAACTTAAATGTATACCCCAAATTAAAAAACATAGTAAGAGAACCAAAAAAGAGCCACCGTGTCTAAACAGCAAAGTGAAAGAAGCAGTGAGAGGCAAAAAGGCACCCTTTAAAAAGTGGAAGTTAAATCCTAGTGAGGAAAATAGAAAGGAGCATAAACACTGGCAAATGAAGTGTAAAAATACAGTTAGGAAGGCTAAAAAAGAATTTGAGGAACAGTTAGCCAAAGACTCAAAAAGTAATAGCAATTTTTTTTAAAAAAGTACATTAGAAGCAGGAAGCCTGCTAAACAACCAGTGGGGCCACTGGATGATTGAGGTGCTAAAGGAGCATTCAAGGACGATAAGGCCATTGCAGAGAAATTGATAAATTAAACAGCAAATAAATCACCAGGACCAGATGGTATTCACCCAAGAGTTCTGAAGGAACTCAAATGTGAAATTGCAGAACTACTAACTCTAGTCTGTAACCTATAATTTAAATCAGCTTCTGTACCAGATGACTGGAGGATAGCTAATGTGATGCCAATTTTTAAAAAGGGCTCCAGAGGTGATCCTGGCAATTACAGGCCTGTAAGCCTGACTTCAGTACCGGGCAAATTGGTTGAAACTATAATAAAGAACAATATTGTCAGACATATAGATGAACATAATTTGTTGAGGAAGAGTCAACATGGTTTTAATAAAGGGAAATCATGCCTCACCAATCTACTAGAATTCTTTGAGGGTGTCAACAAGCATGTGGCCCAAGGGGATCCAGTGAATATAGTGTACTTAGATTTTCAGAAAGCCTTTGACAAGGTCCCTCACCAAAGGCTCTTACGTAAATTAAGTTGTCATGGGATAAGAGGGAAGATCCTTTCATGGACTGAGAACTGGTTAAAAGACAAGGAACAAAGAGTAGGAATAAATGGTAAATTTTCAGAATGGAGAAGGGTAACTAGTGGTGTTCCCCAAGGGTCAGTCCTAGGACCGATCCTATTCAACCTATTCATAAATGATCTGGAGAAAGGTGTAAACAGCGAGGTGGCAAAGTTTGCAGATGATACCAAACTGCTCAAGATAGTTAAGACCAAAGCAGACTGTGAAGAACTTCAAAAAGATCTCACCAAACTAAGTGATTGGGCAACAAAATGGCAGATGAAATTTCATGCTGATCAATGCAAAGTAATGCACATTGGAAAGTATAATCCCAACTATACATATAAAATGATGGGGTCTAAATTAGCTGTTGCCACTCAAGAAAGAGATTTTGGAGTCATTGTGGATAGTTCTCTGAAAACATCCACTCAATGTGCAGTGGCAGTCAAAAAAAAATGAACAGAATGGTGGGAATAATTAAGAAAGGGATAGATAATAACACAAAAAATATCATGTTGCCTCTATATCAATCCATGGTATGCCCACATCTTGAATACTGTGTGCAGATGTGGTTGCCCCATCTCAAAAAAAGATATATTGGAATTGGAAAAGGTTCAGAAAAGGGCAACAAAAATGATTAGGTGTATAGAATGGCTTCCATATGAGGAGAGATTTATAAGACTGGGATTTTTCAGCTTGGAAAAGAGATGGCTAAGGGGGGATATTATAGAGGTCTATAAAATCATGACTGGTGTAGAGAAAGTAGATAAGGAAGTGTTGTTTACTACTTCTCATAACACAAGAACTAGGGGTCACCAAATGAAATTAATAGGCAGCAGGTTTAAAACAAATAAAAGGAAGTATTTTTCACATGATGCACAGTCAATCTGTGGAACTCCTTGCCAGAGTATGTTGTGAAGGCCAAGACTATAACAGGGTTAAAAAAAGAGAAACTAGAGAAATCCATGGAGGATAGGTCCATCAATGGCTATTAGCCAAGATGGGCAGGGATGGTGTTCCTAGCCTCTGTTTGCCAGAAACTGGGAGTGGATGACAGGGGATGGATCACTTGATGATTACCTGTTCTGTTCATTCCCTCTGGGGCACGTGGCATTGACCACTGTCGAAAGACAGGATACTGGGCTAGATGGACCTTTGGTCTGACAAGTAGGGCCATTCTTATGTTCTTAATGTACACACAGTTTGGCATGTGGGCATAGACTGACTACCTGTGAAGGTTGTGAAAACCCTCCTATTTCTTAGCTTCCTCCGCTCTTCCTCCCATCCAGGAACTGATTTTGCATCTGGACATGGATGAGTGAGTAGAGAAAATCTCTTCTAGCTGTCCAGTGCCTGAAGGGGGTGTGGGGGGGAGGAAGATCCTGTGGGAGACTGAACTTTCACAGAAGTTGAACCTACACCATGGCTTCCCCTACCCCTCCTCCACCTCACCTAGCATGATATGTTGGACCGAGTTGATATTTTTATTTTTTCGGTTCAATTTATTTTTGATAAAAATATTGTGGGAAATTTTCACAAACCAAAACTAATTTTTTTTTGAAAAAACAAATTAGATTCAGCTTCTGTAATAGTTCATTCTTCCAAACTCCTGAGTTGCTTCCTATTGTCAACAGCTTCATAGTTCCAGTGGAACATACTTGTTATGGGAGGTCATTGTCACAGAGGGAGAGGCAATCTTTCTGGTAGTTTTAGCCAATCCTATGGAGGGCTTTGAATATTAGGAGACACACTTTGAATTATGCTCAAATTACAATGTGGAACAAGGACAAAAGAGCGGAGCACCAGGGGGATGGGTTCATCAGGTTTTGTATTACTAACACAGCTGCTTGACTCTATACCTGTTACACATTCTGGCAGCTGAGGGGTAACCATCTGCATTTACTTCTGCTTCTCTTCTTCTGATGACCAGAGTCTCTTTTCTCTACTGTTTCTGCTACTCCTTGTCCAGATCATCTGGCAGGGTGGGATACAGGAGCATCCCTGGCCAGTAGTGCTGCTCTTTGACTATATGAAGCCCTTGGAACAGAGGCATGGAAAATCATACCCTCGGTCCCTTGAGCAGAAGGTCCACTGGAGCGTGGGGGAAAACTTACCCCAGCTGAGTCAGGCTTAGTGATTCCATTTGAACTCTGTTGCTCAGTTGATGCACCCCTGCGTTCCCCCGCTATTTAACTGTGGTGTTCTAGCCACCATGTAGCCCATACTCGGTCGTCCAGATGTTTCAAAAGGGATGTGTGACACTATAGATTGAGTTTCCTAAACACAGAAAATGTGTTTCCATGGCAACTGGATACATATACGAGTCCTTATTTCCTGAGAGTAAGTTTAGAACCTGATTGCAGTTGCCATAACAGCACAAGGCATCATAAACATTGTTATTGAAGTTCAGCACAGATATTGCAAAGCCATAAACCCACAACGTTTCCATTACATATGGCATCTGGGGAACACTGAAAGAGATAAAGTCCTGCCAAAAAGAGACTGTGACAAAATCTAGTTGCTCTAAAATTAAATAAAGCTTGATTTTTTAAAAAAAAGGTGTGCAAAACCAAGCAAGTGCTGCAGTATTTACTTAGAAGTATTAATAGAATGAAGAGATACTTAGGAACTTATAAGGTATGTTTAAAGCAGTAATAATTGCAGTACAAGTACAGCAGAGCTCCAGATGCTATCAGGACATGTGCAGTGGCTAAGGCATCTATCTGACTCGGGGACAGCAGATGAATTCTGCTCCCATCTTTCCCACTGGCTTTTTGGGTGCATGTGATCCCTTCTGTGCCAACTGCTTCAATATCATGAGCTTAAAATTGCTTAGAAGTGGAAAATACTATTGCTATCACCATATTTTTGGAAGAAGCCTGGCAGATAGCGAGCGATGGAATGGTGGGGACAAGAGCTGAAGGAGATAACATATGGAAAGTGCAGGAAAGGGCAAAGTGTGTGCTGAGACAAGTGGCAGGGTAAAAGGGGAACTAGAGAAGACAGTAAGTAGCAGTGGTGAAGCTGTGTAGGGAAGGCTGCGAATGAAGTTGTACTACTCTGAAAGGATGACTTTATAGAGAAAAGGAGGTGGCCATCCTCAGACAAGTGTTTTTTTAAAATAAAACTTTTAGGGGAAAATAAGACTAAACAGTTCTCATAAAACGATCCATTAGTAAGTTTAGGAGTTAAAATACCTATCTTGCTCAGCGAAGGAGAACTAAATTGGGTTGGTGCTACAGTGCTGTTCTAAGCTTGCTGCTCTAGTAGGGTTCATGCGGAGAGACTGGATAGCCATGCTGTGTGCTCAAGTTATAGAAAGCAAGTGCAAATGAAGAAAACCACTGCTCTAATGTTAAAAGTGTCATGGGGAACTGCACCTGTGATACTAATACGAATGCTGCTGTTACAGGAACCCTATCACCCCAGTCATCATCTTACTATTAATACAAATATGGACAATATTGATATTTTAAACAATGAGCCCATTTCCTTGTGTTTTTCTTCTAGCTGGCTAGACAATAACTTGAGGAAGAAGCAGTGGGGATGGTGGTGCTGATCAGGGAAGGTTCATGATGCATGCATCTTTAGGAACACAGGCCTGTACAGAAAGTTACAAGCAGCTCTCATTTTAGAGTGTCTGCAATGAATGGCAGGGGAAAGCTCTGCACACCATTCCAGGAAGGCGGCCTTGTGCATCCAAAAGTTCTGCAGCCACTGGTCATCATCCCATACCTGCATAATGATGTGATCCTACCACTCGGTGCTTGTTTCTTGAGCCCAAAAGTGACCGCCCACCATGTAAAGCTGCTTCATGAATGCCAACAGCGATCAGGGATTGTTTCATTCCATGCCACACAGCAAGGCAGACATCAAGGTATCGTCATCAGAGTTGCAGCTCATGAAATACTGTAGGATCAGGTGCGTTGTGTTCACAATGCTCAACACAGTATTGGAGAGCAGTGCAGGATCCAGGCTTTCTGACAGATATGGCAGGCATGCAGGTTACAGGGGCTGTTAAAAGTGGAGCAAAACATACTAGGATGTGTGTTGAATGATGAGACGGAGAAAACTGCATCATGGGATGCTGAACCTGACCCCAGAACACCCTGTGGTAGATGGTGGTGAGTGCACAGTGGGCTAGCTACCCGTGGTGCACTGCTCTCCATGTTGATGCAAGAGCTGCTACCGTGGATGTGCTCTGCTGAGACAAGGAGCATAGTTTGTACATGCAACAATGGTTTAATTACAGCAGTGGCTGTACGTCAACATAACTTAAGTCGACTTAACTTTGTAGTGTAGACAAGGCCTTAGTCTGGGATTAAGTGCCTGAGTATCTTTGTGGATCTGGGCCAAAGTGCTTACTCAGCCAGATCTCACCTTCACTTCAGCGGGAGCATTACATTTTGAATAGGTTTTCTTCAGTCCAAAATCATAATGAGCTCTGCATCGGTACAGGTATTCATTTACCTTCACTGAGCTCATTGCAGAGCCAGGACCTTACTGAGAACCTATTCAAAATGGAGTGTTCCTAAGTGTTATACAAGTGTCAGTGGGTAAAATAAAACCAATTTTCCCTGGAACACTCAATGACACCTCTCTTCAATGGGGAATAGATTTCCATGGCACATTTCAGCTTTCTACTCTAAAACTTTTCTACTGTAGAACTGTTAAAGCAAACCCCACCTTTATTTATAATCGGAAAGCATTTGTCCCCTTACTCTCCAATTAAATTATCAGAGGGGGAGCCATGTTAGTCTGTATCCACAAAAACAACAAGGAGTCCGGTGGCACCTTAAAGACTAATAGATTTATTTGGGCATAAGCTTTCGTGGGTAAAAAACCCACTTCTTCAGATGCATGGAGTGAAAATGACAGATACAGGCATATATATCTATAATGGCACATGAAGAGAAGGGAGTTACCTTACAAGTGGAGAACCAGTGATGACAAACCAATTCAGTCAGAGTGGATGTGGTCCACTCCCAATAACTGATGAGGAGGCGTTAATACCAAGAGAGGGAAAATTGCTTTTTGTTGTTGTTGAAGGATGGCTACTTTTACATCTGTTATTTAATGTCCAGGGAGATTGAAGTGTTCTCCTACTGGCTTTTGTATGTTACCATTCCTGATGTCTGATTATGTCCATTTATTCTCTTATGTAAAGACTGTCCGGTTTGGCCAATGTACATGGCAGAGGAGCATTGCTGGCACATGATGGCATATATCACATTGGTGGATGTGCAGGTGAATGAGCCCCTGAAGGTGTAGCTGATGTGATTGGTCCTATGATGGTGTTGCTAGAGTAAATATGGGGACAGAGTAGGCAATGGGGTTTGTTACAGGGATTGGTTCAACAACAAAAAAAACCTTCCAAAACAGACTTCAAAGAGAAACTGCAGCACTACAATTCATTTTCAAACTTAACACCATCAATTTGGGCTTGAATCGGGACTGGGAGTGGCTGGCTCACTACAAAAGCAATTTTCCCTCTCTTGGTATTGACACCTCCTCATCAATTATTGGGAATGGACCACATCCACCCTGCAGTGGCCCTCGAAGAACACTTACCATATTTATCAGCAAGCACCACGCTACTGTGGACAGGATCTTTGGAATAAGGGGACAAAGTGAGGGGTGACACAAAAGTAAAATTTCCAAGTGTGAAAGTTGGCTGTGGCTAGGGTTGCCATGTGTCCGGTTTTTGACCAGAATGCCCAGTCAAAAAGGGACCCTGGTGGCTCCACTCAGCACTACTGACCCAGCCTGTTAGAAGTCTGGTTGGTGGTGTGGCAGGGCTAAGGCAGACTCCCTGCCTGGTGTGGCTCCGTGCGGCTCCCAGAAGCAGCGGCATGTCCCCACTCTGGCTCCTATGTGTACGGAGCCCTCTGGCTGCCCCCACACTTCCCCCGCCCAGTTCCACAGCTTCCACTGGCTGGAAACTGTGGCCAATGGGAGCTGTGGGGGTGGTGCCTGCAGTTGGGGCATCGCCTGTGGCTGGGACAGTGTGCAGAGCTGCCTGGCCATGCCTCCACGTAGGACCCAGAAGAGGGACATGCTGCTGCTTCCGGGAGCTGCCTGGAGTCTGCAATCCTGACCCCCTCCTGCACCCCAACCACCTGCCCCAGACCTGAGCCCTGTCCTGCCCTCTGAACCCCTTGATCCCAGCTCAGAGCACCCTCCTGCACCCCAAACTCCCTATCCCAAGCCCCACACCCGGGGCCATCACCCCCAGCTGGAGCCCTCACTCCCCCCATGCCTTAACCCCCTGTCCCCGCTCTGATCCCCCACCTGTCCTCTGAACCTCTCATATCCAGTCTGGAGCCCCCTCCTGTATCCAAAATCCCTCATCTCCAGTCCCACACTAGAGCCAGGACCCCCAGCAAGAGCCCTCACCCCCCCATACCCCAACCCCCTGCCCGGAGCCCCCTCCTGTGCCCTGAACCTCTCATTTCTGGACCCACCCTGGAACCCACATCCCCAGCCCAGAGCCCGTACCCCCTCCCACACTGCAACCCCCTGCTTCAGCCTGGAGTCCCCTCCAATACTCTGAACCCCTCGGCTCCACCCCCCATCCCAGAGCCTAGGAGAAAGGGTGTGGCTGGCGCAGGGCCTCAGAGGAGGGGTGGGGCAGGGGGCAGGGCAAGGGTGTTCACTTTTGTGTGAAGTAGAAAGTTGGCAACCCTAGAGGGGGCTCAGGGCTGGGGCAGGTGGTTGGGGCATGGGAGGGGGTCAGTGGTGCAGGGTCCCCATGGCGCCTAACTCAAGCAGCTCCCAGAAGCAGTGGTATGTCCCCCTTCTGGCTCATACTTGGCGATGCAGCCAGGCAGCTCTGTGCACTGCCTCGTCTGCAGGCGCCGCCCCTGCAGCTGCCATTGGCTGCAGTTCCTGGCCAACGGGAGCTGCAAAACCAACACTTGGGCAGGGGCAGTGTGTGGAGCCCCTTGGCTGCTCCTATGCATAGGAGCTGGAGGAAGGATATGCCGCTTCTTCTGAGAGCCGCACGGAGCCATGGCAGGAAGCAAGCCTGCCTTAGCCCCTCTGCGCTGCTGCCTGGACTTCTAATGGCGCGGTCAGCATGCTGACTGGAGCTGCCAGGCTTCCTTTTCGACCAGGCATTCCGGTCGAAAACCGGACACCTGGCAATCCTAATATTAGCAGACCTGCATACAAGCAACTGTTAAAAGGGCACTTTTAAAGAACAACTGTCCAGGGCACTCATGCTATAATGTGTAATAGTATTTGACCAAGAAGGTGAATTGTGTGAGATTAGTGTCAATATGTGAATGAAATGAAAACCTATTGTAATGTAAAGCTGTGTGTATGAACTCTTTTCTTTCCATAACCAAGCTCTATCTGGGATGTACTCTTATGGATATATTTTGATGCACAAACAGTTTACACGGTCATAGAATCATAGAATCATAGAATATAAGGGTTGGAAGGGACCCCAGAAGGTCATCTAGTCCAACCCCCTGCTCAAAGCAGGACCAATTCCCAGTTAAATCATCCCAGCCAGGGCTTTGTCAAGCCTGACCTTAAAAACCTCTAAGGAAGGAGATTCTACCACCTCCCTAGGTAACGCATTCCAGTGTTTCACCACCCTCTTAGTGAAAAAGTTTTTCCTAATATCCAATCTAAACCTCCCCCACTGTAACTTGAGACCATTACTCCTCGTTCTGTCATCTGATACCATTGAGAACAGTCTAGAGCCATCCTCTTTGGAACCCCCTTTCAGGTAGTTGAAAACAGCTATCAAATCCCCCCTCATTCTTCTCTTCTGCAGGCTAAACAATCCCAGCTCCCTCAGCCTCTCCTCATAACTCATATGTTCCAGACCCCTAATCATTTTTGTTGCCCTTCGCTGGACTCTCTCCAATTTATCCACATCCTTCTTGAAGTGTGGGGCCCAAAACTGGACACAGTACTCCAGATGAGGCCTCACCAATGTCGAATAGAGGGGAACGATCACGTCCCTCGATCTGCTCGCTATGCCCCTACTTATACATCCCTAAATGCCATTGGCCTTCTTGGCAACAAGGGCACACTGCTGACTCATATCCAGCTTCTCGTCCACTGTCACCCCTAGGTCCTTTTCCGCAGAACTGCTGCCTAGCCATTCGGTCCCTAGTCTGTAGCTGTGCATTGGGTTCTTCCGTCCTAAGTGCAGGACCCTGCACTTATCCTTATTGAACCTCATCAGATTTCTTTTGGCCCAATCCTCCAATTTGTCTAGGTCCTTCTGTATCCTATCCCTCCCCTCCAGCGTATCTACCACTCCTCCCAGTTTAGTATCATCCGCAAATTTGCTGAGAGTGCAATCCACACCATCCTCCAGATCATTTATGAAGATATTGAACAAAACCGGCCCCAGGACCGACCCTTGGGGCACACCACTTGATACCGGCTGCCAACTAGACATGGAGCCATTGATCACTACCCGTTGAGCCCGACAATCTAGCCAGCTTTCTACCCACCTTGTAGTGCATTCATCCAGCCCATACTTCCTTAACTTGCTGACAAGAATACTGTGGGAGACCGTGTCAAAAGCTTTGCTAAAGTCAAGAAACAAAGAGTCAAAGAGGCCATTCTTTATTTAGTGGGGCAATGATATGAAGTAATTTTTTAAGAGACATTTAAAATTTCCAATCCAAGAAAGCAAACACTGTGCAGAGTTTAGATATTAAAACACATCTCATCAATTGTTAGGCTTGCACTTCCTTCACTTAATACTTTGCTGACTCATTGGCTGGTTCATTTAATCAATTTCCTACTGTTCAATATTAATTTAGCTTAAGGAAAAGTGTGTCAACAAGCACTTGCCATCCCCGTTCTCCTTCTGTCTAGGATATATAACTAGTAATGAAAACTAGAGATGGGCCAAAATGAGGAAACCGAGTGTTCACTTTCAAAACACCATTCCTGCCAATGAATGTCACAAGCTGGTATGAACATGTGGCCATTCCCCAAAATGCCAGCTCTGGAACACAATATTCTGGTTATTGCTCTGTCCTAATTACCAATCAGTGTTGTCAAATAATTGGTGTCATACCATGAAGTATTGCTTATGAAGATGGTACTGTGATTCTTAGAATGACCACAGTGAAGACCTATAAAAAAACTTGAAAACAGCAAAAGGAAATATCTAGACTATTTATAAAAGTTAAAAACTGTTTCTCTGCTGCCTGGACCTTGTTTTCCATGGGGTTTTGTTTCGTTTTTTTTCTACAGCAAATGAATAAACCATGAAAATAGGGAGTTTTAACAGAGAAAGTGATTCAGCCTCTCAGTACTTACATACTCTGTATTAGTGATTTTGAAGAGCAAGTACTTACATCAGAAGGCAGCAGATATGACTGAGGTTCGTAGTCAGTGAAAACATACAAGATATTTCAAGCAAAATCATACTGCCCCAACACATTCTTATGTAACCGTGTCAAATTGTCACCACTTTTTAAATGCTAATTCACCAATTTAACATGAAATAATCGTATAGGACCATAATTCTCTTTACAAACCTCCCTCACCCCAAACTTAGAGTAAAATTTCAAAAGATAATAGGAAGTATACTCACTTAAAAGAAGTAGAGCTGCCCAAGTATTTGAAAATAGATATCAGAAACATTTGTTCAGAATCCAAGAAGCAATGCAGTTTGATTATGTTGCCAATCAATCAAACAAACACTATGAAACAGTAAAAGTTTGCTAACACCTATAGGCTGACATATATATTGTAGCAACTCAGCCAATACTGCAAATAATGGACACACGGACTTCAGTGGAACTATTCAAGTACAGAAAGTTAAGAATGTGCATAAGCGTTTGCAGGGTGGGAACCAAGTTCACATCAGCCAAAAGAAAAATGCAGAGGACATGGATGTGGGTGACAAACCTTCAGAAGTGATATGGGAAAGGCTTACAAAATGGCCTTTGCATTGTTTTGTGCTACGTTTATTGCTTCCCAGAGCTGAAATTTTATCAGTGTAACAAATTGCTAAGGCTAAAATAGCTTCTGTCTTTTGAATGACTCTCCTCAGGCCCCTTCAGCCCCCTTTTGTTTACATCTATGACCTCATGGAACTTAGTTCACTTTAAGCCTTGGATGAAAGGGGCACTCAAGAACCACTTGGTTTTGGAGATAGATAAAGCTAGTTTGAAGTTCAGGATATAATTTATGAGATTTTAAGTGATAGCAGAAGACTTGTGCCAGGGCACCTAAGTATCTTTATCACTGCAAACCCTCATCCAGAGATGTCCAAATTTGTGAAGCTAGATTACTTGGTCATTTCTTTTATTTGTAAAGAGTTTATACAGACACACCCCACTGCATTTTAAATTACAATAAAAAAAATCTGTGTTTAAAAACATTAAGGTGGAAAATTCAAGTACTTGAAAGTTAGGAAATGCCAGAATTAAGATGGTCTATGCAACCTTAATTCATCCCCCTTGTGTACATGCCTGATACAGTCTTGAATTACAGGATCACTTACTATTTTTTCCCACAGGACTCATCAAGGAAATTCCATCCAGCTAAATGCCACTCTGGAGAACTGGATCCTATCCCTGCCTCTGCCATAGAGTGCTGTGAAATACTGAGCAAGTCACTTAGGCCAGAGTTTTCACAGATGATCATTAACTGTATCTTCTTCATTTTCTGGGTGCCTGCCTTGAGACACCTGGGACCAGATTTGTGGAGCAGATCATTCACAGCTGCAGCTGAAATCAGTGAGATCGTGCCTGAATACATAAAGTCTAATAAAAATGCTAAGTATTTGGACAAACCAGGCCCTACACAACACAGGTTGGGCACCCCAAAAAAATAAAAATCAGTGGCCACTTTGGCCAATTTTCACCTTAATCTTTCAGTCTCAGTAATCCCATCTATAACATGCAAACATAGTAATGCCAGCCTACCGCACAGGAGTATTGTGAAGAGAAATTCATTACTGATTGTGAAGCGCTGAGATGCTATAGGGAGAAGATCACAGAAAAGCATTGGGAAATTAATAATTCTGTACCCAACACAGCATTTGGATGGTGTGCCACAACAATGAAGGGTGAAAATACATAGAAATATTGATTGTGATGATATACATATGACAACAGTTAATTAACCTCCCCCCTCAGTTTCCACAAAAGTCCCACAGTACCACTACCTAAGCCTTTCCCAACACCCACGTCCTCACAGGGAAGGGAGAAAAGATGAGACACGCTCCACTGACCTCAGCCATTTGAGTTGATGGAGTAAGTGATAGCACGATTATCATGGAGTAACAGAAATAGTCAATTGTCATTCTTTATGTGGATCAACTCTGGAGGGGGCTAAGACACACACACACACACACACACACACACACACAGACCCAGGGGTTTCATAGGTATTTGCTGGTAGCAGTGGACTGGTGAGGCTCAGGAATCTTGGGCTCCATTGCAGGGTCTGGAGAAGAGTGAGCTCTGGTGGGCAGAGAACCTTCTGCATCCTCTCCCCAACTTGACCTCTTCTGCTTCATTCCCTCCCCTGTCCCTGTTCCAGTCCTGTCTCAGCCCTACTTCTGGCTCCTTGTCCCAATTCTCCATCCCTACCCAGACTCCTCATCAAATCTACCTTGACTCCTCCCACCAGCTCTCAGCCCCCTGGCCCAACCAGTCCCAGTCTACCCCCACCAAAACTCCCACTCCTCCCCCTCTCCCGAGCTCCTTGTCCCAATCCACTTTCCCCACCCCCCCCAACCAAGTCCATCCCTTACAGCCTCTGCATTTGAATCAGGCATCTTCCTCCTTCACATTGCCCGGGTGTCAGCGGGGGTGGAGGAGGTCACTGGGAGCACAGAAGAGACAAGCTCCTTGCCCTCAGTTCCAGTGCCTGGACCCAGCCCTGGGCATCCAGGCAGCAGCACAGAGTTGCAATTGCAGGGAAAGTCCTGTTCAGCCCTGGACTGGTGCATGCCCAACAAGGGTAGAATCTTTGAGTAATTTAGTGCTAAAACTTCAGCAAGTCTCTACTGATCATGTAGAAACTAGAGCAAGCAGGTGGGTGAGGTAATATCTTTTATCGGATCAACTACTATTGGTGAAAGAGACAAGCTTTCAAAGGCCTCCTCTTCAGGGCTGGGAAAGGTACTCAGTCACAGCTAAATACAAGGTGTAACAGATTGTTTAGCATAAGCAGTTAGCACGTGTTGTAAGAGACCATTCAACGTGAAGTGGCCAAGTAACACCTCTGCCATCATAGGACAAAGCAGGGGGGGTTAGTGAGTTGCAGCTTGTTGCAGACATGCCAACTCTCCTGAATTAGTCATGAGAGATGCAATTTCTAAGTAAAATTAAGCCCGATTCATGATTTCAGGATAGAGCTCTCAAATGTCAGGGTTTTTTGTTTTTTTTTTTTCATCCACAGCTGAAAAAAATCCTGACATTTGAGAGTTGTATCCCCAGAATGAATTAAAGTTGGAATTAATTTTTACTTAGAAAGTGCTGTGGCAGCCAGAGCTCCCAGTGTCAGTCCAACCAGGCAGTGTGGCCAGGGGTCCGACAGTCAGTCAGCCCGGGGCTGACAGTGTGAGCCACAGCCAGTCCCTGGGGTCCCTGCTGTCAGCCCCAGAAATCTGGAATTCTCCTGCCAGCCTGGGAAGTGGAAGTGGGAGAGGCCTGGGGAGGGTGAAGAACCCTAAGAGGAGCAGGGGTGAAGCTGGGAGGGCTGAACTATGGCCTGGGGGCAAAGTGAGGAGGCTGGGGACTGATGGGATGGGGAGGGCTGTATTGTTCTGGGAAGATGCAGTGAGTACTGGAAGGGCGAACTGAAAGTATTGGGGGAGTTGATGGGTGTTAGGGGGCTTATTCCTTCACCCACTTACTTCCCTGGTCCTTCTCGCATGAACAGAGAGCAACAATACCCGAAGTCCAAAGGTGCAAACAATTCGATGTTTATTGGGGTGAACTTCCAGCAAGCATGATTCCAGTTTCCTTCCTTAGTATCCTCCTTCCCAGCTCTGACACCACAGAGCCTTACACCTGTGTCCCTGTTCCCATTCCTGCCCTTAGCCAAACATGATTCCAACTTCCTTACTCCCATTCCCTGTTCCCATTTCCCCCTTTAGCAAAACATGATTCCAACTTCCTTACTCCCATTCCCTGTTCCCATTTCCCCCTTTAGCAAAACATGATTCCAATTTTCTTACTCCCATTCCCTGTTCCCATTTCCCACACCCACATGCCCACCCCCCCACCCCCTTCCTCATTGACTACAGATTATATAGTAAAACTTGAGTTCTGCTTAGCTATACCTTAACCAATCATTTTCCTGAAATTTAACTAACCAATCCTAACATATTGTAACATGATTATGTAACCAATTATATCCCACCACCTCAATTAGTTTACACCCAGCAAAATTAATTATACAGCAGACAGGAACAATCACAGAACCAGACAGAGATTATACAGACAAACAACAGCAAAGTGGGAACTATAATGACAAAACAATACAGACGTGAGGATTTCACATCCCAGCTATTGATAAGTGAGTTCTTGCCAGACAGGATGCTATCAAACTAAGTTTCCTTTTACATTTTCTAGGCACTTCCCTTTCTCTGGAGGTGATAGGAATACAATCCTGTCCTGATAGTGCCTAACAGCCCAATAGCACCTTATTTCAATGTGACTAGTTTGGAATGTGAGGATGTGACCGTTCGCTTCCCAGCTTATGGCTGCCTCTGCTGCTTAGCCAAAGGCCTGAGCCTAAGCACAGGGCCACAAACTGTCACAGTAAGAGAAGGCCCTTACACTGGCAGACAGTGGTTTTGATTCTTTCTTTCTTTTATACCTCTATCACTAGCCAAGTGATAAGAATACACCTAAATTCTTAGAGTATAGGCCTTTACAGACAGGCCTGAATATCTATATCCTAACAATGGGGTAGAGGGATGACATGATGGGGTGGTGATAGAACTGATGGGGGACAGGATTAATTACTGGGCAAGACAGGGCAGATGTGGGGGTGAGAGCTCCTTCAGCAGGGACCAAAATCACCTTATCCAATACATGTGGTGGTGTGGCAACACTAATTGGCTAGCAAAGTTATGAATTTATACTCTCAGGCTCATCTTCTGAAGGTGTTGTGCAGGTTTCCATTGAGGACTGAGAGGTCAGACATAGAGTGATCACTTTGTGAAAAGTGTTCGCCCCTGCATGATACGGTGTTTTTGTCTCTTAGTCTTGTTCAGTGTGAGTTCATCTGAGCGTGCAGTGATTGTCTGGTTTCACTCACAGTTATTATTGGGGCATTTATTGCAGTGGTTATTGGGGCATTTATTGAGGTACACCACATGTTGTAATAGGTATGTGTAGGACTCCTGGGTCCTGAAAGGTATGTTGTGGGGAGTATTAATTATCAGAGCAGCAGAGGTACATCTGCAGGTTTTGCATGTGTTATGGCAAGGTCTGGGGCCGCCTTAAAGGAGTGATCCACTGGACAAGGTGGTGGTGGTGTTGAGTGGTCAGCTCTTGGATGAATTGCTGCTGCTGTTGCTTTTGAGCTGCTTGAGTTGGGTGGTCAGCTGTTGCGGTAATGACTCTGTTGCTGTTGGCTCTCCACTACCCACTTCAGCAGCTTCTCTAGATCCAGATTGCCCCATTTTTATTTTCTTCCTTGCTTCTCTGATGGCCTTATTTCCTTCAGCAGGACTGGGCTGTTATGCTTGTGTAAGCAGTGTCAGGATGAGCTCCACCCTGACATCTGGTGGTGAGGTGTGGCAAGTTGTGGAAAAGAACTTCAGGGGCCGATCTCATTTGCATGGACACACCCACCCCACCTAGAATGAGGCCATAGCTGCTCCAAATGGTCACTTTGGCTGCTGTGGGATCCCCAGTGTCTCTGTTATTGGGGCAGGAAGAATAAATTGTTATTACCCTGATTATGGGAACTGTGCTTGGAACTGTACTTGGCCTTTTGTTATGATGGAGGGACTCACCATCAACTAAGTAGCACTCGCTAGGCAAGGGTCATGGGTTCCAAAACTCTGTGAATTGAGAGAGGCTGGGGACAAGTATTAATACTTGGTGATATGGGCCCCTGGGTGAGGGCCTTATATGCTAATTGCACTTTCTCCTCTCTCCACTGTGGAATATCAGAGCTAATTTTGATTCTATTAGGAGTCTAGTTACAGGCTGCTGAGCTCACTTTGGGCTAATGGTGCACCAGCACTGAGGCTCCCCTACTACAAGCTGAATTCACCAAAGAGCTGAACTGACTAAGAGCTGAAATCACTGAGCATTGTGTTCAGTGGTGGGGGAGCCTGAAGCTATATTGTGGAGCAGTTTGTGGGACGGCTGGAGTGCCTTGTAGACAGGCTGGTGGAGCAGTTCATAGGACGGTGGGAGCTGCTCGTGGGACATGGAGCGGAGCAGTTTGTGGACCGGCTGGTGGAGCAGAGCAGCAGAGCCGAGCGAAGCAGTTTGTGGGTTGGCTGGCGGAGCGAAGGCCTATGGAGCTGTGGGGCGGTCAGCTTCAGATCATGTAAGGTGCCCCTTACCTCTCTCTTCCACCCCCCCCCCCCATCTCCACCCAGGTTGGGAGGTAAAGCTCTGCAGATAAACTTTCGAACTCTGGGGCTGCCCTGACCAGGGACAGAGACTTTTGGGTCATTGGACTTTGGGGTTGCTGGACTCAAGAACCAAAGGGAAAGGACACGCCCCAATTTGCTTGGGGTGGTTTCTTTTGCTCATGGGTCGTGTTACGAATCCTGTTGGTGGTGTTTCCCCAACATAATGCCACATTGTTTCTCTCTGTTATTAAAAGGCTTTTTGCTACACTCAGACTATGTGCTTGCGAGAGGGGAAGTATTGCGTCTTGGAGGCGCCCAGCGGGGGTGGTATATATTTGTCCCAGGTCACTGGGTGGGGGCTCCAGCCAGTTTCCATTGTGTTATTGGAATGAATCCCCTAGATATTGAACCCAGCCCTTGTTGTTGCCAACTCTGATGGGCAGAAGGGTTACACTTGCTTTCTCCACCCATTGTGAGCTGAGTGAGGGCTCCTGCAGAGAAGTTACAGTCTGTGACAGTAGCCCTGCCTCATGATATGGGGCCAGGGGATCCTGGGATCTCTTACTTCACTAGGTTCCGTTAGGGTTGCCAACTATCTAATCACACAAACCCTTGCCCCACCCCTTCCCCAAGGCCCCGCCCCTGCTGACGCCCCACCCCAATTCACTCCATTCCCTCTCCCTCTGTTGCTCACTCTCCCCTACCTTTCACTGGACTGGGGTAGGGGGTTGGTGTGTGGGAGGGGGTTCAGGCTCTGGGATGGGGCCGAGGGATTTGGAGTGTGGATTGGAGCTCCGGGCTGAGCCTGGGGCAGGCCGTGGGGTGCAGGAGAGGGTTCAGGGTGTGGCCTCTGGGAGGGAGTTTGGCTGCAGGAAGGGGCTCAGGGCTGGTGCAGGAGGCGGGGGGAGGAGTGCAGGCTCTGCTGGACAATGTTTACCTCGGGCAGTTCTCGGAAGCAACTGGCATGTCTGGATCCTAAGCTCAGGGCGGCCAGGCGGCTCTGCACACCACCCCTGCCTGCAGGCAGTGCCTCCGCAGCTCCAACTGGCCGTAGTTCCTTGTCAATGGGAGGTGCAGGGGCGGTGCTTGGGATGGGGGCAGCATGCAGAAACCCCCTCAGGAAGGGGGCAGCTTTCAGAGACCCTGGCAGCCCCTGTGCCTAGGAGCCAGACATGCCAGTCACTTCCAGGAGCTGTGTGGAGACAGGGCAGGTAGCCCTGCTGTGCTGCTGACTGGACTTTTAGCGGCCTATTAAAATCTCCCAGATTGGTTTCAGTAGCCACTGAGAGATCAATTCCAATTCCAGGAGACTCCCAGCCAATCCGGGAGGGTTGGCAACTCTAGGTTCCAGCCCCTGGGAATGCCATTCTGTCATAGTCCCTCTGGAGCAGAGTGCCCAGATCTGCATCTCTCTGCCAGCCACCCTGCTGTGTCCAAGATACTGCCTTTTAAGTCTCTCCTCCAACTAGAGCAGGCCCAGCAGGCCTGTTGGGCTGAGGCTTCCTGGCCCCAGAGTTGTTCCTGCACCCTTAGTTCTCCCATGTGGGTTTTAGCCACTCCATCACAAGGGTTAATGAGAGGTTTTAAACCCATAAAATAGAAAACACAACTATCTCCTTATTTGCATACCTAGGATCATCATAGGCCATCTCTCATTCAATTCACACAGCCAGTCATCCTCTGAACCTAATCTTTGACCTAGATGTCAAAATCAAGGACATTACAAGCCAGCCACTTTCAGATCATCACCTTCCCCCCACTCCTCCCCGCTTTTTTTTTTTCCTGAGGACAGCAGAGGTGTTAACTGGCCACTTCATCTTCAATGGTCTCTTACAATATAGCTTAACTACACATCCTAAACCTTGTATTTACCTGTGACACTGAGTACTTTTCCCAGACCTGAAGAGCAGCTCTGTGAGAGCTTGTCTCTCTCACCAACATAGGTTGGTTCAATAAAAGATATCATCTCATCTGCTTTGTCTCTCTAATATCCTGGGACAAACATGGCTTCCAAAACACTACAACCATATAGAAACTGATTTTTCAAAGGCTTATAATCTGGTCATAGCAGAAGGCATATTTTTGACACTAGAACACCCTGCTGCCAAATTTCAAGTTGCTGCTTTAATGCAGGTTGACGCTTCAACTTCTCAAAGAGAAGATCGACAGCATTTCTTAATATGGGCAAAACCATGCTCTCTCCAACTGCCCTCTCAGAAATGGTTACATTATTTTGGGTTAAATTTTCCAAAAAATTCAGCCTGAGACAGACATCCAGGATGGAAAAAAATCACAGTCCAAATGGTTAAAAGTTTTGCGAAGTTATAAGCAGCTTAAAACTGTGTCTTTTATACTGGGAATTGTTAGGTGACTTAATAGGTGTTGCTGCTAGCTTTGCCTAGAATATACCCACATCATTAATAACGTTTTATCTTAAATATACTTTAGAATGTTTAGAGCTGACTGTCATTGCCTTTCTAAGAATATCAAATCTTTATCTCAGCTAAGAAATCTATATAGACAGACTTATCTTCTGACATTTCAGCAGTGATCCATGCTTTAGCCACTTTGAGATTTAAGGATGGAAACAGTCTACTTTAAGGTCTTTCTTACATTGCTCTTTAGAGATTGTAACTTGTACAGAATGCAGTGGCCAGGGTTTTTAAATCTAACCACTTATTTTAATATATATAGCTGTATGATCCGTGCCCTGTCTCCTGATTAAATCTCCTGTAGCATACGGAAATGCTTTTGAAACATAAAAAGCACCTCAGCAACTAAATTCAGTTTTATCTCAGTGACGTGTTTGTGTCCTATATTCTGAGTTGTGCTTTCACGTCTAATGAAACAAGCCTAGTTGTGCCTCCTTAATACCATTGTGAGATCTGAGGGTTTATGAACACTTAGTTGTTGTTGCTCCTCTTGCTTTAGGAACTCCCTATTGATAGGAAAAATTCAATTTTAGGAGTTTATAGGTTATTTTGCTGGTTTAATTACAATTATAGTTAAATATTGAGCTGTGTGGGTAAATTGTAGGATAGCCAATAGGAAATGCCATTCCCACATGATGTTGCAGAAGTAGAAAGAACTAAACTCAAAATTTGGAAGTGGGCATTCTGGAGTGTTTTAAAGACATACTTCTCAAATTTCATTTTCAATTGCTAGTCTTTGTTTTAAGATTGCTAAATAATCAGATGTTTTAATATGAATCCTAAGACTCGTGGGAAATCAGTTAGTATAGCTTTGTAGTACACAAATTGCTATATAAAAGTGAAGGGCTGGACTATAGTTTCCAGCTCTGCAGCCCATGCCGGAGAGTCTATGTGTACAGGAGCCCAAAGTACAAATCCTAGCTAGTACAGCAAGAAGTAAGGGACTTAATCTGCAGCAACAAAGATTTAAGTTCGATATTAGGAATTTTTTTTTCTAACTGTAAGGGTAGTTAAGCTCTGCAATAGGCTTTCAAGGGAGGTTGTAGAATCCCTGTCACTGGACATTTTTCAGGACAGGTTGGACAAACACCTTCATGGATGGTCTAGGTTTCCTTGGTCCAGCCTCAGTGCAGGGGGCTGGACTTGAAGACTTCTCAAGTCCCTTCCGGGCCTACATTTCTGTGACTAACAAATTATCAGCAGTCAAAGCATGAAGTGTATGCTGCTTGGAGCACCCTTCCCCTCAGCTTTACCTTCCTTCCCTGCTACTCCATACCCTGAATAAGCTTGAAGAGGCCATGAGGAAGTGGGAAGGAGGTGGGGCTGTGAAGACTGCATGTACCAGCTCAATGCAGGAAGGGGCAGGAGACTGGAGATGCAGAGAGCTCACCCTACTTCAAATCTCATCCTAGTGGATGTGTAGAAGCATTTTCTTACAGGACTGCAGCAAAGGAGGCTCAGAGAGGCGCGAAGTGGCCAATTCATCTCAGTGTGATGCTTTCAGCTGAAGCAGAACACTGTGACATACCTGTGTACAATGTAGACTAGTGAGTAGCTGTGTCATCCCTGCCCTATAATCTGGGGTGCCCTTCACACTGCTTTGCTGTTGTTGCCTTCACTCCTGGACTGCTCACAATCAGCCTCTAGCATGTAAGTCACTCACAGCTATGTCTGTGTGCACTTGCAACCTGCCAGTCATACCCAGGCTTTTACCAGCCTGAATTATACTTCAGGGTGACCCCAGCACACTCCCATATTTTTTCCATAAATGTATTTCTTTTACTGCCCAGCCCTTTCCTGGACAATACTGGCTCATATAAGGTCCATTAGTTTATTAATAGATATGATATGCACAAATCCTGTTATTCCAAATGGAGTTTCCCAAACACTTCAAATCAAACACACTGGTTTAGATAAAATAAAACAAGTTTATTAACTACAAAGAGATCGATTTTAAGTGAGTAACAATTTTAAGTAACGAGGTATAAAAGTCAGAGATGGTTACAAGAAAAATAAAAATAACTCAACTAATGCCTAACAAACTATATTAAATTCAAAGCAGTTTTTCTCACCATATGTTTTCAACAGTTTTCCTGGCCAAACTTCAGTTCAATGGCTGCTTCCTTTTTTCGTTCTGGGGCTGTGAATCGATGGACAGGGAGAGAGAGGAGGAGGGGGTCTCTTGGGGCATCTCCCCTTTCTTTTTATAGTACTCGCCCTCCTTTAAGAAGTATCTTCTGTTGAGATGCAGAAGACAAAAAGTCTATGTGGATGGAAACCCCATGCTGTTTCTTCACTTAAATATAGATTTTTCATGTGCCCTTTCCTGCCAAAGAATGGCCATTTATCCAGGTATTGGCCCACTGATCTTGTTTATACCTGGCTGAGGCATCAGCTTACCCTTATGTCTCTGAGGAACTGGTTTGGCCACTCTCTGGACTTGGAACATGTTTTAGAAACACCGTACAGTGGACTCTTATAACATTACATACAACATTACTACACATGTTTTACCAGGACAATAGTGACCAGCAAATTATGAGTTTTCAAATGATACCTCACAAGGCATACTTTGCACAAAGAGTACTACAATAGCGTGCAATGGGTGAATACGGGGTACAGTCGGTCAAAGCACCGCATGGAAATGTGCACAGCTTTCAATAATTGCTTTGAGACATGTGAACTGCTCCCATCAGCGGAGTGCATTTTCTCTCCCCACCCCCCCATGCATTTAGTATCCCACCTAACACATGGGGGATGGGAGGGAGAGGAGCTCACCCCCAGAGAGGCAGGGCCCCCCAGATCCTAGCATACACATGGGGAGCAGGGAGAAGGGCTCGGATTTCCCATAGTGGAAGGGTTTGCTGGAATCTGGCACACAACTGGAGCTGCACCAAGAAAATTATAAGAATCTGAAAATATATGAACAGCTCATGGCAGAGGGGTTTTGTATCAGGAACCCCTTGATCATATGACAAAGGCATTTGCTTTCCTTTGTTTCAGACCCATTGTGCATGGAAACATTAGCTTAAATACCTTTCATCTTCCCTCTATTTAATTAATGCTAATTTACTTGACAGTACTTCTAAAGTAAAATGAGAGACAGCATGTAGATTTTGGAGCACTTTAAAATGTCACTCAAGTCAGAAATTTTAGTCTCAGGGCAAAAATTTCCCAAAGGAGTCCCTGAAGAAAGAGATCAAAGCACATGCCCAACACGCATGGCCTGAAAGCTACCAAGTGTAGGACTCATACTTATCAGTAAAGGTCTGTAGCACAGGTTCAATCACCATCGTCTTCCTAAGCCACTCCATTTATCTGACAACAGCCTGACTGGAAACCCTCTAGTTTCCACACAGCCTATAGTTCTTAAACATACATTTCTTGTGTGCCCCCTTGCATAAAATCTGTGCATGCCTTTTGCTACTACATAATGCATCACACACAAAACTTCCAATGGAAGAAAAGATTTTTAAAATCCACTACTAGTTCATTTCCTGCTGAATGATTTGCTGTCCTTTCATCTCCCACACTATAAGAAGAAAAATTCCTTTACTGTGCCTCGGGTTGCTGGCATATAATGATACCTATTAGTTCCTATGTGGCAAACAAGACCTGATCCCTTAAAAATTGCAGTGTCCAATTTTTAGATTAAAGGAATAGCATTGTATACTACTCTACTGATCAACAGTGGCACAAAAGAAAGAGAAAACTGGCCACAACAGTGCCACAAAATGTAATAGCTAAAAATGGAAAAGAAAGTTTTGAGAGGGTACAAGCATAAACTGCTGTTGATAGCAGAGTTCTATCTCTGAGAGCAAGTGAAGACGACAGAGCCACATTTCATGCTGAGATTTTCTAGCAAAAGAATCCCCCCCTTTTGCAAATGTTAACCCCTCTTCAAAAGATTTTCAGCAGAAAAGGAGCTTTTCACTCTCACCAACAGAAAGAGTGAAATTTCTTTAATGTTAGTTGAGATTCAAAGGCATTAAGAACGCAAGCTGTGAACTGCAAGAACTGAACTGGACATCAGTAGGCAAGCAAAGGTTAGATGTGTCCTGGAGGATGGGAAAGAAGCCAGTTGCTGAGCTGGGACACTATTGCTGCACCCATGGAGAAGCATTACTATTAACTCTGAAAGCAGCTTGTAAGCTGCCTTGCCTGGTAGAGGAAAGTTGTCAGGAGAAATATATTTTAAAACCTTGATACTGAATCTTTCACGATGTGCCACTTGTGGATGATATACACTGCATTATAGAGTTTGTCTGCTTGGTGAAAATATTACCTATAGAGGCTGCTTATTTGATTGCATTTTCTTCTGCTGAACAAAGGCAGAGCTGTAAGAGGCCAGCTGATTGCATGACTAGGGATGCCAACCCTCCTGGTTTTGCCAGGAGTCTCCTGGAATCAGGCTCTATCTCCCAGAGGCTATTGAAACCAAAACGGAGATTTTAAGCGCTAAAAGTCTGGTGGCACAGTGGGGCTAAGGCAGGTTCCCCGCTTGCCATGGCCCCATGCCGCTCCTGGAGGCAGCCGGCACGTCTCTGTGACCCCTGACAGGGCAGAGGGCTCTGTGCACACTGCCCCTGCCCGCAGGCACCACCCTCATAGCTCCCAGGCCACAGTTCCTGGCCAACAGGAGCTGCAGAGTCAGCACTCGGGGCAGGGTTAGGGTGCAGAGACTCCTGTGTGCCCCCCGCCCAGGGGCTGCAGGGACATGCCAGACACTTCCCGGAGTGGTACAGAGCCAGAACTTGCCATAGCCCCACTGCACCATCGCCCAGGAGCTGCCCAAGGTAAGCGCCACCTGGCCGGAGTCCTTACCTCCTCCCGCACCCCAACCCCCTGCCCCAGCCCTGAGCCCCCTCCAGCACCCAAACTCCCTCCCATAGCCTGTACCCCAAACCCCCTCCTGCACCCCAACCCTCTGCCCTGGCTCATCCCAGAGCCCCCCCCCCACACTCCAAACCTCTTGGCCCCAGCCCAGAGCCTTGCACCCCTTCCTGCATCCCAACCACCTGCCCCAGCCCAGTGAAAGTGAGTGAGGGTGGGGGAGAGCGAGCGAGCAATGGAGGGAGGGGGGAGTGAGTGAGTGGGGTGGGGTCTCGGAAAAGGGGCAGGCCGGGGTGTTTGGGTTTCTGTGATTAGACAGTTGGCAACCCTATGCAAGACTTCAGCTGAGTACTGTGAACTGCCCAGGGTATCCATTTAATAGATGTGAAGATAAGCTTAATAGTCCATTTCTAGGGCTGGGAGTCTCATCTCAACTCTGACACTGGCTCCTCTTGTGTCCTTGGTAACACTATCAGAGATTTAATTTCCTCCTGTGTCAAATGGTGATAACCCCACTTTCTTCAAAGGGATGTTTGAATTTGCAAACAAACTAAATGCTATGAAGACAAATGCTAATAATTAGGCCGGATTCTGACCTAGCACCAGTTTTTAACAACAGTGTAACTTTGGACTTCACGTACTATTATCTCTCAGGATTTGGCCCTTTGTTTCTTTTGTTCACTGTTAACTACATGCTTTCTTCCATGCCATCCCTTATACGTAGTGTAGCCTATATAACAAACAGCTGCATCCTTCTCCATAGACTTTAAGGCCAGAAGGGAACATCATGATCATCTAGTCTGACCTTCTGCACATTGCAGGCCACAGAATCTCACTCACCCACTCCTGTAATAGACCCCTAGCCTCTGGCTGAGTTACTGAAATCCTTAAATTATGATTTAGAGACTTTGAGTTACAGAGAATCCACCATTTACATTCGTTTCAACCTGCAAGTGACCCATGCCACAGAGGAAGGCAAAAATCTCTGCCAATCTGACTCAGGAAAATTCCTTCCCAACCCCAAATATGGCAAGGAGTTAGACCCTGAGCATGTGGGCAAGACCCACCAGCCAGCTACCTGGGAAATAATTCTCTGTAGTAACTCAGAGCCCTCCCCTCTAGTGTCCCATTACTGGTCATTGGAGATATTTCCTTTGGAATACTCTTGAAGCCCATTTGTTGGGAGCAACATTTCAGCAGCAGTTACCACTAGACACTCTGTGCTCTGTACTGTATTGTACCCACTTGTATCTATAGACTATAGTAAGTTCTTTAGGACAGGAACTCTGTTCTGGGCAGAATTGGTGGTTTTTCCTTGCATTTGTGTGTGTGTGCACGCGCATGCATAGCTACGCACACTTATGGTACTATAAATAACCTTAACTCTTCTGTAGTGCTCTTCATTCTAAATTTTACCCCATGATCCAAGCATTAGGTATTTTGGGCCAGATTGTTAGCTGGGTGGTGGCACAATGGGGCCATAAAGGGACTGTAATTAATGTAGCCATAAATGTCCAACACAAAATGTACCTGACTTAGGGGAAGTCCTTGCTGGTGCATTTGCTCTTCAGCCAAGGCCTGCACCAGTCACTCCCACTCCTGGGAAGGGGGGCATGTCAAAGGTGAGAAAGCATAAATTCATTAAGGATCCTGAGTTAAGGGTGGACCTTCAAGCTGTCTGGCATGGTACCAACTTTAAATTGCACAGGGACTGGGGGTTGGGCCTGGGCCTGAAAATCAGCCAGTTTGAAGTGGATTCCTGACATCCAGCCCCCACTCCAGGTGAAGCTCAGCACAGGAAAGAATCCAGTCCTTTCACTCTGACAGTGTTATAGCCTTCTGTATGAACTGTACTATTGGCCATTCTTGGAAAGGTTCACTTAAATGCTATTTTCTCCTCTTGCTTTTCCCTGCAAGTATTTTTTCATTATCAAGTTGCTTCTCACCTTGTTAATACACAGAGGTTTTCATCAGTTTGTGACAGAAATAGTTTGGCTGAAAGGGGAGAAGTGAAGTCACGGTACACTATGTTAGTATCCCTGAAACAGCATGGACATACAGACAAAATACAACAGCATCTGAGTGTTCTCATTATTGTGCATTGGATATCTGCATGATTACTGGGAAAAATGTTAGTCCAAGTTCCCCCTCCCTCAAATAACTAGTGTAGTGTCCAGGTCATTAATATTTTAATATATTCTACAAAGTGCAGGGATGCTTAGCAATGAAATTTGATTATTTGATGCTTGACCCATGCTGGAAACTATGTTAGAAATAGGATATTTTAGTCTCTTTTCCAGAAGTTTTTACTTGCTTTGGTTAAGTTAGATACTTGCTTACATCCAAAAGGTCAGTTTTATATCTCTGATTTGGTAGAAACAAATATAGGACCATCTTGCCTATATGGAACTATATTCAGACAGACACCATACATCAGGCAAAAATCAAACCAGGGTCCTTCAAAGCATAATCCCTACCTATGAGATAGAGTAACTCTGAGCTGTTACGAGCAGCAGGCTCTCATCTTTGCTGGTGGGTCTCCCTATAGAAGAAGATTGATCAGGTGCAGTCAGCCAATCCTGTGTATTTAACACATGTATACAAGAGAGCAACAAAATGCCTTGGGATCCAAAGCAAAAGACTTGACTAAACTTTTAGAAAAGAATTGTGACCATGTGGGAACCCTTGCGCCTTCTGAAGGGAAGCATATTCAAGCCTCTAGCAGACAGAGAGCACCTTGAAACTATTTCTAGTGGCTCCCATCACCTGAACAAGTAGCAGCCTTGACTCACTGGGGTGAGAAAAGCATTCTTGGGAACCTAAGGAGTAAATATAGGGAGATCCCAAATAGTTACCTTCTCAAATCTCTCCCATCAAACATGCATGATGGCATGAGAAAAAGCCAGATCAGACTAGTCCCAAAGTGTTCCTCAAAATGTGTTTTCCTCTTATAGGGATCCCGGGCTGAGGTTGGATTGCTTTTATTCTTCAGCTTACATCTGCGGACCAGTGACAGTGGGAGGGGTTACATTTTCACATGCAGCCACCAGGGCAAGAAGGTTAGGCAGCTGGGAGAGGAGATGGGAGGGGAGGGAAGGCAAGGGGAATAGTAACAAAAAGGCATATCTAATTCTTGAAAGAAAAGGGTAGTCATAACCGGATTAATGATGCATTGTATCAAGCAGAGCATGAAGTGCCCATATATGTACCTAAAAACACAAAAATATTTATTTCAGTTGACAGTCTACATACAGTATGCAGTTGCTGGACAGGGTTCAGAAGCATTCATCAAATGTAAATGAAATAAACCTTGCTGAACATATTGTGGCATGTCTACAAGTTTGTTTCTGTGTTAGTCCACATGATTCCTTCCTTAAGAGGAAAATTGATATCAGAAATGTTGTTGCAAATTAGTCCATTTGAACCCTTCTATAACACTTGCATCGCATTTGTAATCCAGGTAATTCGAGGACATGAAATTTAGAAAGCAACCCTTTTTTCCCCCTACCAGACTTAATTTAGAACCAGCCAGCAGGATTCATGAGTTCGTTACATGCAGCAATCTGTGGAGTGTTGCGTTGTCTGAGCCCTGAAGCACGGTCAATTCCATTATTCGTAGGGCCCTACCAAATTCATGAACCATGAAATCTAGCCTGCCCCATGACATCTGGCTGTGGTAGAGTGGTGGCATTATTGCCACCCATGCTTCCACGCTGCTTTCAGAGCTGGATGGCTGGAGAACAATGATTGCTGGCCGGGCTCCCAGCCCCGAAGGCGGCACTGTCAGCGCAGAAGGAAGGGTGGCATGGTATGGCATCGCCACCCTTACTTCTCTGCTGCTGCTAGTGGCAACGCTGCCTTCAGAGATGGGCACCTGTCCAGGAGCTGCCACTCTTGCAACCCTCCCCTCCACAAAAAGACTTGTGACCCCCTTTTGGGTGAGGATCCCCAGTTTGAGCAATGCTGCTGTATGAAAGCATCTGTGAAATTTGCTATTTATGCCGATGACCAACCCACAAAAATGTGTGTAATTTCTCCATGATTTAAGTAGACCCCTAATTATCTGCCGTCTCTCTTCTTGCCAAGCTAATGATTTTCTCAACTCCGTTGAGGAGGAGAAAGGAAGCTTTTGGCTAGTGTGCATTTAATCAGGCCTCCTATTTACTTCAGTTACTGTGAATCTGGGTAACTGATGATTAATTCTAGCACCACTGCAACAGTGGCAACTTACATTTCAAACTGACCTGAGCCCTTAGAGATCTGTCAGTCACTAGTCATCAGCCAGTTTATATTTATTCATTATATATAAAGTGTGGTTAGGGCATCCACCTGAGAGGTGGTAGTAGATCCCTGTTCAAATCCCTTCTCCTGATGAGAATGGGGGACTTGAACTGGGGGGTCTTCTGCATCCCAGGTGAGTACCCTAACTACTGGAGTAAAGGTTATAAGGGAGGGCTTCCTGCCACCTCAGGCAGACAGACAGACTCCCCGCCCCCCAAGTAAAATGGCGACGCACTGAGGAGCCTGAGAGGAGAGCATTAAGCCATCTGGGTATGGCCCCACATTCCACAGCTGAGCCATTAGCTCAGACCTGAGGAGAATACCTTGGTCTCCTCAGCCCTGTCCTGCAGGCACCATTCCCCCATCCTGCTCCAAGGCTGGTTAAGCTCCCTCTTATCCCTTGGTCCCCTGCTGAGTCTGTGCTCTAAGCCAGGGCAGTTCCTTCTACAGAGGCAAAATCTGGAGGGAAATGCAGGCTAAGGAATGGGAGGTGACATAAATCAGGACAAATTAATGTCCTGGGAAGACTTACAGATTTCTTTGGATAGCTCAGAAAAGGAATGATCCTGGAAAACATGAACAGGTGGCAACCCTACCTCTTCCTCCCACCTCACCCCTAGCTGAATAAATATTTTCTAATTGTCCAGCACCAAATACATGCTATATCAAGGGTGGCCAATCTGTGGATATAGCACAGAATATGCAGCTCCTTGTACAGGCACCGACTCCAGGAGGGGAGCTACAGGCGCCAACTTTCCAAGGTGCCGGGGGGGGGGGATGGTGCTCACTGCTCAACCTCTGGCTCTGCCACAGGCCCTGCCCCCACTCCACCCCTTCCTGCCCCATCTCCTGAGCCTGCCATTCCCTCGCTCCTCCCCCTGTCCCCCTGAGCCTCCTGCACACCACAAAACAGCTGATCGGGAGGTGCGGGAGGCGCTGATTGGCAGGGCTGCTGGTGGGTGGGAGGTGCTGGGAACGGGTTGCTAATGTGGGGCTTCTAGATTCATAGATACTAAGTTCAGAAGGGATCATTATGATCATCTAGTCCAACCTCCTGCACAACGCAGGCCACAGAATCTCACCCACCCACTCCTGAGAAAAACATCTCACCTGTATCTGAGCTATTGAAGTCCTCAAACCGTGGTTTAAAGACTTCAAGGAGCAGAGAATCCTCCAGCAGGTGACCCGTGCCCCATGCTACAGAGGAAGGCGAAAAACCTCCAGGGCCTCTTCCTATCTGCCCTGGAGGAAAATTTCTTCCCGACCCCAAATATGGCAATCAGCTAAACCCTGAGCACATGGGCAAGATTCACCAGCCAGATACCCAGGAAAGAATTTTCTGTAGTAACTCAGATCCCACCCCATCCAACATCCCATCACAGGCCATTGGGCCTATTTACCATGAATATTTAAAGATCAATTACTGTGGCTCTTTGGCAATGTACATTGATAAATTCTGGCTCCTTCTCAGGCTCAGGTTGGCCACCCCTGCGCTATATGAATTAACACATTTTCTTAGCTCTTGTCTCCTGCAAACAAGATTTTTACACTTTAGATTCTAGTGTCTTCAAGTCTTTAAATAATGGCATTAATTAAATCCTAAGGTGCTTCCTTAACTAATGGCAACTAATCCATTGCCTCACTATTAATAGTTCAATTTCATTAAGACTTCCTAACAGAAATTCAATCTTTCCTTCTCTGCCTCCCTTTCCCCCTGCCCAGAGCTACAAATGCCTCAATCCTACACCAAGGTTTTATACTCTCTTCTTCAGCTTCTTACACAATATTTCCCTTATATCATTGAACTCTTTGCTGCAGTGATTCAGCCAATCCCAATTCCTGGAATTATTATCTGAACTTTAACCATATCACCTATCCTGTGCAAAGGGCATACTTCTTTTTGGAGATTACTTAATTTGATCAAAAACGTAGCCATATACAAAACAGCAGAATGGCTAACAAATCTTTCCCACAGCTCCCCAATATTGTTTTTAAAAGAGACATCATTGAGTTTTCTGCTTAACTTTCCTAAATTTAATCATACATTAGAACTGTTCTCCCCAGGTAACCCTCTATTATAGGCAAAACCAGAGTAATTGGTGTCCCAAATATACTGCCACATAATCAAACCCCACAGTCTCTAATCATTGCTGTTTATGTTGAAAATGGAAGATGCAACGTGAGTTTTGAAGATGAGTCCACATAAAAAAAAAGTTATCAGCAGGAACAAACATATTAAGCCTGTTAGCGTCATGCTTTGAATCCAAAGTGAATGATTTAAAGAAACCCAAGTTAAGAGCATTTGTTATTCTATTCTTATTTGTAAAAAAAGATTTGAAAAGTGAAAAGCACAATTCAAATGATGAATTATAATTGAGCCATTTATTCTACTCGCTATAAGATAATGTGGCACATGCACTTTGCAAAAACTGACATAACTGTATCCGGGCAGGTGATGGACTTGTAAAAAGACATCCATATTAAGTAAGGGGCCAAATTCATCCCATTGTAGCTCCACTGAAGATGGGGGAATTTGACCCCCGGGTCTATAAAAGGGGATCAGTTATACACCTTGCACTTAAAACTGTTAAAAAGTACTCCCCCTTCAGAAGAAAGTGCCAAGCTGTTAGGCTGAGAAACTATAGTAACGATTCCATTGTGGACATCATGGCAACCATTGTTCTGCAGCAGCTGGAGAATGGATCGGACGGCAGCAGGGTTTATTTTCTTCGCCAGGCGGTGAAGGCTTAGGGCCTGGTCCAAAGTTCAGTGAAGTCTATGGAAATTTGACTTCAGTGGGCTTTGGATTAGGTCCTTGATGTGTGTTTCTACTATGGTGACCGGATGTTCCGATTTTATAGAGACAGTCCCGATTTTGGGTCTTTTTCTTATATAGGCTCTATTACCCCCCCACTCCCTGTCCCGATTTTTCACATTTGCTGTCTGGTCATCCTCGTTTCTATCTTTAAAAAAGGGAAGAAGGAGGATCCTGGGAACTACAGGCCAGTCAGTCTCACCTCAGTCCCTGGAAAAATCATGGAGCAGGTCCTCAAAGAATCAATCCTGAAGCACTTGCATGAGAGGAAAGTGATCAGGAACAGCCAGCATGGATTCACCAAGGGAAGGTCATGCCTGACTAATCTAATCGCCTTCTATGATGAGATTACTGGTTCTGTGGATGAAGGGAAAGCAGTGGATGTATTGTTTCTTGACTTTAGCAAAGCTTTTGACACGGTCTCCCACAGTATTCTTGTCAGCAAGTTAAGGAAGTATGGGCTGGAAGAATGCACTATAAGGTGGGTAGAAAGCTGGCTAGACTGTCGGGCTCAACGGGTAGTGATCAATGGCTCCATGTCTAGTTGGCAGCCGGTATCAAGTGGAGTACCCCAAGAGTCGGTCCTGGGGCCGGTTTTGTTCAATATCTTCATAAATGATCTGGAGGATGGTGTGGATTGCACTCTCAGCAAATTTGCAGATGATACTAAACTGGGAGGAGTGGTAGATACGCTGGAGGGGAGGGATAGGATACAGAAGGACCTAGACAAATTGGAGGATTGGGCCAAAAGAAATCTGATGAGGTTCAATAAGGATAAGTGCAGGGTCCTGCACTTAGGACGGAAGAACCCAATGCACAGCTACAGACTAGGGACCGAATGGCTAGGCAGCAGTTCTGCGGAAAAGGACCTAGGGGTGACAGTGGATGAGAAGCTGGATATGAGTCAGCAGTGTGCCCTTGTTGCCAAGAAGGCCAATGGCATTTTGGGATGTATAAGTAGGGGCATAGCGAGCAGATCGAGGGACGTGATCGTTCCCCTCTATTCGACATTGGTGAGGCCTCATCTGGAGTACTGTGTCCAGTTTTGGGCCCCACACTACAAGAAGGATATGGATAAATTGGAGAGAGTCCAGCGAAGGGCAACAAAAATGATTAGGGGTCTGGAACACATGAGTTATGAGGAGAGGCTGAGGGAGCTGGGATTGTTTAGCTTGCAGAAGAGAAGAATGAGGGGGGATTTGATAGCTGCTTTCAACTACCTGAAAGGGGGTTCCAAAGAGGATGGCTCTAGACTGTTCTCAATGGTAGCAGATGACAGAACGAGGAGTAATGGTCTCAAGTTGCAGTGGGGGAGGTTTAGATTGGATATTAGGAAAAACTTTTTCACTAAGAGGGTGGTGAAACACTGGAATGCGTTACCTAGGGAGGTGGTAGAATCTCCTTCCTTAGAGGTTTTTAAGGTCAGGCTTGACAAAGCCCTGGCTGGGATGATTTAACTGGGAATCGGTCCTGCTTCGAGCAGGGGGTTGGACTAGATGACCTTCTGGGGTCCCTTCCAACCCTGATATTCTATGATTCTATGATTCTATTCTGTGAAGCAGCTACAAAAATGATATTGAAGAATTCCATCTTGGTCTTAATTATTTCCAGATCAAGTGTGGTCAATTAGCTTGCAGACCTTTTTTTCCTGACTGTAATCCTGTAAATTCAGCCTAGGATTTGAAAGTCAGGCTAAGTTCTCGTCTTCACCATCAATCATCTCATCATCACCAGTAAAAGTTTTGCAGGCCATATTACGACTGCATTTTATATAGGCGTGACCGATTGAACCGAAGGCCTGAGTTTCTTAGTGGAATTCAGGAGTAACTCAATTGGATTCAAAAGAATTACACTAATCTCAGACATAGGAGAATGAGGTCCTATGCAGATTAAAAAAAAAAAAAATTAAGATGCCCAGGGAGGAATAGACTCCACTTCACATGTTCTTAGCTGTATTGATTCTGCAGTGGTATCAGGAATAGCTTATAGTTGTCAGTAAAATAAGCAGATGTGACTGAATTGACACAGACAGCAGATCACGAAGTAAAGCAATCTTACTTTTCAGTCACGTTTCAGACAAAGTGTCATTTAGGGGAAATTATGTGAATGGTGTAATGGGTATCTGGGAAATTAGGGAGCTTTCAAAATAACCTTCAGTGAAGGAAAGCGTAAAGAAAATTGGGAGTGCTTTGTTTCCTTTATAGCGGGAGGAAAAAAGCATCACCATCAGTTTGGAAGTGGAGTAGAATAAAGGTACAATAAAAAGAGGGAGGAAGGAACAGTGTGGAATGTTGTTATTTTAAGTTTCAGTTGAGGAGGGATAGACAAAGTACAACAGCCTGAGGAACAATGGAAGCATAGACGCATAGCCTCAATCAACAGGAAGAGCGAAGTGTCAGAAACAGAAGCCATAAGAGCAGAGATGCGACAGCCAGCTAACCCCCTCATCCTGTGCATCCTTTTAACTGAACCCCTTGCTAGGCTTCAATAATAAGGTATAGAGGACCAGATTTTTAAAAGGCATTTAGGCATCTAAATATGCAGATAGGCAGGGGTACTGGAACAATTTGTATAATAGGGGTACTGAGAGCCATTGAACCAAACTGTAAACCCTGTATACGATGGAAGCCACTTCAAACCAGCACCCCTAATTCCAGCACATATGCAAATAAACATCTAGTGGTCTTTTCAAAGGTGCCTGGGCACCCACCTCCCACTGAAATCAACTGATCAAAGAACAGGAACATTTTTCACAAAAAACTTTGCCCCTTTCTCCCCCCTCCTCCCGCATTGAAATATTTTACAGTTTGAAATTTTTCAACAAGGTCTACTAAAAATGTTGAGCAATCTTGGAATCAAACAGACTGAGTACTGGAGAGTATGGGAGCCTCACAATTTAGAATCAGATATTACTTTATAATATTTGAGTTGAATGATAAGTATTAGCCAACAGAAAACTTAAAGAAGGGGTTTATAACCCTATGAGGAGGACTGGTTTTGAAGTAAAGAATCTTACTTTAATTTAAGAAGTAATTTTGCATCCTTATAGACTACGAGCCACTATGATATGGGAGTCCACTGAGGAAGGACAGACAGCAGTCATCACACCAGCAAGTATTCCACTAGCCAGGGTGGATAGATTTCATTGCCATCTAACACAAGCTATGTAGAACTAACAGCATCCCCCCTTTTCAAGTGCCAATCAGGGGAAAAAATACTTCCCAGCCTATAGTTTCAAGCAAAGTATCACTTACCTCAGCCAAGTTCCCAGGAGAAAACAAGGACAGAAACACTCCTTCTAAACTTCAGGCCTGCTGGGCGTTCAAAGAAACATGTGGGTTCCTCACTGAATTACATTCACACACCCTTTCCCCTCCCCCAGTGAAAAAGCCTCCCCACAGCTGTCTCCACCCTGACATGAATATCTCTACACTGAGGATAGACAGCTGAGGTCCTTCTTACATATGGAGAAACTGAAACAGAAGGCAAAGTTTGTGCTGTTGCAAAGTTGTTGACATCCTGTTCTGTGCTTTGACCATAAGACTGTCCTTTCTATGTGAGGTCATTTGAATTGACTTGTCAATAAACAAAGATGGTTGAAAAAAGGGAGACTACTTTCTGTACTAATGCTGTGCCAGAGTCTGCCGTCTGCCACACCCAGGGAATGTGTGGAACCTAATCTCACTTCATACAGCCCACGGATAACGACAGACTCTCTGCTTTGGACACAGCAAGAGCTGCTGTCTCTCAGCTTCCACAGGGGCATTAAGAGTCCCCAAAGGGGAAGGTTCAGCCCTCCTCATGCACTGACCAGCATGGGATGGGGAAATCATGCTGCATTCCATTCAAGACTGCAATGTGGCTCCTAAGTAGTACAACAGATCTTTGGTAGTTGGTGATTTGTTTGACAAACACAACCTACAAAATCTTTGGATCTTTTATTATTTAATGTAGTATCATGAGGGGTACTTAGAGATTAAGAATGCAAGAGGAAGGCAGTAAAGAAAGAGTATGAGAAAAGGGTGCAGTAGCTGATTGCTTGCCTCGGGCTTATTAGAGGGAGCAACCTGTCTCTGAAAAACTGTTAATATGATACCTGCACAAATATGTATTAGGTTCCAGACTGCAGCAGTAGCAGATGGTTAGTTTTCTTTTTTTGTGCAAGACTCCAGTGTCAGAGAATGAGTGTCATGAGGACTGTAACTAGAACACACTTAGTGGCAAGTCCTTCCTCTTATCTCCACATGGACATGTACCAGCAAAATACAGGATACCTGCTGTCCTAAGCCGTGCTTGCAGAGTGAGAAGCCTGAGTAGAAATGTCTACACCCCTGGTGCACTGCAGTTCTATGCCCCTCATGGATCCTTCTGGAACATGTTTAGTTGTGACAACTCTTCCAAGAGCTAGCTCTGCATCCATAGCAGAAAAAAAACAGAACAAAAATGGGGAAGTAAATACATCCTGGACATTTGGTGTTTCTGGGCTGAGCTGCGTGGTAATTATTTTTCTTTATTTCTCAGAAATCTCAATAAAGAAACAGGAAAAAAGTACATAGATGTCTGTAGCTGAAGTACAAGGAAATCAAAAGAACAGAAACAAATCCCCTGTTCCACCTTTAAGTCAGGTTGCCAAAAATATCATTATGTAAATAAAGCCATTCTTGTTAAGTGATGTGTCAAGATATCTTTTGAAAGCGCTTTCCTTTCTGGTACAGTACTGCACCCAGACTGCCATTTACAAGCACTGCAATACTTCAATGGACCATGGAGAATAAAGTCTCGCTCAGACTTGGATTGATAGTAAGGCCTGAGCCAGCAACTAGACCCATACACTGCTCTCAAAAATCAAAGATGATAAAGAGATTTGTTGTGATGTTACCATGAGCTGCACAGTCTTCAACTCAATCTCAACTTCTTCCATTGCCTGCCACTCACTAAAGAGCACGGCTCTGCTGTTGGTGTTATATTCCTATTACATACAATTACAGCCACATTCAGATACCAAGGTACCTTATCAGTACCTTAGCTAGATGGCTCAATACCATATTGGTGTGATAATCTCATTGATGTAGACTGTGGGTGCACCATAGCCCCGTGGTACTTCATGCAACTCCCAGTGACATTCTCACCAGCACTACAGCGGGTGCCATTGAAAAACAAAATCATATTTACCCTCCCCCACAGCAGTTACAGTGCTTACACTGCTTCTTATCAAAATTATACGGAAAAATCACCACACAGTAAAATGCTGTGGCACAGTAAATATCGATTTTTTAATGGTACCCACTGTATGTTCATTATTCAAATTACAGTCTTACCAAGGCAGTGTAATGGGTGTTATAACCTCGATGGTTTTCAAATGAGCCTGCCCAAACCCCGCTGCTTAGTGCCCCATCTGTTGCCCTTCTGCAACCTGCTTCCACGTGGCTCCAGAGAATCACTTGCCACTCACTTCCTATCAGGGCACTTAAATGCCATAAATGCTGACTTGATTAAGATGGGCAAATACTTCCATCAGTGGCATTTATAACCAAGTGTGACCAAGACAGTTCAAGTGTATTCCATCTTTACAATGCCAGAGCAGGCCAAGAACTGAATGTCTCTGGACATTACTTAACGCACGAATCCCACCCAGTCTACCTCGGAGTAACCCTACATTCATCTCTTAAATATATATCTTAATCACTTGGGGAAAACTGTTGCTCAGGTGAGTTCGTGTAAAGACCTTCTAAGCAAATTGGCCAGCACTTCATGGGAGCAAATGCTCAAACTCTCCAACCATCCAGTTACTCTGCAGCAGAATACTGTGCTCCAGTCTGGCTCCATTTGGCTCACATCAAGTTGACTGACACACAACTACACTCAACCATATGCATCATTAATGGAAACAATTTGACCCACACCAGTACTGTCAGGGCCATCCCTAGGGGGGCCCAGGACAACCCCCGCTCCACCCCCGCTCTTCCCGCCCCTGCCCCGCCTCTTTCTCGCCTCTTTACAGCTTCCAGCTCCTTCCCCAAGTGATGCCGGGAGCCGGCGGGGCAGGGCAGGGCGGGCTCATGTAGGAGAATGCAGGCCCTACCCCTGATGCCGGCGCCAGGCCTCCCTGGCTAACCCCTGGGCCAGCCTGTCCCCCTGCACTGTAACCCCACCCCCCCCGGGCTGGCCTAGCGCCCCCCACATGACACGAGCACAGAGCTGTCCCTAGGGTACAGTGATTCAGGCGGCCACCACGGGGCCCCCAAAGCCCAGGGCCTGGGGCGGCTGCCATGATTCGACATACCCTAGGGATGGCTCTGAGTACTGTGGCTCCCCATGTTAACCAACATCACTCCTCCACACATCTGTCATGAGAATGCTACAGCCAAAATGGTTGAGAAGATCAGGGCGAACCCAGGCCTACCACTATACGGGGACCTCTTTGACCATGCAAGAATATGCTTGTAGTTGAGGCACCCATTGTGGGCCCACTTGCTCTGCCCAGATTTCTCTGTAAAGTTGATGTGGTGTGAAGAATGGTCTGCAGCTGATGTCAGACAGCAGTCTCTTATGACTGATCCAACCGTGTATGTACCCGGCTTTGATGTGCCATGCCACTCATGGGCCCTTCTGAACCAATTTTGAACAGGCCTTTGGTCAGAGGGCAATCATCAGTGATGTGTGACATTGTCGGTCTTTGACCACAGCCACATGTGGCATCCTCTTGATGGCCCCAGGTGTAAAGGCTGTTTTGTTTTTTGAAAAAATGGAATTAGCACTTTCAAAGGGTTTATTTCTATTTTAACTTTGCATTTTCCTTCCGTATGTAGTTTCCGTTCAACAGCAACACTTTGCTGGATATTATTTATAGATAAACTTGCCCTTGATAAGAAGGAAGCTTCCATAGTAGTGATATATGTCTGTGTTGGTCCTTTTATTACTTTTCTAGTGTGCATTGCTTGCAAAAACCATGGCTGGTCAGCAGTTATTCTCCACTACACTATCTTAAAGATTGTCATTTTTTTTTAAATGTACATGCACCCAAAAAAGGTGGATAAGCACATTTAAAAAAAAAACCTAACCCAAATAAAACAAATAAATAACATGGAGCTCCAATGGGATTGCCAACTGTGCAGTTCCCTGGGGGTGGTCTCAGACATACCTGCATAATAAAACTAACTATGCATAGGATTAAGCCTTGTCTATAATTGGATCGCAATGCTTGAGAGTTGCTGACCAGTAAAATTTTAGCCATATAATATTCTTTCAGCTTAACTTATGTTTTTAACACGAAGGAAGTGATTTATAAGCCATGTCTATACAAAGCACCTCAACATCAGTCTGTCTGCCTCCTTAGCTGTATAGGCAGATCTAATACACCCAACACCCTTGTATCTAGGTGCTGAATCTTTTTATAAAATGTCCTGAGTAGTCAGACAGGCTCTGTAGTCAAACTCTGACACTGCTTGTATAGAACCTGCTCTATACTTGTTTTTATTTTCCCTCAGGGAGGTATACAACATACTACGCAATTTTCTAGTAAGAGTTATTTCAGGGGAGTCTGCATACCTTGTATAAATCTCCTGAGTACTATGTACAATATTGGTTTCTTGATTTTTTTATTCTAAATTCTAAGGATTATTAAATAATAAAGCTTTTAAAATAATTTACACTAGAGTACTGTATGTATTTAGTCGAAAGGAAAAGATAAGAATATATCACTCAGGAATATTCCTTAAAGAATAGTACTTCTAAAAGCCATTTTTGTGTTAAAATAAAATCTATTAAAAGATTAAAAACAGATTGTATGTCCCCACTTTTTTCCAATACTAAGACAACCAAATAAGTAATTCATCTTTTATAACTGTTGGGTATTTGTTATCAATATTCAGCTGCCATTATACATCCCCTTAACAGACTGCAGTACATCTAAAATTAATTAGAAGGAGAGGTTGCTACTGGCACTGGAATCCGGGATCTTCAGTTATCAAAGCAAGAGCTCTGTCATTGATCTACAGGGAGTTCTCTATTAGCTTAGGCCAACAGGCTCTCTATTATCCTTAACCCAGATTTTGTAAAAGTTAATTTCCTTTTGTACCATGTAATGACAAAATCCCAAGTGTCAAGAAGGGAGTCAGCTATACCTTTAAGTAGAGGAAGCAGCTGAAAATAAATTGCTTAATAGAATGTAAGAGCCCATGGAGTATATTCTATCTCACTTAAATGCAAGGCAGAAAATGAGGAAGTTTCAAATATCTCAGTGGAACTACTGCATAGAATTCATCTTGCTTGTTAACAAAACAAAATGAGTGGTTCTCAGCTGTGGTCCATAGACCACTGGGGACCCATAAAGGTCTACAACAGGGGTTCTCAAACTGGGGGTTGAGACCACTCTGGGGGTCAAGAGGTTACTACATGGAGGTCGCGAGCTGTCAGCCTCCACCCCAAACCCCGCTTTGCATCCAGCATTTATAATGGTGTTAAATATATAAAATTGTGTTTTTAATTTATAAAGGGGTCACACTCAGAGAGAGACTTGCTATGTGAAAGGGGTCACCAGTACAAAAGTTTGAGAACCACTGGTCTACAGAGAGCTGGCTGGGCACATGGTGGTAACTCTCTTCCTTGTTTCCACCTGCTAAATCTCATTAAAAAGAAGCTGAAAATACATTAAAATTACTTTTCCACATAAGCAATTGCTGCAGTTGCTATAGGGATGTTCTGTGATTGCAAATGGGAGAGAAGGTAGTCAGTATGGAAGGGGAAATGTTCCACGAGATCTATTGCTATTAAGCTGTGGCTCACTATATGAAAAAGCTGGAGAACCCTGCCTTAAGTGCAGGAAAAGCTTTTAACAGTTGATGACTTATAGTCAGGAATAGTTATATATTGTATGGACCATGAATTAAACACTAGTATATGATAAAATAGAAATCTAATATCATCGCTAATGCTTAATGATTTGCCAGAATATGAAAAAAGTGAGTGGATTATGAGATCCACTTTTAAAGAATGGACCTTTGGACTAGAAAAAACTTTGAGAACCAGATCACTGCCTTTGTTGAGGAATGGGAATGAAAACTGGAGAAATACACCCCCACCTCCACCCCAGCTGATACTGTGAGAGGATGGGGATACTCCACTATTGTTCATATGCTGATCATTGGAGCACAGGGTGCTTGGGACCTCAGGACCGAGACTGTGTTCTGAGACTGTAAGGTGCCCAGATGTTATGCCAAGCTGATGTGGTGGTTTATGGTTTCTGATACCATCAATTGGTCGAGGGACATTGATATTGAACGTGTTACCGGACACCGCCAATATGAGGATAATATGTCCAGACTAATTTCCCTCGGGGGGGAATTGTCAGCTCATACCACTTTTCTCTCTTCATTTGCAATTCATGTTTATAACATCTTTTTTGATAAACAAGAGTGGATATGGCTGGAGCATTCATAATGTGTATTCAACAACTTGTGTTCTATCATTTAAAATATTTCCTAATAAATGTTTTAATCTATTTTTATTAGGGCTGTCAAGCAATTACAAAAATTAATCGCAATTAAGCACGCTGTAAAACAAGAATAGAATGCCATTTATTTAAATATTTTGAGGGTTTTCTATATTTTAAAATATATTGGTTTCAATTACAACACAGAATACAAAGTGCACATTAAGTTTATATTTATTTTTTATTAAAAATATTTGTGCTATAAAAAACAAAAGAAATAGCATTTTTCAATTCACCTCATACAAGTATTGTAATGCAATCTTGATCATGAAAGTTGAACTTACAAATGTAGAATTATGTACAAAAAATAACTGCACTCAAAAATAAAACAATGTAAAACTTTAGAGCCTACAAGTCCACACAGTCCTACTTATTGTTCAGCCAATTGCTCAGACAAACAAGTTTGTTTAGATTTGCAGGAGATAATACTGCCCACTTCTTGTTTACAATGTCATCTGAAAGTGAGAACAGGCATTCACATGGCACTGTTGTAGCCAGCGTTGCAAGATATTTATGTGCCAGATTCACTAAAGATTCATAAGTTCCTTCATGCTTCAACCACCATACCAGAGAACATGTCGCCATGCTGATGACGGGTTCTGCTCAATAACAATCCAAAGTAGTGCAGACTGATACATGTTCATTTTCATCATCTGAGTCAGATGCCACCAGCAGAAGCTTGGTTTTCTTTTTTGATGATTTGGGTTCTGTAGTTTCTGCATCCGAGTGTTGCTCTTTTAAGACTTCTGAAAGCATGCTCCATACCTTGTCCTGCTCAGATTTTGGAAGGCACTTCAGATGCTTAAACCTTGGATTGAGTGCTGTAGCTGTCTTTAGAAATCTCAGATTGGTCCCTTCTTTGTGTTTTGTCAGATCTGCAGTGAAAGTGTTCTTAAAATGAACAACATGTGCTGAGTCATCATCCGAGACTGCTATGGCATGACATATATGGCAGAATGTAGGTAAAACAGAGCTGGAGATATATAATTCTTCCCCAAGGAGATCACTCACAAACTTAATGCATTATTTTTTTAAACGAGTGTCATTAGCATGGAAGCATGTCCTCTGGAATGGTAGCTGAAGCACGAAGGGACATACGAATGTTTAGAATATCTGGCACATAAATACCTTGTAATGCCAGCTACAAAAGTGCCAGGAGAATGCCTGTTCTCACTTTCAGATTACATTGTAAGCAAGAAGTGGGCAGCATTATCTCCTTCAAAAGTAAACAAACTTGTTTGTCTGAGCGACTGGCTGAACAATAAGTAAGACTGAGTGGACTTGTAGGCTCTGAAGTTTTACATTGTTTTGTTTTTGAGTGCAGTTATGTAACAAAAAAAAATCTACATTTGTAAATTGCACTTTCATGATAAAGAGATTGCACTACAGTACTTGTATGAAGTGAATTGAAAAAATACTATTTCTTTATCCTTTTTACAGTATTTGTAATAAAATATTTGTAATAAAATAATATAAAGTAAACATTGTACAATTTGTATTCTAGTGTTGTAATTGAAATCAATATATTTGAAATTGTAGAAAAACATCCAAAATATTTAAATTTCAATTGGTATTTTATTGTTTAATAATGTGATTAAAACTGTGATTAATCACGATTAATTTTTGAGTTAATTGCACGAGTTAACTGTGATTTATCGACAGCCCTTGTTCTTATAACTAAACTGATATTTGGTTTAATAGACGGTCTCACACTATTGACTTTTTTTTTTTTTTAACAAAACAGGAAAGGTTGCACATGTGGAATATTTCAAACAGGGAAGAGACATATTTTACAATAGCGATCAATTGTGTCCGTTATAGCTATTCTTTATATTTATATAAAAGGCACATGGGGCTAAACATTCAGTTTTTAACATCAATCAAATGTTTCTAATTTGTCTTCTATAAAAGAAAAATATATACAATACAGCTAAAATTTGAATAAAGTGTAGTAATGACTTTTATAGAATCACAAACTCAGACATCTAGGGCTGGAAGGGACTGCAAGAGATCAGCAAGTTCAGCCACCTGCACTGTGGCAGGACCAAGTAAACCTAGACCATCCCTGACATGTGTTTGTCCAATCTGTTCTAAGAACCTTCATTGATGGGGGTTCCACAACCTCCCTTTGAAGCCTATTCCAGAATGTAGCTACCCTTATAGTTAGAGAGTTTTTCGAATATCTAACCTAATCTAAGATTAAGTTCATTATTTCTTGTCCTACTTTCAGTTAGCATGGAGAACAATTAATCCTCCTCCTCCTCCTTATAGCATCCCTTAACATATTTGAAGACTCTTATCAGGTTTCCCCCTCAGTCTTCTTTTCTCAAGACTAAACATGTCTAGTTTTTTAAACCCTTCCTTATAGGTCAAGTTTTCTAAACATTTTATCATTTTTATTACTGTGCTCTGGACTCTCTCCAATTTCTTCATGTATTTCCTAAAGTGTGGCACCCAGAACTGGACACAGTACTCCAGCTGAGGCATCACCAGCGCTGCGTGGAATGGAACAATTACCTCTCATGTCTTATGTGCAACACTCCTGTTAATAGAAAAGGAGTACTTGTGGCACCTTAGAGACTAACCAATTTATTTGAGCATGAGCTTTCGTGAGCTACAGCTCACTTCATCTGATGAAGTGAGCTGTAGCTCACGAAAGCTCATGCTCAAATAAATTGGTTAGTCTCTAAGGTGCCACAAGTACTCCTTTTCTTTTTGCGAATACAGACTAACACGGCTGTTCCTCTGACTCCTGTTAATAAACCCCAGAACATTGTCCTTTTTTGCAACTGCATCACGTTGTTGACTCATTCGATGTGTGATCCACCATAACGCCCAGATCCTTTTGAGTAGTACTAGCACTTAACCAGTTATGCCCCATTTTGTATTTGTGCATCTGATTTTTCCTTCCTAAAAGAATTACTTTGCACTTTTTTGAATTTCACCATGTTGATTTCAGGCCACTTCTCCAAATTTGTTGAGGTCCTTTTGAATTCTAATCCTGTCCTCTAAATTACTTGTAACCCCTTCCAGTTTGGATGTCTTCCACAAATTTTATAAGCATACTCTCCATTCCAGTATCCAAGTCATTAATGAAAATATTGACTAGTACTAGACGCAGGACAGACTCCAGTGGGATCCTACTAAATATGTGCCCCCCAATTTGACAGCAAACCACTGATAACTACAATTTGAATGCAATCTTTCAACCAGTTGTTCACCCACCTTTTGGTAATTTCATCTAGGCCACATTTCCATAATTTTGCTTACAAGAATGTCATGTGGGACTGTGTCAAAAGCCTTACTAAAATCAAGATACATCACATCTACTGTCCCATCCACTAGGCCACAGAGGAACAGCCGTGTTAGTCTGTATTCGCAAAAAGAAAAGGAGTACTTGTGGCACCTTAGAGACTAACCAATTTATTTGAGCATGAGCTTTCGTGAGCCACAGCTCACTTCATCAGATGTGTACCGTGGAAACTGCAGCAGACTTTATATACACACAGAGAATATGAAACAATACCTCCTCCCACCCCACTGTCCTGCTGGTAATAGCTTATCTAAAGTGATCAGCAGGTGGGCCATTTCCAACACAAATCCAGGTTTTCTCACCCTCCACCCCCCCACACAAATTCACTCTCCTGCTGGTGCTAGCCCATCCAAAGTGACAACTCTTTACATAATCAAGTCGGGCTATTTCCTGCATAGATCCAGGTTCTCTCACTTCCCCCCCACCCCCATACACACACAAACTCACTCTCCTGCTGGTCTAAACTGACCACTCTCCAAGTTTAAATCCAAGTTAAACCAGAATATCTGGGGGGGGGGGGGGTAGGAAAAAACAAGAGGAAACAGGCTACCTTGCATAATGACTTAGCCACTCCCAGTCTCTATTTAAGCCTAAATTAATAGTATCCAATTTGCAAATGAATTTCAATTCAGCAGTTTCTCGCTGGAGTCTGGATTTGAAGTTTTTTTGTTTTAAGATAGCTTTCTTACAACTACAATACCCACCTGCAGAAGTAAAGAAACAGATTGATAGAGCCAGAAGAGTTCCCAGAAGTTACCTACTACAGGACAGGCCTAACAAAGAAAATAACAGAACGCCACTAGCGGTCACCTTCAGCCCCCAACTAAAACCCCTCCAACGCATTATTAAGGATCTACAACCTATCCTAAAGGATGACCCAACACTCTCACAAGTCTTGGGAGACAGGCCAGTCCTTGCCTACAGACAGCCCCGCAACCTGAAGCAAATACTCACCAACAACCACATACCACACAACAGAACCACTAACCCAGGAACTTATCCTTGCAACAAAGCCCGTTGCCAATTGTGCTCACATATCTATTCAGGGGACACCATCACAGGGCCTAATAACATCAGCCACACTATCAGAGGCTCGTTCACCTGCACATCCACCAATGTGATATATGCCATCATGTGCCAGCAATGCCTCTCTGCCACGTACATTGGTCAAACTGGACAGTCTCTACGTAAAAGAATAAATGGACACAAATCAGATGTCAAGAATTATAACATTCATAAACCAGTCGGAGAACACTTCAATCTCTCTGGTCACGCAATCACAGACATGAAGGTCGCTATCTTAAAACAAAAAAACTTCAAATCCAGACTCCAGCGAGAAACTGCTGAATTGGAATTCATTTGCAAATTGGATACTATTAATTTAGGCTTAAATAGAGACTGGGAGTGGCTAAGTCATTATGCAAGGTAGCCTGTTTCCTCTTGTTTTTTCCTACCCCCCCCCCCCCCCAGATATTCTGGTTTAACTTGGATTTAAACTTGGAGAGTGGTCAGTTTAGACCAGCAGGAGAGTGAGTTTGTGTGTGTATGGGGGTGGGGGGGAAGTGAGAGAACCTGGATCTATGCAGGAAATAGCCCGACTTGATTATGTAAAGAGTTGTCACTTTGGATGGGCTAGCACCAGCAGGAGAGTGAATTTGTGTGGGGGGGTGGAGGGTGAGAAAACCTGGATTTGTGTTGGAAATGGCCCACCTGCTGATCACTTTAGATAAGCTATTACCAGCAGGACAGTGGGGTGGGAGGAGGTATTGTTTCATATTCTCTGTGTGTATATAAAGTCTGCTGCAGTTTCCACGGTACACATCTGATGAAGTGAGCTGTGGCTCACGAAAGCTCATGCTCAAATAAATTGGTTAGTCTCTAAGGTGCCACAAGTACTCCTTTTCTTTCCACTAGGCCAGTAACCCTGTCAAAGAAGGAAGTTAAGCTGGGTTGGCATAATTTGTTCTTGACAAATCCATGCTGGCTATTCCTCATCACCCTATTATCCTCCAGGTGCTTACAAATCGAACATCTGTTCCTGTATCGCTCCACACACCAAAGTTAGGCTGACTCATCTATAATCCCCTGGGTCCTCTTTTTCTCCCTTTTTAAAGATAGGTACTATGTTTACCTTTCTCCAGGCCTCTGGGGCCTCCCTGTCATCCATAAATTCTTGAAGATAATTACTAATGGTTCCAAGATTACTTCAACTAGTTTTTAATCAGGATGAATTTAATCAGGCCCTGCTGACCTGACTACGTCTACATTATGTTATTATTTAACTTGTTCTTTCCCTATTTTGTCTTGTGGTCCTTATCCCTTGTTGCTTACAATTAATTGAGTTTAGTATCTGGTCACCATTAACCTTTTAGTGAAGACTGAAGCAAAATAGGGATTAAACATCCTTATACAATAGAAAAAGGCAAAATGCAGAATGACTATATTTTGTTTTACTTACTAATATTTACTTTGCACTCCTATATTGCCTTCCAGTCATGGATCTTCAAGCACTTTACAAGTAACAGACTAGCGTCACAACAGCACTGCAAAGTAGGTAAGGTTTGTTATCTCCACTTTGCAGAAACTGAGACTGAAACCAGATTATGTGGTTTGTCTTAAATCCCCCTAGGAAATCTGGAAATAGAATGCAGAAATGAGCCTCTGCCTAACTCATGAACTATGTTCCTGCAATATCTTTCTTCCCCCATGTCGTGATGGGACCTTTTCATTCTTTACATCCCTCATTTGGTGAACTATTTTTTTTGTCCATTGTTGCTTTCCTGGTTGAGGAAAGCTTAGCCTGTCCACAAACAATCCAAGAAGCAAAGGAAATCAAACACTGAATTGCCAAATCAGAATTTATTAAAGAAGTCAAATTTTATCCAGTGTTTTTCTTATGTGGTAACTTCTCATGAAACTTTTCTGCATGACACAGCTGGCATGTATTGGAAATTGTTTAAAGTTAATGACAGAATCATTGTAAATCATGAGCGCAAGTAATAGCAATAGCTAATGTAAGATGTTACTGCAGATGTTTTTGATACAATGTAGTACTTTCTGATGGATGTTCTACTCTTGAAATTAAATAGAAGGGGTTAATCTTAATAATTAATTTTGAAGTGATAAGCAGAGTGATAGAATGATTTCAAATAAATGTATTTTCTGATGAAAAATGGAAACCGAGGAAAATATTAGAAGTTTCAAATTGCTCAACGTTGTCATAATTTTTCATTAAGGTAATTTTGAAGACATGTTGGAGTCTCAGATTAGTTGCAGACATTTTGCACCCACAGACTCTGAAGTTTCCCAAAAGTCTTTTGTGATGTTCTGAAGTGATGAAACAAAATAAATTGGCAAAAGAGGGTAAAGAAGAAAATTTGGTCAGATATAGAGAGGACAGATCTTGGTAAAATTTGAACTAATATCTTTGAGGGCCAAGGATTCCATAGTTCATTTTCAATCTCCAGAACTACCTGTTCTGATGATGTTTTAGAGTAATCTTATACACACACAGAAAGAGAAACTTTCCAATAGGGTTTATTTTCAGCCTTGTAGAGTGATGAACATGTTGTTCTTGCCTAACAAATAATAAAGGTTCTGAATAATGAAACTAAAAAGGTGTTGTAAGAGGTTCTCATGATGGGTTCCAAATTCTCCTACCTCAAGCCAGAAGACCTTTTTCTAATTGCTTTCATAAAATCATGGCTCATGATTACAGGAAATGGAGCCAGCACATGGAGAATATCTTGATACATGATATAAAGGTGAATTGGCTTTGCTTAAAGAGTAGCTTTCAGCCTAGGAAAAATCATTTAAATATATCACAATTTAGCATAAATCCAATTAGCCTTACATAGTTTTCAGATTCCTTGTCATTTTATTACTTATCAGAGATACATTTACTCAGCTGAGCACCTTTTATTTTCTACTGCATTCCATCTTCTCCTACTTCTATTCTGCACTGAATCATAGAGTCAAATTCAGTGCCTTAAAGCAGATTTCAGTTTGGATCATTTTGCTTGAAATTGTAAGCTCACAATAATTTCTACCATAACAGAGTAGAACATCATTGAGTCAATGCTACAAATGCAGGATCAAACAGAAGCAGAAGCTAAACTGTAAGGGAGAAAACTCCAATAGAAATACAAATATCTTAAATACACTTGCCATACGTTTCCCTCCTGTGCAAAACAGCACAGAGGAAAATAAATTAATGCACAGGAGCTGTAATGTCTGGGCTCTGTCTTTTGGTCTGCAGGACTGGCAACTGTGATGTTGGTGGGGATGTGTATACTCAGTGAAAACACCAGAGGAAGAGTCCAGGAGCCTTACTCTTCTCCAGAACAATATTATCTCAAAAATGAAATTATAGACAAAAGCAGCTCCTGAAGGCCCTCCCAGACCTGAGGGCCCTCAAGCACCAGTGGGGTGAAATTCTTGCCTATGGGTCTGTGGCTGAAGATGTTACTCTATGGTCCCCCAGTGCAAGTGGCTATTAATCTTCAGTGTTTTGACTAGTTAGTATTTTACTTGCTGCTTTTAGACTCCTTGCATGCTGCTGCTGTGACACCTAATGTCCAGAAGGAGGATGGCACAGGAGATGGCTGGTCTCAAAGCAGCCTCTGTATTTGTGGTGACCAGGTCAGTATAGCTAAGCAGAGCAAAACAGAACCCATGCATTACAGAAGACCGGGATTAATGTAATTTGCATTAAGACACTAACGGTTTTGTCATCTCTAGTTACTGAAGCTATATTTTAAACAAAACTAAAAGTACAGAACAGAGAAAAGTCCAAGATTTTTTAAAGATAGCTTTTTGTTCATTTTAAAGAAACCACCTAAAATATAAAAGGAGTACGTGTGGCACCTTAGAGACTAACAAATTTATTTGAGCATAAGCTTTCGTGAGCTGATGAAGTGAGCTATAGCTCACGAAAGCTTATGCTCAAATAAATTTGTCTCTAAGGTGCCATAAGTCCCCCTTTTCTTTTTGTGGATACAGACTATCACGGCTGCTACTCTGACACCTAAAATATGTGTTTAAAAGGAATAGCATCACGGTGGGCCTTTATACATAGATATTAAAAACATATTTCCCATGTGCTAAAGGTACTTGTCCCAATATAAGTGAGGTGTTTCAGTTTAGTACATCTGCAACATATATTTACACAAACATTTCATCCCTATGGGCTTATTTTGGAGTGATAATGTGTTTTTTGTTTTCCCGATTTAATGTTTTCTCCATTTGCATAGCAGGTTTTTGAGAACAGAAATAAGTCTAGCGATTTGTCCAATTTGCTACCATTACTGATAAACACAGTTTCCCTCAAAGAAATCCACTGTTTCCTAGAGGCTATCTTTCTGAATTCTGTAAAAGTGTGTCCTTTCACTCAGAATTCTAACTGGTTTCACCAGGTAGCTTGCTGGACTTCAGCAATGCCAAAGGACCTACCATTTGAATTTCAGAGAGCTAAAAAATCTTTTTGCATTGTGAAAGAATATGAAACAATCTCATTTGCAGTAGAAGTAAAAGCGAGAAGGAGTTTAGGTACAATCACTTTTTTATCCATATCATGATTGTCAAAAGTTTAATAAGCTTTTTAAAAAACAAAACACATAATTTAGTTGTGTAACTCATTCATGGAGCCTGAGAACTTAGAGTTTAATAAAGTGTTAGACACTTGTGTAAATAATGAGAACATCCATGATTACATAGGGCATTTTTAATAAGGGATATAAACTCTCATGGTTCAGGGCATAAGCCAACCACTTACTGATTGGAATTGGAAAGAACTTTCTCCTCTACACAAGTAAGAAGAACTTTCTCCTCTGTACGGTTTTCCATAAGTGACTATGAGGGGTTTTCTTGGACCTTCCTCTGAAGCATCTGGTACTGGCCACTGTCAGAGACCGCATACTGGACTAGATGAACTATTGATCAATATGGCTTGGCAATTTCATATTCCCATGACTATGAACCACAGCTAGAAGGCACAGTTTGATTATTTACTCACAAAAATGGGTGAAGACTCATTCACTCACTTGGATGTTGATTCTACAAATATCTCCTGTTGTATTAATTTAGATGGACTATATGGACCAAAGGCCATAACCCAGTCACTGTCCAATATTAGACAGTGCTGAACAAAGTTTGGGGTTAGGTATACAGTGGCCTCAGCCTGCTTAGTACCATGGAAAACACACCATTAAAAATCCCTTTAACCTTTCACAAAAGATAAAGAAAAGCAGTTGAAGAATTTGAAATGCAAAATATTAAATATGGCTTTCATTTTAACACCATCCTTTGTTTCCCTATCACTGGTGAGAGTTTTTAAGAAGAAAAAAACCCTTGTGTGACAGTCTCTTAGATGGTACTGAAGTTGGTAATACCTGCCCTTATGGGGAAAAGAGAAAAGTTAGTTGAGCTGGGCTGGAACTATTGTTGCTAACGTTCGATCCAGTTTCAGCCCCAGTGGTGACTGGGATCCTGCTGCAGCTGGTAGGGGTGGTGATGTCATCAGGGTCCTTCCCTCCAGTCTGGTCAGGACATTTCTCATGATTGGGATGGTGAAGGCCCAGGTCTTAGGGGATGGTGGGAGTGGCAGCCATGATGGTGAAGGTTGCTCCAGTTGCTAATTTTTCTACCCAAAGTCTCTTTCTTTAAGGACCCAAAGGGAGTGATGGGCAGACTAGCCCATCTCTTCATTATTTTTGTTCACAAATTAGGCCTAATTTCTGACACACCAATTTTGGGTCACTGGCTTTTGGTTCCACACTTTTATTTGCCAAGCATGATCTTAACACCGTGCTTGAGTTATATCAGGACAACTGTTTGTTTGGACTAATTCAGTCTGTCTCCCTTTCATACTTTTTCCCACCAACATTTATTATAGGTTATTGTGACATCCTATGAACTCATGCTCACCTCTTACAGTTGAGCACAGAGTATATCTGTAGGTCCAGTTATCACAACACTCCCCATTTCACATAACACAAAGAAGTTTAATAGCATACTTTCCTTCATCCTCACTTATTGACATGTGGAGCTAGCGCACACCTTGTTTTGTGTCAAGGTTTAAATTAATAGTTAGGGAAAATGTTGAAATCTGGTGCCAAACTTTTACTGATTAAAAAAAACTACTAGAGAGCAAGTTATGTTCTCGTAAAAACTGGCCAGAAAATTTTGATTCAAACCAAGCATCAATTAAGAGTGAAAATGTTGATGTTTTTCTTTTCACTTGTCTGCCAGCTCCGTTTTCAGCTTGATGCCTCTCCTCTCACAGCAAGTGCTGGAAAGAGATGTAACGTCACAGTAGTAAAGCCACCCTCTCAAGAGGTGGTAGCTAGCAATGGAAGAATTGTTCCGTTGACCTAGCGGTGTCTATACCAGGGCTTAGGTTGACAATGTCTCTCATGGAATGTAAAAGCTAGCGATGTAGCTAGGTTGACCTAACTTTTAGGTGCACTTCTCCGAGTGTTTGTTACTGATAATGGTGTTGGAGTGATTTTTGGAGTTAGGAGTGGTCTCCATCCTAAGGCAAGGATGGGAGCATGGAATCTACTAGCAGCAGAGGGGCCTCTCCACCATACGACAGGATGCTGAAAAGAAAATGGAGGGGAGGCCTAGGCCTCTGGCTGTATTACAATCCTGGCATGGTCAGGAGGAAAGGAGAAGTAGAAGTGCATTACTTTTGCCGGTCCACTCTTGGCCTGGCATTCCCACTCCCTTGTTCCTCTCCTATGTTAATCACTGGAACCACAAAAAGCCCTTCACAGTGTCTGGGCAAAGGAGGGAACAATGCCAAAGAGGTGATTTAGCTCCATTTACATGTGGGAGGGAAAAGTCCAAATGCATAGGGTACCTGTGATGATGGCAGACCAGGTACCAGCTCATGCCAAAGTCCCCAGGACTCAACTGACCACCGACAAATACATAGTTGGAGTCAGTTTGGCTCACCTTTGTGTTAGCATTGTAAAAATAGGTATTATGATTATAAGAATGTGTTTAGACTTTATTGAATATTTGTGAGTTGCTGCATGCATTACTCTCACTTAAAAAATCTGTAGCCCATATTGTAAGGATTTAGTTGAGCAGTTGTATTGTGAGCCTCTGTGGCTGTTTAAATAACCAGACAGGAGACAGATATTAACTAGTGTGAGGTGCTGGTCTGCAACAGAAGGTATTACATCCTGCCCAGTAGGGAAGCTCCATCAACAGTAGACAGACTATTATGGAACATTAAAGAGGGCAACAGATGTTATTTTCCCCTGCCCTGTGAAGATGAGTCATGCAAGTGAATTCCTCGTCAGCTGAGTTTGCAGCTCAGAGCACAAGGGTGAAGGGGGATAAAAACCCCTAACAAGAACGAACTCCTCTCAGGGCTGCTTGGACTCGGGGGAGTAGTGCAAGGTTTTCTAGGCATAAGCAAGAAGTCCCCAGCTGCTTGGCCTGGGCTAGCCCTATAGGACATATCAGAACATAAGAACAGCCATATTGGGTCAGACCAATGATCCATCTAGCCCAGTATCCTGTCTTCTGACAGTGGCCAATGCCAAGTGCCCCAGAGGGAATGAACAGAACAGGTAATCATCAAGTGATCCATTCCTTATTGCCCAGTCCCAGCTTCTGGCAAACCGAGGCTAGAGACACAATCCCTGCCCATCCTGGCTAATAGCCATTGATGGACCTAGCCTCCATGAATTTATCTAGTTCTTTTTTGAACTCTGTTATAGTCTTGGCCTTCACAACATTCTCTGGCAAGGAGTTCCACAGGTTGACTGTGCATTGTGTGAAAGAATACTTCCTTTTGTTTGTTTTAATCCTGCTGCCTATTAATTTCATTTGGTGACCCTTAGGTCTTGAGTGATGAGAAGGAGTAAATAACACTCCCTTATTTACTTTCTCCACACCAGTCATGATTTTATAGACCTCTATCATATTCCCCCTTAGTCATCTTTTTTCCAAGCTAAAAAGTCCAGTCTTATTAATCTCTCCTCATACGGCAGCCGTTCCATATCCCTTATCATTTTTGTTGGCCTTTTCTGAACCTTTTCCAATTCCAATATATCTTTTTTGAGATGTGCACACAGGATTCAAGATGTGGGCATACCAAGGAAATAGAGCTTGCTTATTATAGAAGCTTCTATTACTTTTTGAAATTTTAGATTGTAACTCATTTCTGTGTATGTTTACCTGCTTTAACCTGTAAATAACTCTTATTTGGTTTTCCTAGTTAGTAAATCCTTACATAGTATATGAAAACATGGGCTACAAGCATTGTCTTTGGTGTGAGATGTAAGGACCAATTGACCTGGGGTAAGTTACTAGTCCTTTGGGACTGCAAGTAACCTGAATATTGCTGTGATTCTTGGTGTAAGGGACCATCTATCACAAAGGTAAGCTTGCCTAGGTGACGACATAGGTTGGAGGTCCCAAGCGGATGGTCTCTGACTCCATGGTTAGGCTGTTATAGTCCAGAGGAGTTTACACTTGATTTGGTTTGTGAAATCTAAGTATAGAACTCACAACCAATTTGGAGTTTGTGCCCTAGTTCCTAACAATCTGCCTTGAAGTTTATGCTCACATTCTTGAGTCACTGCAGGCAGCTTGACACTGGTGTAGTCATGACAGAATTCACATACCACAGGACAATTTAGTTTATAGATCATAACCTCCGCACTGTTAAATTTAAACTTGATATTCAGAGTGAACCACAGTCATATGATGGTCTTGTGAGAAAAGACCTTGAACATTTATGTTTGCAGAGGCGAATAGCCTATAAAAAGAAAGTCCCAGTTCAGGAGCTGAGAGCTTTGCTCATAAGTAAGGCTAAGATTTAGTCATGGGTATTTTTAGTAAATGTCTTGGACAGGTCACGGACAATAAACAAAAATTCATGGCCTGTGACCTGTCCATGACTTTTACTATAGAAATACCCCTGACTAAAACTTAGCAGCTTCTGGAGCCCTGGGTGCTGCTGCTCTGGTGGGCCCCGGGACACTGCTGCTCTGGTAGGCCCAGGGGCCGATGGCTAGCCCCTGCACTGGCTGCAGGGGCTGACTGCTCCAGCCACTCCTGTTCCAAGGCCCCCGGGACTGCTGCTTGGGTGCTCCCTGGAGCCAGTTGCCTGAGCAGTGGCCGGTGCAGTTGGCCCTAGGGCAGCTCCAGCGACCGTTACTTGGGCACTCTCCAGGACTGCCCCGGGACCGCTGCTTGGGTGAGCCCCGGGCTACCCCTGGGACCACTGCTCAAGAAAATGTTTTGAAAATACTTAAGATTGAAGTGCCAGTTGAAGTGCAGAAACCTCAAAATGTTTGACAATCACTCATGCTTAATATTTACATAAAATGTGAAATTTTATGAGGAAAATGCATAATGGGGATGTTACTGGGGTCCTAGTGGGAAGCCAGCTGTGGTCACTCAATTAGGGTGAACTGCAAAGAATGGGACAGCCAACTCCCCCAAAGCTGGTGGATATTCCAATACTTAGATTCACCAAGGCAGCATAAAACAGCTTCTTTATTATCTTACTGGTTACTCAGAAGTCCAAACAACACAGTTCCCTTAAAGTGATCCAGCCTCAGGCCTCCATCCAGGTACCCAAGTCAAATATGATGAAAATTTCTATAAATCTTATTTTATCATATAAAAGAAAAGGTTCTATCAACTCCAAAGGATCGGACACATCACCTTCCAAGTTAATGAATGTTTCACATCTTACCCAAATACAAGCTGCAGTCAATTCTTATTAACTAAAATTTAAAGGTTTATTTATAAGAAAGAAAGAAAGAAAGAAAGAAAGAAAGAAAGAGAGAAAGAGAGAAAGAAAGAAAGAAAGAAAGAAGAGAGTTAAAATTGGTTAAAGGAATCAATTACATACAGTAATGGCAAAGTTCTTGGCTCAGGCTTGTTGCAGTGATGGAATAAACTGCTGGCTTTAGTCAAGTCTCTGGAGTACATCCACAGCTTGGATGGGTCATTCAGTCCATTGTTTAGAGCTTCAGTTTGTAGCAAAGTTCTTCCAGAGGTAAGAAGCAGGATTGAAGACAAAATGGAGAAGATGCAGCTGCCTTTTATAGTCTCTTGTCATGCAGCCTGTGCTTTCCTTTGTTTCAAATACAAACTGCCCAGCACATGGCTTGGAAGCCTTAGAGTTCTCTCCATAGGATATCCCTGCATGCCTTGCTGAGTCATAAGGTGTATCTGCCTTCTCTCATGGGTCAGCTGTATAGCTGATGGTCCTTAATGGGCCATCAAGCAGGCTAGGCAGTGCTGATGCCAATCTCTCTGGGGGTGTCACCCAGAAGCATAGCACAAGTTTGAAATACAGACATCCATACATATCTCTAACTCATAATACAAAGGTGATACAAACATAGAAACAAGATGATCATATCTAGCAAATTATAACATTTTTGCAGATGTCTTACATGGCATATCTGGCTGATTACTTCGTGGGCGTTACTCCAGGAGCAAACATTGAAATCCAGGTATAAAGCCAAAACTTACAACTTTAAATTCAAAAATGATACATGCATACAGATAGTATAATCATAACCAGCAAATCATAATCCTTTTCATAGACATCTTACTCAACAACCTTTGTACAATATTTTCTGCAAATATATAACAGTGGTTGCAACAATGCTCTATATGGTCATACTTTAATTGGATAACGTCACAGTGGGTTTGGGCTGGAGGGGTTTATGGAAAGGTGTTTGACCTGATGGCCCAGGAGCAATTATTATTGGTAGTTAGAGATTAGATGACAGCCACAGACAGTATGGTTCTACCTCGCCTCGATTGTCTGTGGAAAGCAGGGAAGGCTGCGGGGATGGGGGGGGGGGTGTGGGAGATTCCCTTAGTCCTTTGTCAGATGAGAGTAACAGTTTATCCCTGGAGGGATTAGCCATTGCTTTGACAACATCTGCTCTTAAGGGAAACTCAAAAGGAGTTTTTTGAGCTCAACAGGCTGATCCTTGCCTGGACAAGGAGAGGAATGCAGCTCAGAATGGTAATCTGGCTGTGAAAGGAAAGGGTTGATTTTTCTAGAAGAAGGTTTGTTGTACAGGGAGGATCCCATAGGAAAAAGAATTGCCCTGGAGAGGTTTGCAAGCAGGTGCTTGTGCCAGATAAGTACAGCACAGAGTTGCTGCAGCTAGCTCATGATTGTCCCTTTGCTGGACACTTAAGAGTGGAGAGAACCTGTGATAGGCTCAGACAGAATTTCTGTTGGCCTCACATGTTTGAGACAGTAAAATAATACTGTAAGAGTCTTATATCAGAAGTGTATAGATTAAAAGGACCCTGCAAGATACTTTTGCAACCATTCCCCATCTCCATTAAGGAGGTGTTTGCCAGAGTATCTGTAGATATTGTAGGACCCAGACCTTCCAGAAAAGGAGAGAAATATATACTGGTTGTGATGGATTCTGCCATCAGGTACACAGAAGCCATAGCTCTGTCTAATATAGAAGCTGAAAGTGTGGCTACTGCCCTAATAACCATTTTTAGCAGAGCAGGTTTTCCCAGGGAAATGCTGTCAGATGGTAGTGTCAATTTCATGTCTGTAGTTTTCAAAAAATCATGGAATTGTGGGGAGAGGCATAAAAAGACCACGCCATATCATGCAGAAATTAATGATCCGGTAGAAAGATTCAATAGGACATTGAAGTCTATGCTGAGGATGTATGTTACCCAGCAAGAGAATGCCTGGGATGTCTTGCTTCCTTACTGGTTATTCACATACAAGAGTCTGTGGGTTTTGCCCCCATTGATCTCCTTTATGGGAGATAGATGAAGGGACCCTTAGATTTAATCAGAGGCTCTTGGAAGGGTAGTACAGAAGAGTCAAGACAGCCTTTAGGGGAGTATGTCACTCATTTTAAAGAGAATTTAAAGTCTATGATGGACTTAGTAATCAGAAGCTTGAAAGGACTCAGGTTTCTCAGAAAACTTAGTGTGACAGGGATGCTGGAGAATGATCCTTTGATATAGGTGACTTGGTCCTGGTGTCGATTCCAGTGAGGAAGAACAAGATTCCAGATTGTTGGGGGACAGAATGAATGACGTTACTTATGATGTAATGAAACCTCACGGCAGGGGAGTAGTGTAGACAGTACATGTCAATAGACTGAAAGAGTGATGATAATGGTGAATATGATTTGCTGTGCTGATGAGGGAACATTTACTGCCCCTTTAATTGATTTTGTAAGGTAGAGTAAGGAGATTTGGGAGGGTTTGAACCTAACCCAAAACCAGGAGATGCCGGCCCTATGGAAATACACCAGGCAGGTGTATTCCAACCTGCCAGGTTTAAGGAACAAAATAGTGCATTCCATGAAAACTACAGGACCACGCCCTGCTCCTAGCAAAGCATACCCTGCTAAAGGAGTAATGGAAAGACAGAATCAGGGTGAGGTAGAGAGCATGCTAGACATGTGGGTGATTACTAAGTTGAAAAGCGTCTGGGCATCTCCTATTGTAACGGTATGTAAAAAGATTACAACCATAAGATTTTGTGTGGATTTTAAACAGGCAACACCATCACCCAACCTGATCTCTGCCCCACATCCTGGAGAGAGGACCTACTGGATCTGTTGGGGGTGTGCAAAATTCATAAGTAATCTAAATTTGACTCGAGGATACTGGCAAATTCCCTTAGATGCCGATGCCCAGGAAAAGTCAGCTTTCATAGCGGAATCTGGCCTACATGAGTTTAAGGTTATCGCTTTTGGATTAATTAATCCAGGGGCAACCTTTCAGAGGCTTGTCAATGAGGTGCTGTAGGGTTTACAGATCTTCACCAGGGCCTATGTAGCCCTTGAGAGGGTCTAGGGCAGAGGTGGGCAAACTATGGCCTGTGGGACCGTCCTGCCCGGCCCCTGAGCTCTGGCCAGGGAGGCTCACCCCCAGCCTCTCCACCACTGTCCCCTCTCCCCTGCAGCCTGAGCGTGCCATGCTGCCAGCGCTCTGGCCTGCCGCTCTTGCCGGGCAGCCCGGCTGCGTGACTGGCTCCAGCATGGTAAGGGAGTAGGGAGTTGGGGGTCCCACGGTGGCAGTCAGGGGACAGTGAGCAGTTGGATGGGTTGGGAGTTCTGGGGGGGCAGTCAGGGGACAGGGGCAGTTGGATGGGGTGGAGGTTTTGGCGGGGGCAGTCAGGGGACGGGGAACGGGAGGGTTGGATAGGGCGTGGGAGTCCCAGGGGGCCTGTCAGGGGTTGGGGGTGTGGATAGGGGTCAGGGCAGTCAGGGGATGGGGGAAGGAGGGGTTGGATAGGGGGTGGGGTCCTGGGGAGCAGTTAGGGGTGGGGGTCCCAGGAGGGGCGGCCAGGGGACAAGAAGCGGGGTGGGGGGAGGGAGGTTGGATGGGTCAGGGATTCTGAGGGGGGCAGAATTCCCTACCTGGCCCTCCATATCATTTTGCAACCCCAATGTGGCCCTCGGGCCAAAAAGTTTTCCCACCCCTGGGCTAGGGAAAGGAGGGAATGATGCTGCAGAGGCATCTGAGCTGCATTTGGAGGGGAAAGTCCAAACACAGAGGGCACTCATCCATATGGGTCAGTGGGACACAAGCAGGTCCTATGTTGCTAATACAGCCTTAAGGTTTTTAAACTATTCCTCAAGAATTTGCCCTCTGAATCTGTGGGGCCTTGACCAGACAGAATTGTTCTAGAAAGACCCACAGGCTCTCAGGGAAGTTAATGGGGAGCATGTAACTTGACGCTCTGCGCTCTCCTTTGATACAACAATCTCTAGCTGGGCTGGGTTTTGCTTCCCTCCCCTCTGAATAATGAGATGGAGGCATTGGTGTAAAGGAACGGGACTAAAATAGTTCAGTGAGCCAAGTGGATTTTGCTCAGTATAGGAGTAGGATTTTATATTTGTATTAGGTTATAATGATTGACGGTTATAATAATGTAGTATGTATTAATGTATGATTTGATTTCATCCTGCCAGCCACCCTTTTTAATTTCAAGGCAGGAATAGACCAGAATAGTCCTTGTGGCTGATTATGGTCACCTTTTGTTTTAGAATAAGATTTCATTACAGTCATTGCTATAAGGTCTTGCTTCTTGTATGCACTGCAAACTAAGTTGTGTAAGGTTCTTTTGTAATCCCTTTAGTAACTATATAATCCTTTCCAAAATGTTATCCTGTCTGAAAGTCTCTGTAAAATTGTTTGGTATGAGTAAAGGATGGGTGCATGGTTAAGGATGAGTGTGAAAGCCATCACAAATGTCCAGATGGTCAAGAAAAAGTGAGAGACTTGGAAACACCAGGAGACAATCAGAAAACATCCATTGTATCCGATGCTAAACATGTTAGCAGCATTGATGACCGCAGAAGTGAGGCAGGCACCCCCGAATGCAAGACAATAAATAGGCGATAATGATGGGAAGCCCGACAATAACCATCAAATTATAACAGCGGAAAACCCCAAGATTAACACCATTTAAGGACTAATGATTACCGAATAACATTGCAAAATCCATAGACTAAAGTGGAAATTTACAAGTATAAAGCTGGGCTGTTTTGCCATAGAACTCTGGGTTCAGTCCTGCAAAGCCTTGGAGCCCAGACAGAGCCCAGCTCCTCACTCGTGCTCAGTCTAACCGGCTATTAGATTGACTCGAGCTACGACAGACTATAAAGACCATCTGCAGGACTTGTTTGTGTTGTGTAATTGAATGCATAGGCTAACTGTTGTATTTTCAATAAATGCGGCGTATTTCCTTTTTCCCTGTAAAAGATCCCATGTACTTCTTATAAGCATAACATCAGTTGCTTACCAAGTGTTCATTTCCTAGCTAAGAGGTATGAAGCAGCATCTCATGTACTGAAAATGTGCAGCTCTGAAAAAAATCATATCTAAAATTGCAGTCTTAGGGCTCCTCTATATGGCATGTTAGGGTGCAGCAAGCCAGAGTGTGACTCAACCGGGCACTACCTTGCCCTGTGAACCCTGCTACCACGCACTATAAATTCCATAGAACACTTTGATGAGCATGTCACCTATGTAACTTCGCATGGTAGCAGAGTCCACACGGCCCGGTAGCGTGTGGCAAGCTTGTGCACCGTAGAGTCACACCGATGCTTGCTGCACACTAACTTGGTGTGTAGACAAACCCATGGTGAACTTCTCCTGTGGGAAATGATTTTCTAACTCTTCTAACATTGTTAATTTCACACAAGTATTTTCAAACTTGGGACTTGTCTATATGAATACTCAGTTCAAGTAGTTTCAAAGCACGGTGGATCAAAGCACATCACAGAACTTCTAGTGAGTTACAGCAAGGTCCACTTGGATAATCAGTCGGGGGAGACTAGGGCAGGACTGAACAGATTAACACTCCTGTTTGCTGTGAACCCAGTCTTTATATAGATAAGACCCTATTCTTGGACAGACTCCTCCATAAGGACTAGTTACAAGTTAAACTTCAAGCTTCAAAGATCAGTGGTTCTTCCATTATTGTTGTGAAGGAAGAAAAGTATATAGTTTAATTCCTGCAACCTAGAAATGGCTGAAGGGTTTTCCTTAAAGTTTTAACCCCCCAAAATTCAGTTTTGGCAGAATCTAAACATGGGAAATTTTAGCTCCAAGACAGAATATTTCTGATAGCCCTGAGCAACAGAAAACATAGGCTTATAAATAAAACTGTTTTTAATCTGAACTATAGTAATTTTCCACATAGGGTATACTTGGTAGCACCGGTGTTGCTGCCCCCATTCAATTAAGTTGTCCATTTAAGTTAATTGTTGAGGTGGAAATGATGCATGATGAAGTTAAAAGGAAAGTACAAACCAGCAGATTTCATCATACAATACTTCATCTTTTCCCATCCCATCTGATGAGTTGGCAGCTGGTGTGCTCTCTGACCATTGTTTATCATGCTTATTATAATCATCTCATTATTAACTTGTGCTCCTCTGCATCTGTTTGTCATATGTATCTGTTGTCTCTTGTTTTCAACTTATTGTGTAAGTTCTTTTGGGCTGGAGAGGTCTTCTGGTCATATGTTTGTATAATGTTTAGAACAACTGCTTGTAGGCAGTATGGCAATGCAAAATAATAATCACACCATTCCAAGACAGATGATTGTTAGAGAGCTACTGCTAGATGACCTGCTTGCTTGATAATGTGTCCAGACTCTTTCTTGACTTACACAGTTTCCCCCAACCTGGGTCCCCACTACAAGAGGCGTTTTGCTATATTCCAAGGTATTTAAACTTTCCCCAGAGATTACTGTTAGAGACGGGCTCAAGTGACAAAGTTCAGAGTGATTGGATCTGGGGCTTTGGTTCAGGTCTATCTCTTGTTACCGACAGCTATTTTAATCTTTAATGAAGCAGTCTGTTCCTTAGTGTGATTTGGAAAGGAACCAGAGGCCCGTGGTTTTGGTTTTCACTTTATTTAAACACAAGTCAGCACAGAAGAATCATCCTTCCAGCTCGTTCAAGTCAGACTGCAGGTTGTTGTTAATCTAGGGCTGCATTCAGTGTGCATATATAAAGGGCAGAAACCACTCTGAAATGGAAGGTTATGAACAAAAGATGGATAAGAGTAAAACAGAAAAACAGACAAAAAAAGAAATAATCACTGATGTGCCCCTGTTGTTATGCCCTGTAATGCTAGAATGTGGTGTATAGAAACCTTCTCTAGACCAGAGTTTCTCAATGACCAATCCATGGACCAATGCTGGTCCCTGAGATTTCCCTGACACAGTATAGAAAGGCAGCAAGCTTGTCCCTGGTATCAAAAAGATTGAGGAACTCTGCTCTAGACAATTCTGTTAGCACCCAGCAAGTCAGTTTTTGGAGTCACTGCTTAGCACAACAGCCCTGACTTTTAGGAAGAGTATGGTTGACTAAGTTCAGAAATGTTAGCTTAAACAAAAATTACTTTTGTATTATAACCTCCATCTATTGTGTTAGAAATGTGATTGGTGATCTTCAGAACGATGTCGATGAAATGTCTATATCTGAAGCCTGGTTGTGCTGGAATCAGAAGATCTTTCCTCTTCAGAGGCTGAAATCTGTGAATATGCACATTTGCCAAGTCATTTTGTCAAAACAGATAGAACTGAAATAACTTCACATTGTTTCAAACCTGATTTACTGTCTCTTTTATGGATACAGCCTACCCTGGCACTCTACCAAATAGATGGAAGAGCTCCAGAAAAGCCCACAGTCAGTTATTTCCTCATCTAGTCAGGAAGGAGGAAGCCAGGTTAGGGAGCTTTAGATTGAATTACCTTCCCCAAAACTTTTCTTCAGACATGATCTCAAGCAATACTTTCCTAGCTTCAATATAACTAACTGGCCACAACAAAAAGAATAAGGAGGTCATATTAATGGATTGATTAGAGCTGTTACTGATACCAGCAACGGCAGTGTTCAGGACCATACTAAGAACTAAGAGCCCAATCCTGTGAGGTGCTGAGAACCTTCACTTCTCAGTGAAATCTATTTTCAAAAATAGCAGGGTAATCTCAAATCCATATTTAGGCACCTAAATGAACGGTCTGATTTTTAAAAGTGATGCGTGTCTTCCATTTATTTTGATGTCAATGGGAGCTGCTGGCTGCTCAGTGCTTTTGTAAGTCAGATCACTTGTAGAAGATGACAGGACAAGGAGTAATGGTCTCAAGTTGCGGTGGGGGAGGTTTAGGTTGGATATTAGGAAAAACTTTTTCACTAGGAGGGTGGTGAAACACTGGAATCTGTTACCTAGGGAGGTGGTAGAATCTCCTTCCTTAAAAGTTTTTAAGGTCAGGCTTGACAAAACTCTGGCTGGGATGATTTAATTGGGGATTGGTCCTTCTTGGAGCAGGGGGGTTGGACTAGATGACCTCCTGAGGTCCCTTCCAACCCTGATATTCTATGTTTCTATGAAATGCCTAAATATGAATGTAGGAGTCAAACTTTAGGCTCTTGTTTTTAAAAATCTTGGCCTTGTTTTCTGCTCAGAAATTGCAATAGTATTGTGACTTGCTGTTCAGATAAAGTCCAGAAAGGTTAGTTGCTACAATATATTAATACTCTCGATCCAGGGCCTCATGTATTCTGCAAGTCTGCTGTAAACTGCACTGCTTGCCACAGAATTGTGCTCCAAAATCCGAGCCTTCATTAATGTTTTCTAGCTCTCAAGTTTGCTAAAATAGTCTTGAAAAAGTGAATCCACTGTAAACCAATAGGGGGTCTGACATAGTGGTTAAACAATGGTGGGAGGTGGTATGTCACAGCACTTCTGCTTCTGGTAGCATTGTGTAGCTGCACTGGTAATGATGCCATACCAGGAAAGTTTTAAAAAAATGCTAGCGTAGACACAATCTTAGGTTTAAAACCGACACCATAGAAAGTCACCACTTATCTGTTCATTCATTACTGTTCTGTTCATTCCTTCGGAAGACCTGGCATTGGCCACTGTCAGAAGACAGGATACCGGGCTAAGTGTACCTTTGCTCTGACCAGTATGGCTGTTGTTATCATGTCACATAGTTGTTGACTGAGTCCATGGTGAATCCTGAACACCGGGAGGATAATTTTGAATTGGAATCCGAGATGAATACAGCCTTACTGAAGATGAGGTGGGCTGGAGGTGATATGTTCCTACTTTTTTTTAGTAATAAGAAAATAGAAAATAGAATGGAATCAGTATTCTGGATTCCCTAATATTTCCCTGGTAAGGAACTAGGCTGAATAGCAAAAAGGGAACTGTAATAGTTAAAATAGAAAGAGATGAAGGCATGAGTAAGGAATTCAAAAGAGGCAATATCACGATAACGATGAAAAGGTGGCAATGGCCATGATGGTGATAGGCAGACATTCAAAGAGATGTAAATAGAGAAAAGTTCAGGGTTCAGGATAACTTTGAATATTATTCACCTTTCTTCTACTATAAGAGGTATCTTTATGAAAGTGCTATTTATCTGACATGATTTATAATACTGCAATGTGTTCATTGCAGTTTTAAAGCACAGTTTCACTAGATAGCAGACTACACTGCAATTGCATAAAATGTACTCTTTGTTTCTACTTTTCCATATTTTTTCCTTTTTATTAGCCAGTGTTACTGTTTCCTCAATTTCTTCTGAGAGTTATTGCTAACATTAATCTCGCCAATGATTCATATAGAAAAGCACAAATCTACCCACAGTAACAGATGTGGCAGAAATTTAGAGAAATATATAGATATGTCAGTGAAAAATTATAGAATTTCCACAGATGTATGTTTTATTCAGTTAAATGTTAAATTGTTTCCTTTTTAGTTCAAGTTGCTCCAATACGCAAGTTTAGAAACAACAATCAATGTTTTTTTCAACCCTCCAGAAAGGAATGGCCTGTAATTTATAGGTTTGTAAAAGTAAATTTAAACAGAACATAATAGTAGATTTTACAACAAACAATTTTTGCATGTCTCTTACAGAAGAAACATAATACATACGAGTGCTGCCAGGAAGAAAGTTGAAAACTGCAGTGTACAAGTTGTCCTTAACACAAAAAGGGATTCATTTGTTTGAAGAATCACCTTATTTTGTCCTTCTTTCTAACCATTTGCTGTTGCTCTTGGTTCTCTGTCTTCCTGTTAAGTACCATAAATGGTATGTAAGGAAGAGTGGTTCTCACAACTGCCATGGGCATCACGAATACCATCCTTTATGTTTTAAATGACTGTCCAGAGTATCTGACATTTGGAATGTCTTTTGGGAGGTGAGTTAGCAGCCGAGGTGTATTTACAGTTCTAGGATGTGGGCAGGCAGGTGAACAGAGAACACAGTGGGTAGGTGGGGGAGTGACTGGAAGCAGTGGGTGAGGATATATACATATAGGTGGGTATGGGTGGATAACCATTGGTGGCTGGGTTAACAGTAGAATAGGTAAACCATTGTATAAACATAACTGAGAGACTTAAGAGATTAGCCCTTAGTACTGTACAGGAAGGTTTTTGAGAACATTAGCTGATCAGGCCCCCAGGGCTGTATATGTCAATCAGGTTATGGAAACAAGATGGTCCTACCACTTCCCCATATATTTTAGGATATCATTTATGGGGAGGCTGGGATATTTTTTTGTTGGCATATGAAAGAACTATAAGGATTCAATGTAAAAAAGAAGCAATAACTGAGAAAATAACAAATCTTTGTACTTCCTAAGATATATTACAAAATGTTTAGAGGCCTGGCACATTAGACATATTGGTATGATTTATAGTAAAAGTGTAATTATTTTACTGTTTGATGAACTGGTTGGAAAAAAACATCAAAACCAAAATCAATGAAAAAGGGAAACTAAATTTTTCAAAATTTTAATCAATTATTGATCTTGTTGCCTCAGCAGCTGTCAGTATTTGTATTATGGTAACATCTAGAGACCTCAACCAGGATCTACTGTGCTGGGCTGCATGCAAACTAAGAGTCAAATAAAATTCCAGCCCCAGAAATTTTAACAATCAGATTAAGGCCTGTGGAACTTGTTGTTAGAGGATGTCGTGAAGGCCAAAAGTATAACTGGGTTCAGAAAAGAATTAGAAAAATTCATGGAGGATGGGTCCATCAATGGCTATTAGCAAGATGGTCAGGGATGCACCCCATGCTCTCGGTATCCCTAAACCTCTGACTGCCAGAAGCATCTGGCACTGGCCATTGTCAGAAGACAAGAGACTGAGCTAGAAAGACCATTGGTCTGACCCAGTAAGATCATTCTTACGATGGACCCAGGCCTAACTCAGATTATTATAAAACATGTTTGTGATGATTTTTGCCATGATTTCCATTGCTTGTAACTGGGAGCAAGTCTGGTGACTGCTTGTATGCAGGACATCTGTGTCCTCTTTGTAACGAGGAATGACAAATTCTCAAGGGATGCTGGGTGCCTTGGTATGTCTTGTGAGCTGGGATGGTAATTCCTGATGTATGAATCCAGAGAAACTGCTGAAGGTCTGGAAGCTTCAGCCAATGGAGCTGACCACATTTGGGAAAGATTACTTCAATATGAATAGAGTGAATAGACTTGGAATAGCAATGGGTCTGAGCTGCAAAACACAGAGACATATTTTCAAGGCTCCCAGGTTTAGAAATGCTCAGATCTGGGGTTTCACTTCATAGAGAAGAGGCCTTAAATCAGAGTTGGAACATCTCTCCCGCCTTCTACAGGGTGTTCAACCCTAAGGCTTGGCTGAGCCCAGGTCGAATTTTTCATAGCATTTTATGTTACCCTAAGTCGCTCATTAAAGTAGGTGCCAACTTTCTTCAAGCAGATCAAGGCCTCTGTCACAATGTGGTTTCAGACTCATATCAGATGACAGAACGAGGAGTAATGGTCTCAAGCTGCAGTGGGGGAGGTTTAGATTGGATATTAGGAAAAACTTTTTCACTATGAGGGTGGTGAAACACTGGAATGCGTTACCTAGGGAGGTGGTAGAATCTCCTTCCTTGGAGGTTTTTAAGGTCAGGCTTGACAAAGCCCTGGCTGGGATGATTTAACTGGGAATTGGTCCTGCTTTGAGCAGGGGGTTGGACTAGATGACCTTCTGGGGTCCCTTCCAACCCTTATATTCTATGATTCTATGATTCTATGATTCATACTGTAAAACAATGGAGAACTGAGGGCATTGCACATGGGGAACAGAGGGCATTGCTCACACAGGGCACAGCAATGGGACTGTTTTTGCTGTACAAAATTCAGCAACTTCAGTGGCCTCACTCCCTACTTGAGTGGGAGGGACCACTACACTCCTGCACAGGTCTATTCTGAGCTCCACAGTACTGCCTAATACAGGGGGACCTTTAAGGGGTGTTATATTATCTCAGTTATTACAACAGGGGCCATCCTGCCTGCATTTTAAGGACTGTCCCTTATTTGAGGCCTAATGTTCATGACACATTTCCATGTCAGAAACCCTAAGGAGCATTTGGTCAGGTAAATGCTGCAATTCAAAGGATTCCCTATATATCATGAATCAAGTAGTGTGGGGGTAAAGCCTTTTAAAAAGAAGCTTTGCCCTCTATTTTTCATGTGGTTGGTTTTTATTGCTCAAGTTGGCTGCAGAGGTTGCCCTATGGCAACATTCCCGGGATTCTTCCAAAATTTACCAAGACAAAGCTGCTCCTCTGATGATGTCAGTTGTTCAACAAATATTTCCCCATGTATTCTGCGATAGCATTCCACTCCTAGGAGCTCCGAGGCCTGCACAGTCTAGTGAGGTTTGGTCAGAGCTGTCAGGCTTTGCAATAGCCTCATAGCAAAAACTTCCATGTGAAGCACAATCCCTTTCTGAGCTGTGGCAGACACCACCCTGTTACTCAGGGCTGTGCCTGAAGACACAAATCTAGTGCAAGGTGGTTCATACTAGCTCTATGCTTTATTTCCTCTTTGAAACCTTCCCCTCTCTTCCTCCCCCACCACAACACCTCGTTAACGGTACGATATGTAATATTATCTTCACCTAGGAGACAGGAAGGATTTGTGTAAAGTCTTTCTAGTTTCTCAGGCTTTGTAAAATAGATTATAAATAGAAAGATAGATCTGTTCAACTGCATCGCTGCCTAGACAGGTTTTTTAAGGTCATTCTTGGACAGATGACAGTACAATATTATTTATGGGCCCATAAGTAACAATCATAGAAATAACTGCCAAGGCAGCAAAAGGAGAAAATAATCAGGAAAAGGATTTGGGGATGGTCAGACAAATCACTAAATCTGTCTCTACAATATTTGACAGTAGTGTTAAAAGAAAGCAAACAAGCTAGCATTAAGCTATCAACATTTTCCCGTAAATTGACAGATATTTTGGCACTAGTAAGGCTACATTAGGATGAACCAGTGTACGTAATTTGACAAACCTAGTTATAAAAGGGACTTTGCTGAGCTAGAATGGGTACAGGAAAGAGCAGCACAATGCACTGACAGGTCTGAGGTGCACATTATGAAGAAATAGTTTTAAGATGTGGCCCATTGGAACCTAGAAATATAGGTCAGTGGGATACGCTGCTGAAAGGAAAGAAACAGTTGGACAGCAATGGGGTGTTTGAGAATGAAACTAATTTTAAAATAAGAATGTATAGACTCAGGCTGAGGAGCTGTTAAGGTGTGATAAGCAATTCAGGTGCAATTTCTTTACACAAATGTTGATTTGACTCTGGAGTGAATTCACAATGCTGGCAATAGATGTTTGTTCTGTAGAATAAACCTAGTGAAAAGGGTGATAGAGAATTTCTAATACAAGCAGACATGGAGCAGTATAGTCAGTCACTGAATTTTGGAGTTCATATATTTAGAGAGATAGCTGTACTGCTGTATTATTCCCCAGGTAAATCTTAACTGACAGTGCAGTCATTCTCCAGTCTCTTGATGATTTTGCAGATCACGGTCAAATCTGACCCTTTCATTCTATGTAGAAAGCTGAATGTTTCTGAAGAAAAGCAAGCAAGGATGAATGCAGACAATGTTTCAGATGCCCTGTCCTAATTAGACTCAATCCTAGCACCCAGTGCTTTAGTAATAAAAATGTAGACATAAAATTCATGAGTTGCTCCCTCACATGGGATAGAGTTTTTGTACAATTTAGAATGGAGTGGGATAACAGATAATGGCTGAGCAATAAACACCCCAACTAACTCACTACAGAAGCCTCTCCTGTTGTTAGCCTGATGTGCTGGGTGATATTCAGCTTGAGTAATTATGTTCTGTTAGTTATGCATTTATTCTGTGTTAACTTTACATTTGGTATGTGTTACATTACAGCTGTCAAACACGTACATTCAAACAATCAATAATAAAGAAACTACAATTCTTCAAATTATGGAGTTATAGAAGAATTCTGAAAACATCGTAGATAGACTATCTAACCAACAAAAATATTGGAGATGATTGGAATTTAGCAAATGCTATATAGAGATCTCATGAATAGAAAGATTCAATTTGCAGGGCACATTTTAAGAGGTTCAGAGGTTGATGCACGTTTATGGAGACTGGAAGTGAGGGCTGATGGTAGGAGAACATTAGGCAGAAAACAAAGATCTTGGCCAGATGATGTGGCAGCCAGGGTGGATCAAAAGGACTGTTCATCCACAAAGAGCTTAGCAGAGGATCCTAGGGAATGGGCTACTATGGTTGCAAATCTCCCATAATGGAGATGGACATCTCTAACCAAACTAATATGTAATATGTGTCTGATGCCTTAATAACATGTAGCTTTGTCCTGGTAAAGATCACATGTAAAATTATACTTACAGGAGAGGCTGGGCATGGAGACTATTTACATATCATTATTACAATAACGGATGGTAGCTTTCCATGGCCCATATCGCTTTGCCTTCTTGTAAAAGTCTGCGGAAGGGGACAAAGCAAAAGGAAGTCTCGACCAGGAGAGGAGTCCAGTGTAAAGGGTGGATACTGAGAAGACAGGAGACACTGGGAAATACAGAGGTGAAGATGAATATTTATTTAAATTCTCCCCTATAATTATAATAAATTGACTTCTTATGGGTTATGAAAGTCATGATGGAGAAGCTGAAATACATTCTAGGCAACAATTTTTTAGCTAATTCCTACAGATCATTGTGTCTTTTGTTCATACAGTGCATTGTAATTTAGTCAAATGTGAATTCCTGGAGCTTTCAACCTTTAAAGGAATTAAATTTAAGGAAGAGAGGAATGTTAGTCCATAATTGGCTATAGATGCCTTCATATGATGCAAACTAATTTAAATTAAATTCACCACTAAGAATCTGAAAGGCAGTTTTTACTGGAGATAGAGAACACTAGTAACCTGAGGACCATTCTTCAGCTGGAAGCCATTATTAAGCAGCAAGAACTCAGAAAGCTAATGTAAACTAGGAGAGCTAGCTGTGGGAGTAATTACTCTGTTCTGGCAGTACCGAGAGCTGCTGCTAGTCAATGTGTAGTTTGAGCATGTGTCCTTTACTATGGCTTTAGGCATGTTGTGCTTGTGAAAGAAGCTAATAAAACATATTAAAATATCTATGGATATCCAATTGCTTTAAGTGCCACTTGCCATACACAATGTAAGTCTTACAATTATGAGCACTCAGAGGTGTTTGCAAGATACCGAATATTCAGGAAAAAATAAAAAATAAAAAGCGCTGCTGATTAATAAAACCGTACAAACATTAATGAACAGCAACTTTATAGTCCTCATCACAAAGTAAAGCAAGTCTCTTCTCCTTGGCAAAACTGGGCTCTGTGTCCTTCGGAATGGGAGATTGATGGTTTATTAGAGGGACAGCAATAAAGTAAGCAGAACATCATAGCCTGTTCAAACGAAGAACAGAATAAAAAATGACTCGAGTGTTCGATAAGTGTTACACGGGGAACCATATTTAATCTGCTTTGAATGCAGGATGTGTTCATCTCCTCTCGTGTTTATATACAGAAGCTCAGTCTAAAGTTATATTAACTGCACGTGTTGGAGGGCTTTCCCTTCATCCTCTCCCCTAGTTCTTGTCATGTAGACAGAAAGCAGAAGCGCAGACAATGCAATGTTTATTTGGATTAGTTTCCAAGCAAGCATATTCCAAAGCCCTTCACACCAGTCGGGCTTATCTCTATATGCCAATAGAGTCTGTTCCCCAGTGTTCCCCCGTGTCCCCCTTTCCAGCTCTGACACCGCAGAGCATTTACCCCGAGTCCCCCTTCCCAGCTCTGACGCTGCAGAACCTTGCCTATGTCCCTGTTCCCCGTTCCCTATTCTCATTCCCCCCTCTTAGCAAACATGATTCCAATTTCCCTTCCTCCCACTTCCTGTTTGACCCCAGTTTATATAGTAATATTATCAGCTATATCTTAACCAATCATTTTACTGAAATGTAGCTAACCAATCCTAACATATTATAACATAAATCTCTAACCAATTATATCGCACTACCCTAGTTAACTTATACCTAGCAAAATTAATTATACAGCAGACAGAAACAATTAGAGAACCAGTCAGATTAACAATAGAAAAGTGGGGTCCATAAAGATAAAAGACACAGAAATGAGGGTTTCACAACCACAACCATTAATAAGTGATTTCTTGCCAGACAGGATGCTATCAAGCTAAGTTTTCTTTAACTACCTTAAGATCTGTTTCTTTATCTGTGGTGATGAGCACTATTAGGACAGGATCGTCTTCCTAACAGCCCAATACCACCTTATTTCAATGTGACTGGTTTGGAATGTGAGGATCTGACCATATGCTTCCCAGTTTATGGCTGCCCCTGCTGCTTAGCCAAAGGCGTTAGCTTAAGAACAAGGCTGCAGACTATCCTAGTGAGAGAAGGCCCATACACAGGCAGACTGTAATTTTGATTCTTTGTTTTTATACCCCTGTAACTAGCTAAGTGATAAAAATGCACCTAAGTTCTTAAAGTATAGGCCTTTACAGGCAGGCCTGAATATCTATATTCTAACAGCATCCACTACACCCAACCTTTGTGTTCAGTTGAACTTTTCAGTCTAATTGGGGACTTCTAGAACACGTCTGAATCCTTACAAAAACAAACGAATAAACCACAATGACTGCAAATTGCACTAATGGACAGTTGATTCAGCAGTGACTACTCACTGCTTTGACTAGATGCAGGGGGATGTATATTCTGTGGGATGAGAGCCGTAAACGACCTATGAAGGAAAGACTGGATGCTCTAGCCCCAAGCCGCACATCAGTGTCTAATATTAACATTAACAGTGTCTAACATTGACTATATATACACACATTAACCCTTCTGCAAGGCAGCACAAAGCTGGGGTTCAATCTGTCTAGGGGTCCTTTTCTAAAATAAAAGAAACAATGGCTCAAGCCCCCACTCAGAGCCCCATTTCTACTTCCAGGGAGCTTAGAATAAAACCTTCCAAGTCACTTTTGCAGGTTCCTTCCCACTCGCAGAACTCAGCAATCCTTGGGTATATGGAACACAAATAATTTCTTTTCTTTTCTTTGGGGGGGGGGGGGGGAGGAAGAATAAAAACATGACAACCATATATCTATATTTACGTGCAATAAAAGTAACAAAACGCAATCAGTATGTCAGCAGGATGATCGGCACCGAAGTTCCAATGATTAATTATCTGGCTTGTTACACTCTGGAACTCTTAGTTCACCCATTTAAAGATCTCACTTATGGGGTCAGATAGATTCAGTGGTAGTCAAGTTCTTCTCTGCCTGGCTGCTCCACTCCAGTAAAGTCTGCACTACCAAGTCCCACTGTGATGCACAGCTCCCTGGTCCAGTTCTGCAACATCAGCATTATGGCCGGCACATGAAATGCCTGTTGGGGGAGCCTAGCCCCCGGCCCCTCCCCTTCTGCCCAAAATCCCGCCCTTCCCCTCCTCCCCAGCCATAGTCTACTGCCTGTATACTCCAGACCATATCTTACACCATTTCTATGTCCTTTCACGTGTACAGTTTCAGTCACAATCTGTTATCATTTATACAATTAGAACAGAGACAAATTCCAATTAAAACAACAAAACACAGGATGTGGAACTATGGGCATGCAACATAATAATTTATGTAAATGAGGATGGCCAGAGCTGGCTTTTCCCCTTGTCCCTATAGAGGGAGCAGAGCATTCCACCCCTCTAAGAGCTTGTCTACATTTGAAATGCTACAATGGCACAGCTGCGCAGCTGTATCTCTTCAGTGTAGATACTGCCTATGCAGACGAGAGGGGTTCTCCCATTGGCATAGGCAATGTACCTTCCTGAGAGGAGGTAGCTAGAGTTAACGGACGATTCTTCCATTGACCTAGCTGTATCTACACCAGGTCGGCTTAACTACATCGCTCAGGGTTGTGGATTTTTCAGAACCCTGAGTGATGTAGTTTGGTTTACCTGACTTTTTAGTGTACACCAGGCCTAAGCTCTGGGATTTACATCCATATACAATGTGTCTGCATGTGTGCATCTCCCTGTGAGATTATTTGTGTGTGTGTGTGTGTGTGTATGTATATTTAAGGCCAGCCTTATTTACATAAATTATGTAAATACACACACACACACACACACCTCACACAAACCATATTCCTTGTGTGAATTCCAAAGATAATGGACATGTAAGAGAACTATGGGACACGTTTGTTGCTGAAACCCAATCTGTGTCTATGTGTAAATTTATGTTTGATATCTCAAGCTGGCTACTTTTATATTAACTCAAATCTTTCTCCATTCACACAAATGATTAATTAGACCATTTGTTGAATTTAAAGACTCGGGGCAGAGTGACTTACAGAATGGATATTTTTGTTTCTGGAAGCAACTTGAACATAGCTGTGTGGTTGATTGACGTTTTATTACAATCCCTTGTTTCTGGGTCAATATGAATGTGTTCGTATGTATGCAATCAAATTAGAAGTAGGCTTGAATTCCATGAGAAAAGACTCACTCTACATTCTGGTTTTCTCATCCACTGAAAAATTAGAGAGATCCCTATAGTCCAAATTATGTTAATCTCCTTCTCCAAAGTGCATGACTCACATAATCCAGGTAAACATGATGGTACACAGTAGGAGGAATGTTTAGTAACCATATATTTTGCAAGGCTCGGGCTACAGCACAAGTCTCAGTACAAGTATCTAATCACAGCAGCAATGGTCCCCAAGCTCCTTTCTCAGAATTTGTACTACTGATAAATGAAGCTTTAAACACACACTGAAAATTGCGACTATTTGTTTATATATTTACCATCATCTACAGTTGTATAATATATTAGTGCTTACTGCGCTGGGGATTACAAAAGCAGGATGAGTGGTTTCTTGCAACATGTGTGAAGCATGTACATTGAAAATATTGAAGTAGTTCCTTACTAAACATATAGACTCCCAATCATTGCACATCCTGTACAGATTACAGATGGGCCCCAAGTGAAAAGTCTGGATCCAGATCTGAAAGTTTTCAAGGTGGTGATGGTGGTGGTTTCAGATCCAGGGAGCTCGTTCAGCTCAGTTTATGGAGAGAGGGGCCAGCTGTGAAGTTTGGAACTATTTCAAAGTTCAGCCATCTTCCAGAATTTTGGCTCAGGCCCTTCTCTGATTTAAATGCTGTTAAAAAGTGAAAACACGTATTGAATGTATCATGGCCATAAGTAGCTGTTTAGAAACAAACAATGGGAGAGATATTCAAAATATTTTTCTGATTCTTTAGACACCAATGTCACACCTATGCTGAGTGGTAGCAGATGTCTGGGGTCTTTCAGGATGGCCTCCCAGTGGAGGAGAAATCAGTGATGCACAGTCTGCATATACTGTAAGTATATTGACACACATATGCCAGTCCTGAAATGAGATAGTCCAACAGCAAGCAGGGCAATCCCTTCAACTAGGAATTAAAGCCTAACATCAATGCCCTATTCCCAGAGAACAAATTTAGCTCAAGATTTGACTCTAATCAGAGGCCAAGGCAAAGTGCAAACATTCCTGCTGCTCACACAGCTCCTTCTCTCCCCAAGCTGCCTCTATGCGAAAAAGTTTGTGTAACTCACATGCTTGCACTGCTGAAATTTATTATAATAATAAAGAATAACAATAATTATTATTACATACATTATTAAGATTTTGGGAGAGAAGCAGTGGGGAAGAGACTTGGATTTTTATTGAATCCCATGCGTTTCTACACACAGGCGGAGAGCAGCATAGGACACTTAGTTAGCATGGCCAAGAGGCATCTAGAGAAGTGGGGCGAGTGGTAGTTTTTGGACCTGCTCAGCAGCTGTCTCCGAACTATGCAGAGAGTTTCCATTAAGGGCAAACAGGGCAGCGGAACAGGTTCCACACATGCACCATCTGAGAGCTGAGCCAATTGGAGCTCCGTAGGGAGATGGTTATAAATAGGGAGTGTTAGAAACAAACCCATGGATTTAGCAGCTGAACAATGCAGGGCTAAGATGTATCTGCTGTGAGAGCTGCGTCTCATCTGCTTGTGCCACTGGATCCAGACTACAGACACCCTGTCTCCTGACAGCTGAGGAGATGGCCAAGTATTGATGATGGGACTGGAATTGCTGCTGGCTTTGAGGATCTTCAGACTGCTTTGCTGAGGAAATTTTGGGAAGTTTGGAGGGGAACTGTGGGGCTGTCATTCTTCTCTCACTCTGAGGAATCCAGGTGACACACATGCACTTCTGATGCCATCCTGCAGAGACTGAGAATTCCTCTCCATGAAAAGATCAGAAGGGAGTGTGACATGGTGGCCCATGGGTGCCAACTGGCAAGGGCGTCACAATTTAAAAGCAAGTCCTGCCTGAGACTTGCTACACCTAATACACTACTTTCCTGCCTTGCTACACCTAATACACTACTTTCAAGGTATTTATCCACAAAGGGTAGCATGTGAGATCTCTACTGAAAGCTCATAACTAATTCAAAACTCATAATCACTGTGAGATATATATATATGGATAATATATAAGGAACAATGTAACTATATTGAAAACTGCCCTTATGGTCTTGGAGTGAAAGTGAGTCACTGGGGACTCAGAGGTCTTGGTGATGGCCCATTCAAATGAATGGGGGCTGTCACCCCTTCCTGGATTGTTGATTATGCAGCATATTGCTCAATTGTCCACCATTGCAACAAGCCAGAAAAGTTAATGGAAAAACTATAAACATCAGAACTAGCTGGAAATGAAAAGGAACAGTATGACAGTGAGACGATCGCTCTGTCTATGACTAGAGACAAAAGACTGATTCAATCTATCACAGGGAGGAGAAAGACACTCTAGGTCCACTCATTGAGGAGATACGTTAGTGAGCGGGGGTCCTTCATGAAAGACTGGGCCTAGCTCCTTGGGGCTAGCCAGCACTGCAAAAGACTGAACTGTGGTGAGAGCATCTAATTTAGTAGCTAGGAAAGCAGTGTTTAAACAGGTGTTTAAGCACCTGTAGGCTTGGCAGTTCATAACCCCTGCATCTCTGGACTTGCTTCATCAGTTATGAATGTAAAACAATTGCTTGAGCCCCGGCCCCTCTTTCATTAAAAATTAAGCACTGTAGGAAAGGTAACTGTTAAGTGTAGGCCGTAGTTTACATTTTATGATTTTGTTCTGTAGTGGAACCATTTTTTTCCATCGCACATTTGTTTCTATTTGACTCTCTTTTCTGTCTTAAATAAATGTCCTTTTGTTTAACTGGAATTGAACTCCAGTGTTGTGCGTGTGACACGGGGCGAAGGCGAAGCAGGTAGAGTGGGGTACACTGTTCCTTTGAGAATGGAGGGGCTGGGATTTCGGGGGGTATCCAGTGATCAGGAGTTGGATACCACCGGGGGGATGTTTTGTAAAGGACTTGGGGGCTGGGCTGTATCTATTGTCAACCAGCATGGCAAAAGCAAGAGTGGTATAGCCCAGAAGGGAGCGCTAGAGCGGTTGACAGGCTGGTAGTGTTAGGGAGCTGACACCCAGCTGGCAGAGGCAAGACGCCCTTGTGCTGGAGACAGGGGGCACCAAAGTGGGTCACAGCCCTGGGTGCCCCGAGAAGCATCACAAGGAGCATGGCTGTGTGTGCGCGTGTGTGCCTAGGCATACTAATGTAATGGCATCAAAGTGGGCAAGCCTAGGCGGGACAACACCAAGAGCGTTACCACATAAAAGTTGTTCAAGAAAAGTTTTCATGAGTGTTCCAAACGCTGGCTGCAGACGTTTATATGCAGATATGTTATTTCTAAAGAAAGTGTATGTCATGCTAAGCGGTTTAACTCTGTGCAATTTTTTTTTTAATTTAATTAAAGCCCTGAAAAGACTGAGCTCTGGCTTGAACTTCCACAGAGAAGTAAGCTGAGGTGCAGAATAATTAGTTATGCATAATATTACCTCCTGACCCATTACACTTACATAACCCAAGCCAGACAAGAGGGCATGTCTTTCCAAAAGTCAAAACTTGCTCACATACTTGGGAAAAAGAAATAAGACAGTGTGACAACCTCACCTGGTAACACCTGCCATAACAAGATTGAGCTAATAAAAGTTTGCATTTGCTCATTTAAGTGTATTATGCAACTGAAATTCCAGGAAGTTGTGGTTCAGTGCACTTTCAGACAGGATGCAAAACTAACTGCAGGCATCGCATATCTTCCAAGACATCGGAGTGTTGGGAGATCTGTGACTACAGGCACAGAAATGAAACCCACAAAAAATGTTTCTGTGCCACTTACATCCATGTCAGGCAACTCTAGACAAGTGAAACACTCATTCATTAGCTCCTTTCCAGCCACTCACCACTCAAACTATAGAATCTGTACCTCCATTTTCTCTCTGTAAAAAGGGGTATGATGTGATCTGTCAGGCCTTTTCTGCCCCTGCTGGAGGCATTGGTGCCCTGACACCTCCTTGCTCAGGCTGGGCTACCAACAAGATTTAGTCCTCCAAAAGCCTGGAAGGGCCAGGAGAAGATGCTGACCAATCTGGAGCTAGCAGGCCAGTTAAGAAGGTTTGCCTGCTTCTTCTCAGGGGAGGATGGGTTAGACTGAGGCTGAAGAGGTCTGCAGTGCTATCTCAGAACCCCAGACCAGGTCAGGGACTTGCCCTCAAGTGCTGCAACTAAGCCCTTGCCTTTGAGGTTTTGTTTATTTAAAGGTGAAGACAGCCAAATGCTGAGGTCTTTTTTTTTAAATTAACTATACAGACTTAAGAGTATCACCCTGAGCTTACAGCATGAACCACCCTATGCCAAGCAAAAGACCAACAATTTTAGATTAAGCCTGGAAGTGCCTTCAGAGGCATGTAAGGCTTAGCAGTGGGTGCTATAGAGCAGCTCCCTCCCTGTGATGGGGGCTAATGGTGCTTCCCTACCTCACAGGGGAGTTGTGAAGATAAATATATTAATAAGTTTGTGAGGCACTTAGCTACAATGGCGACAGGGGCCATATAAGCACCTTAGATCAGTGGATCTCGAACTATCCCTCACCAGGAGGCAGCCTAGGTTTGCGGCTCTCCTTTCCCCCCCGTCAGTCCCTCCTGGGGAGGCAGCCTGGCTCAGGCTCTCCTTTTCCCTGCAATCCCTCACCTGGAGGCAGTGAGGCTCTGGCTGTCAGACCCAGGGAAGCACCAGCAGCACAGAAGTAAAGGTAGCAATGGGGTGCTAAGTCTGCTGTGAAAAATGATGACAAATATCACTTCTCAAATTGCCACCCTTACTTTATGTGACTGCTGGCACAGTGTTGCCTTCAAAGCCAGGCACCTAGCCAGCAACTGCTGCTCTGGTGCCTTCAGAGCTTGCGGCAGTATATATGTTTGCGGAATGGGTGGGGCATAACTGACTACAGATACAAAGAACTAGGGCCCAATCGAATAAGTTTGAGAACCGCTGCCTTAGATAGATAGATATTTGAATGGATTGTTGACTGAAAGTATAGCTATGAAGCTAAAACCCCTGGTCAAACTCCCTCAGAATCATCCATTTGCTGTCTCACGTCTTTTAACATATTACAAGTGCCTACTAGAAAACTTGGACAATTCCCTGAAAAAATTCAATGAACAATAATGTTTCCTTACATAAATGACTCCACAAACTTTCATGGACAGGTCCTGAGATCATCAAATGCTTCATAACATTTTTTAAAATAATGTATTTTTTTCTAGACACCCAATGTTGCAGCTCAAGTCTACACAACCGGCAGCCATGTTTTTTAATGTCTCCACACTATATGTGAATACAACGGACATGTTGTTTAAAACATCAGTGCAGTTCTTTTCCTCTTGCACATCTAGGGCAGATGCATGCCCACTTTGTGCACACAATTTCACTTGCAGTTCATTTACCCGTTCACAGAAATGCATTTTTTGTCATTTCAGCTACCAGATTGCATAAATAACGCTAACATTTGCACATGCAAATTAGATAGATTTAAACCCTGACGAATCAGAAAATCTGGCCCACAATCCTCATATTTCAAGCATTTACTTGTTCAATACATTTTATTCCCTTTCCACCACTTGAAAATCTACTTTCAATTCACATTAGTTACTGACAACATATCTATCCAAAGTCCGCCCTACAGCAGTTTCCTAGGTAACCAGCACATTGGCAGGAAAACACTCTACACAACAGAATGACTTCAAACACACTTGAACTACGGTATTATTTTCCATCTTTTCAAAGCATGCAAAGATACAAAAGCTATTAAGAATTAAAAATAAATGACAAATGCCAGTGGGAAATTACATTCATCCCCACTAGTATTATACGTCACCTAGAGAAGTGAGCTCACCTGAAATCAGGGCAGGGTTGATTTCTAGTGTGACCTGTGACTTCTAATGGGTTTGAACGTAGCACCTTTTTACTTTTGCCTTCCTTTCAGGTGCCCTAACCTCATCTCTCTTCAGGGTCTGGGTCTGGAACATAACCCAGATGGCTTCTGGGTATGGTGGGAGCTGATATTTTGATTTCCTCTCCCCCCAGTTTCTTCAGAGGGCAGACGACAGCCAATCACCAACAGTTTACAGGGTTACCTGGGAAGGGCTGTTGTCCTGTCTATAGGTGGGTTTCTTGGGGAAGCAGCAGTATTTACTCACATAGACCAGCCCTTCACAAGATTTCTACAGCAGTATTTCTTATGCTCACCGACTGATTGTGGGTCATGTGATTTTGGAGCCTGCAGGAGCAGCTCTTGCGCTGATTTGAGAAGCTCCTCTGATCCAGTGATTTTCAGGGCAGGGTGTGCAGGTAGAGCTACCAACTATACACCAAGGAAGAGAGAACCTGTAATCCTTAGCTCATGATTGCTAAGGGACCCTGTGGAGAATGTGTATATGGGAGAGTGTGGGGAGGAGCAGAGAGGAAAGCATGGTGGTTGTGGTTTCCCTTGTTAGCTGGCTAGGAATTATGGGACCGTATCAGTAGCCAGGTCAGAAGCAGAGCTAGCAGTAGCAGAGTATTTCCCCTCTCTTGTTTTCCTATTCTGTGCAGGTGAGAAGGAGACAGCAGATTCCTGCCATCCCATAAGACCCCTTGAGTGGATTGTGCATGGGCTGGGGGAAGCATTAGGCCTGGTCTACACTGGAAAGGATTGGTCAATATGGCTACACTGGCAAATCCTTCTTGTGCTGACAGTTTATACCAGCAAAAAAGTGCTTTGTCCATAGACCTTGTACTAGGTCTAGGCTAAATAAGGAGATGGGGAAATTGGGCAGGGGGAAAGGGGCTGTGCAAAGTGCCCTATTGGAAGGGGGAAGTTTCATGAAGGTTCAGGAATGTCAATCAGAACGGATTGGTCTGATGTCAGTCTCTCTGAGCACAATCTCTTTCATCTAGCCCACATGAACTCAAACCTTTCAGGCCTCGCCCACCTCTGTTTATAGGGGAGAGATGGGGGCTGCATAATTAGAGGCTTTAAAGGTGCAGACCCTTCCCTCATTATTGATAATTGTAGTATTTTGTTGAAGGGGTGTATACCTACATATGGCTGAAATATAGCTGTAAGTACTGCCTGCTCCTGGCCTTGTTCCAGTGCAAATTAGAGCATTGTCAGATCAGCTGTAATCTATGATTACAACAAAAATGATTAGGGGTCTAGAACACATGACTTATGAGGAGAGGCTGAGGGAGCTGGGATTGTTTAGCCTGCAGAAGAGAAGAATGGGGGGGATTTGATAGCTGCTTTCAACTACCTGAAAGGGGGTTCCAAAGAGGATGGCTCTAGACTGTTCTCAATGGTAGCAGATGACAGAACGAGGAGTAATGGTCTCAAGTTGCAGTGGGGGAGGTTTAGATTGGATATTAAGAAAAACTTTTTCACTAAGAGGGTGGTGAAACACTGGAATGTGTTACCTAGGGAGGTGGTAGAATCTCCTTCCTTAGAGGTTTTTAAGGTCAGGCTTGACAAAGCCCTGGCTGGGATGATTTAACTGGGAATTGGTCCTGCTTCGAGCAGGGGGTTGGACTAGATGACCTTCTGGGGTCCCTTCCAACCCTGGTACAAAAGCCTGACCTGCTAATAGCAGTACTGCAACCTACCATGTACAAGGTGCACATGACAGAGCAACCTGGGGGCACCTCTAGCTTGCATACAGCTCAGTGTTTCCCAAGTGACCGAACACCAGCTGGGGTTGGCTGGAGTGCTGTTGCCCTACGGTATCTCCATGTCAAGCCAAGCAGGTGGTTTTACTCCCTTTCTACTTCCCTTTGCCACCTGAGCAGTCCATAGGGAATGGATGAAGAGGAGAGAGTCTGCCTCGAAGCATTTATTGTAGCTTCTTGACCTGTTTGAAATATGCTTGGCCCGCATGCTGAATACTACTGCAGTAGAGGCCCCAGATAAGATCAGAGACGCATAGTGGTGGACACTGTACATGCAAAGAGCAAGAGACAGCTCCTGTTCCTAAGAGCTTGTAGTCTAAATGGACAAGACAGACAAAGAATGGGAGAAAGTTTTCAAATTACATCCTAACAAAGATATGAACTCTGGCCCTTCAGGTTAATTCTGATGCTGAATCAAGGAAGGAAGATTTAATTGGGGATTGGTCCTGCTTTGAGCAGGGGGTTGGACTAGATGACCTCCTGAGGTCCCTTCCAACCCTCATATTCTATGATTCTATGATATTCTATGATTCTATGTTCATCTCCAGTGGTCCCAAGAGGCTATTTTGGCAGCCAAGAATCACCAGGAGGGAAGGACATGCCAGCTATGTCCTCCTTTCCCTAGCCATGACCTCCAATACCGACAGCTGGGAAGAGGGCATCATAAAAGGACCCAAGATCTTCTTTTGCAGGATGTGAGGAGCCGCTAAAGGTTGAATGGGCAGGGTTTAGGACAGCTTTATGCCAGGGACTAGCACCACACCTCCACACAGCAGGATCTGACCCATTGTGTCGGTCGATAATATAACATTGTTCAGCTGCAGAGCACTTTTCATCCTGAAGGATCCTAGCGCACTTTATAGCTATATAAAGCAAGTATTGCATTCACCACTCACTGTCAATAACAAGTCTCTCTCTCGATCTCTGCTGCCCAAATGGCACTTTCACTGAAGGGCTGTCAAGGCATGACAGCTGTTTTAGTACCACAGCAATAAAACACAGCACTTTGGGGTAGGAAATGAAGAATGTTCTCTCCTATTGACGTTGCAGGCTATATGTAGGAAGGCAGCATAAATTATCCCTGATATGCGGGTGAATATGCCTCACCAACAATATTTTGGAACCTTTAATTCCTTCAGTTTTATCCTGAGCTGAAAGCACTTTTGATACCACAGGACTTCTGCCTAACATGGCACTTGGAAATTAAAGGCCAGAACCTTATTAGCGAGGGTACACTGGCTTAGTTTCAATGAAGTCCATGGAACTATACTGATTTATACCAACGGGAGGTGGGTCTAGCCCATAATTTATACTGTCTCAGAGAAAAGTGTGTCTCGTACTGAATCATGAATACAGTTTCTTCTGGCATCCTGGGTTTTTCTTGGAGATCTTCTGTCAAAATACCGGATAGTGCTGTTATAGTGAAAGCAGTACGCGTTGTACCATGGTAACATGAGACTAAGATAGTCAATCATCAGTTTCACTACGCTCATAAATACACATGCAACACATGGGAAAACACTATAAGATGCAATGCTCCTAGCTTCATCTATTGACATTGAAACAAGTTTCAGTAGCATTTTTTTTCTTCACCCCAGACTGCCCTTCCCTTTAAATTGACATCCAGGACAGGAGGAGAGAATATTAATAATGCAATGACAGCAGCTTTTGTGACCCAGACAAAACCAAGCAGCCCAGGAAATCTAATGAGAAAACACTAGTCAATTTTCCAACTCAAGGATGTTAGGATGAGCTTCAGAGAGAAATTTTGGTTGCTTTTCTGAATTTAACCGAACCTTTACATGGGCACCCATGTCTAATCCCGATCACTGCAATACTCCAATCCAAGGGCACAGATTAAATTCAGAATCAGTCTTGGTGATTATCCTGACCCCTCTGAAGTCCGTGGGAGTTTTGTCATTGATTTTAATGAAGCAAAGTCTTCACATTTCATAATGCAGTTTCAGCTATGCTCGTCTGAAACGTCAGTGACATCTTGTGGCCTATGGAGTTAACCACGCTCTCCAAATTCTATACTAAAATACATGTCCTGTTACACACTCAAGGCTAGCATCTAAACCCCTAGGACTGAGTGAAAAATTCAAAACTAATAATTTATTCGATTAATTTAGCATTTTTGCTGTTTGTAAATAGTCTGAGAGGAGTTTACCACCTTTTCAAATGTGTTCATTATTTAAAATTATTTACTAAATAATTTCTACATATAATTAGTGGTGTTCAGATTATTTATCTGTAGTTCGTTGGAGCTGTATTGGTTAGATCACTTAGTATTGTTTCTGTTCCACGGTCGGATAACTTGTTAATATTTATACGGCTGTAGCACCAATCAGAATCAGGGCTCCATTGTTCTTGGTACTGCCCAAGACACAGTCCCTGTTCCAAAGAATTTGCAAGCAAATAATCAGGTTTCTGGTTTGAACCTTCACATTTTTAGTTCAGAATTTCCTTTCTGTGAATACACACTTAAAATCATTGTTTCTATGAACATTCCTACCAGTGAGCTCCTGTGTTAGAACATAGCCATGGAAACTGACCACAAAAGAGGCACAAATACAGGCAAAAACAATCCCATTTTTTATTGTCGTGAATATTTATGGGCACTTTTTTGATCTTCAGCTGAAACAACCTCAGCTGTGTTGTGCAGATTGCTGCCTCGCTCAAAACCAGCATATTTCACTTTCATGCATATGGAATTAGAACTTGAGTGTGACAGAGCTCAATTTATACACAGCAGTTTCTCCCAGTACTTTGAACAGGAAATAACAATTGTTCCTCCCATGCCAGCGTGTGGTAATGCTTCGCAAATGTTGGCTTTTAACTGATTCTCACAATACTATCAGTTTTAATTTTAGTATATTTATAAGGAGCAAAATCTTCAGGTTTTTACTAAGTCAAACTTTTTCTGAAGCTAATGGGAAGTTGCCAGAATAGAGACTGCAGGAAAACTGTGGGAAAATGTTTGGATTTGGCCATGTGTGAGGTTCTTTATATACTCTATGCCCATATCTGTGTGTAATATACTATGTATCTCAAATTTTCTGGAACAGAAAAAAAAAATCTATCCTTTCTTACTGCCCTTTAAATGGTCATATACAAAGTGAAGGCCAGTTCCAGAGAGAAAAAGTATTCAGAAGGTCTTAATGTTTTTCCATTTACTGTCAAACTCTGAAGGAACCTAAATGTTCTCACACCGAACTGGTTTTCACTGGCAAAAGATACAATCCAGAAAACACTTTTCAGGCAACTGGCTGATGGAAGAACAAGGCTAAGTTTAGTACTGCAAAGCAGTGGATAAAGGTCTAGAAAACAAAGCAAGGTGAAGGCTAAGCCCTGAAAAGTTACTCCCTACCATGGAATGTTTGCCTCCCTCTCCTTCTCTGCTGAGATTTACACCGTGGGACATGCCTTATGGAAAATTTGAATGGGTATAACCAATCTAAAGAAGAAGCCTTAATGTACTGAGAGGATGGACGATTATACAGATACCACAGCAAAGAATTCTGACATGACTGCAGTTAAACTCTTATTCAAGATGACCTGCAAAGAAAACTAAAATGGGCCTCTGCCCTTTCTCTTTTTTATGATGGATAAGAACAACTGGCAAGGTCAGTGTAACAGGGGATAGCTCGGTGGTTTGAGCATTGGCCCGCTAAACTCAGGATTGTGAGTTCAATCCTTATGGGAGCCATTTAGGGATGTGGGGCAAAAACTGGCGATTGGTCCTGCTTTGAGTAGGGGGTTGGACTAGATGACCTCCTGAGGTCCCTTCCAACTCTGATATTCTATGATTCTATGAAACAGCAATCAAGTTAAAAAAAGAAGGAAAAAATGGGAAAGGTTAAAGGAAAACAAATCACCCCGCTCTGGCACGGGAACATCACAACCAGCATCTCTGGAATGTCAGGGAAGTTCAGTCTGTTCCTCACACATCTCAGGCCCTGGCTGTGCTGTAGGGATGCTGCGGGTCAGACACTTGCTCTGGAGGTGGTTACACGCCCTCAGGCTCTAGGGGGCAGGACCCTTCTTCGCAGCATTGCCCCCGCCCCATCAAGGTTACAATTGCCCTCCAAGTCTGGCCTGCAGAGCCCTGCACTGGGCCCGCTGCCCAGAGTCCTGCTTGCTCTGCTCACTGCTCCAGCTCCAGCTCAACTCTGCCTCAGCACGGCTGCTGCTGCTCTGGCCCCTCTGACTCTGGTTGCTGCAGCTCTACTCCCAGGACAGGTCTGCTCTGCAGGCTGCTTTTGTGACTCTGCTCCCAGCACTGACCTGCTTCCTGGGCTGCTTTTCTGGCCCCTCTGGATCTGGCCCAGCTCTGCTCCCCAGGCCAGCTTGGGCCCCTGCTCTCTCCTTAGCTCGGCCCCACTTTGTCTGACCCCGGCAATTCCAACTCACACAGAGGATGGGACCCCCTGGCCTTCTGACTCCCTGATTAGCTTGCCTGCCCTGTCAATCAGGCTGACCTGGGTATTGGATTCCCCCCATTGGTCCTGGGGACTGTCAGTCTCAGGGTCCTGATTTCCCATTGACCCTTCCCCTTACTTTTGGTACTGGGAGCTAGCCAACCAAAACAGCCCCACTGAGTTTTAGTAAGGGGACAACAGTCCCTTACATTCAGTGGAAAAACACTAGGGCTGGAATTCACAGAGCTACTTAGGTGCCTAAACCCAGATTTAGGCACCTAAGTCCTGTTTTTAGGTTCCTAAATCCCCCACTACAATTCAAAAGCTATTGCTGAACCTGTAGGCACCTGAATTCCCTAGGCACCTATGGTTATGCCTCTGGGCATGTGCCCTGCTGCCTCCCTCTAGGCATCTCCTGCCTAAGCCCCAGAGTGATTCACAAAGCAGGTTGTTTGGCTGCCTAACATGCTCTCTGAGCAAACCTACTGAATCTGGCCCCATTCAAAATCCAGCCAGAGGAGGAGGCAGTAGTGGTGCTGCTACCCGCCTTGTAGCCCGGTGGTTAGAGTATCACCCGGAATATGGGAGACCCAGGTTTAAATCCACCCTTCCTTAGCAGAGCGGTGAGGAAAAGTTTGAACAGCGATCTCCTACTTCTCAGGGGAGTGTGATGACAATTGAGATAGGGGGTATCCTGACCCGGGCCGGCTCCAGGCACCAGCTTTCCAAGCAGGTGCTTGGGGCGGCATTCAGAATGGGGTGGCAGTCTGTGTCCCTCTGCCGCTCTTGTGGCGGTAGCAATTTGGCGGCGACTGCTTGGGTTGGCAAAATTGGTAGAGCCGCCCCTGATCCTGACATAAGGTTCCCTGCATCTCTCCTGCTGGATGGATAAAGAGAGAGTGAAGGGAGCAGGGGAACTTGACCCAGGGTCTTCTGCCCCCTACGTGGGTGCCCTAACCACTGTACTACACACTCATTTTCTCTCTCTCTCTAGCCCTGTCCCTCTTTATGTATCCACAGTGGCACAGCTTCACCAGGAGAGACTGAGGGTGCACTACATAAGACTAGCCTGTGGCTCAGTGGGCAGAGCACCATCCCAAGGAAGAGGAGACCCCGGTTCAAAGCCTTTCTCACTGTCAGCAGGTACTTGAACCTGGCTCGCGCACGTTAGTGGTCTAACCACTGGGCTCAAAGTTATAATGGAGGCATCACAACATTTGGTCTGGAGTGCAGCCACTCCAGCTATAAGGAGTTAAGGATCACTAGAGAAGAGCTAGGCACCTAGCGCTAAGAAAGGGAAGGGTCTTAGCACATTGGAATCTCCCATCAGCTTTTGTGGATTGCATTCTTAGGCACCTGTCTCTCACCATTCAGTGCATAGGGAGCCTATACATGTAACTTGGCTTTGTGGATTGCAATGTTGTTCCTGTGATCATCTAGGCACCTAAAAGTTAGGCACTGGGTTGCTTTCTTGTTCTGTATATTGGATTTCTAATATTAAGTTGATAATATTGGGCCAAATCTGGGAGCTTTTTGTTTTATTTACTCTCAGGAAAACACTGATTTCTTTCAGTGGGAGTTTGGCCTGAGCAAGGGCTGCAGGAGTTGGCCAAATAATAGCCACTATTCTTGTTTTCAGGTTTCTAAATCAAAGGATGGGAGCTAAATAAATTTATGATCTATCCCTTTTCTCCTGTTTTCCCCTAAACTCAGCAAGTACATCATTGTCCCAGTAACCTCCCTGACTTCCTTCCTACCCACACTGAGTTTCAGCAGACCTTGCATCTTTCCAGAAGTCTACCTTCTTCCAGTCACACCACGGAGCCACTCTAGGATTCATGCCTGCTTCTCCAGGTACTGGGACCTCCTGTCTGGGGCCCAAGTCAACAGTGCAGCCTTAAGTCAGGGAAGTACCTAAGCAGGTATTTCAGTTTAAGCACAAACTTAAGTCCCACAGACTTAGCTAAGCACAATAAGTAAATGGATTGCTCCATGAAGATGGACTTAAGCGTGTACTTAAATGCTTTGTTAAACTGGGGCCCAATGTACACTGCCTCCCCTCCTGGTGGTAGAGGGGCATTTGGGACTCACTCTAACTCCTGATCCACTCCCACTGGCCAGAGACCTTCTGGCACATTGGCAGCTACAGTATTGCCAAGCTCAAGCATTCAAACATTATGAGGCAGCCCTCCCAGCCCCGGTCGTACGATTGGTTTAAAAATCATGATTAAACAATTACAGCATTTGGGTTCCTTTTATTTGCCCTCTGGTTCCAAATCCCATAAAACTTTATTTTGTGAACACTGAACGTTTGGACTAAATTAGCTGACAGGAGTCCTTTAAACACTGAGGGCTTAGCTAGGACCCGAGTGTAACTATATGAAATGTGTGATATATGGATTGATTCCATGCTCTTCTGTGGTTGTGTGCTAGTCAACGCATTTTTCTGTAACATACCGTTGCATTTCAAAAGACCCCCTTGCCACCAACGTAAGGGAACAGGCTGGTAAGTCAGAACAGACGGTACTGATCGGTGGTAAAGTGGTGCAAAAATTTTGGTACATGCAGCTGGAACTGGTGGTACCGTTAACATCTGTAGTTGCTTTGACCTTCCTGGAGGGCACAATACGTGGCAATGCTATACCTTCAGTATTAAATACTACTTTGGTGGCACCAGGTATTGATGAGAAAGAGCCAACAAATCATGGGAGGTCAAGTTTATTTTTCTGGAGTGGGACTTCAGTGGCATTCCTCCACATTAAACACATCACTGCAAGATATTTCTTAGGCACTGGAGAAATACTGTGAACCCCAGGAATAAGCTCTGTTACTATCGACCTACTTACACGGTCATTACCATAGTATCCGAGGATCGCCCAGTCGTTACTGTATTGATCTTCAGAACACCCCACTGAGGTAGGAAGTGCTATTATCCCCATTTTACAGATGGAGAACGGAGGCACAAAGAGATAGGTCCAGATTGAAAAGATGGGAGTTGGGCGCCTAAAGACTTTTAAAGGTCTGGCCCTAAGTGACTTGCCCACGGTCATATAGGAAGTCTGTTCTAGAGCAGGAAAAGGAACCCCAGTGTTCTCAGTTCTAGGCTAGTACCCTACCCACTGGACTATCTTTTCCTTCTGTCCCAGGTATGATGTTTTTATCACAGGAGCCACTGTGGACTTTGTTGCTGCACTTTATCAGGCATGTGAGAACTTAGACACACTTCCAAGAGAGGCACATAAAACAATTATCTGTGGGTTGTATAGGGAAGAATTAAGAAACAGCTTGTTGTAGACCATGCACAGAGCAGCTTTCTTGGTGTATGGCTATAGAACTTTGTCAGACTTTTGAGATAACTCATTTCAGGTGAACCACAATTCAGATAACAACCAAAAAGTTACTGGGTGGCTGGTAATCCTATAGATCCTTTTCCAGATAGGACTGTTCCAATGGTGTGATCCTGGAGGTATCTGCCCATCAAACAAGGCCAAGAAACAAACTGGCGAAAATACTTCTAAGGGATACCCTTGAGATGGACCCTTATATTTTGAATTCTTGTGACCTCATTTAAGGATATCGTGTTCCTTAAATACCTGAAACTGTTTTCAGATAACGCTGTACAGTAGGTAATCCAGCAATTTGGCAGAAGTGAATTACCATGTTGTCATCTACAGAGGATGGCACTTTTGACTCTTTTCCCCTTATGACTTTCAGTTTTCACAATGCTGCATGTTATGCATTTTTTTTTCAGTGCTGCATGTAGGCAGAGTCCCATTGAGATGTATTGTTCTGATCAACAATAAAGCCTAGAAAATATTTACTCTGGTGTGTGTTTTCCATATAGAACAGATAACATATTTCAGACTGTGCATACTCCAAAGTACTCATGGTCTGTCATGTAGTGACTGTTTAAGCAAATGCACCGACCGGGTGACTGTACAGATCAGTACTTTTTAAAAAAAATTGTGAGGGGATAATTGTCAAGAATGTTGGTATTATCTTCTTCTTAACAAGAGCTATTGGAGGTTTAGTTTCCTGCCAGATACCTCCAGAGATGGTCTGGATAAACCATAGGATGAGTTGAGGAAATGCATCTTTAACAATTCTGCTTTCCACTATATCCTAAGTATTATACTGGTATAACACTGGAGGACAGCTCAGATGCATTATGGGACTTAAACACATTGAATCAATAGTTCTAAGAGAGGCAAAGGTGGCCTACAGTCTTCTTGCCAGAGGTGGGTTAGCTACTACTTCTTAAAGGAGCTAATGAAAAACAGAAATGGCTGTGATGGAATGGAAGTCTCAATCAAATGTAACGTTTCAGGATATAAATAAACCCTTGGTATATACATAACATTTGTGAACAGGTGTTGAGGATTTTATCCATTTAAAATTCTTCTAGTTTAGTTTGGATATACAGCACTCAGTTTTCAGGCTTTCATCCAGGTGCTGTAACTGATTAGTCAGAGTGGGCAATGCAAATATAAGTTTCTTGTGCCTTACAAGGAGAAGAGGCTGTTAAATGTGCAGCCCATTTTACTGATCTGCCTTCAGCCGTTCTTAAGGTCCCAGCACTATGCCACATAGGCCAGCAGCTTTTCTTCTGTAATAAGGCAGTAAATTATAAAGGGATTTCAATATAAAGTTGAATAAACTCTTATCGTGAGGAAAGTGAATGTCAGGTTGTATGCTTAAACTTAGTGATTATGATTTTTAGTAGCTTTACTTTTATGATGTACATTATCTGTAAAGGTTTCAGAGTAGCAGCCGTGTTAGTCTGTGTTCGCAAAAAGAAAGGGAGGACTTGTGGCATCTTAGAGACTAACCAATTTATTTGAGCATAAGCTTTCGTGAGCTACAGCTTATGCTCAAATAAATTGGTTAGTCTCTAAGGTGCCACTAGTACTCCTTTTCTTTTCATAATCTGTAAAGTGATACCGTGTCCTCCTCTCTGGGGAAAAGTAGTAGGGTGAGGAGACAAGCGAGGAGTGACTTACCTGTGATGCTGAAGTCCCACCACTCAACAGTGAGCAATTCAAAAGGCTACAGCAGCAGAAGAGCGGGAGCAACTCCTGTCTCATCTGGCTTCACACATTCGACCATCTAGTGGGGTTAAAAAGTCACTTCTCTCCCGAATGCTTCCTACATGTGTTACTTGTTCATTAGATACACTGTGCTTGAAAATAAGGTTTAAATGTTAAAATATTGCTGGTACCTTTTCTGTGTTATAGAGGGGATCAGGAATACTAAACAATTTTGTTTAATTTATTCCTGAGGATGGGTAAGAAAAAGATCCGAGTTTTTGGATGCAATATCCAAAGCCATGGAAGTCATGAAACATTCATTCACCTAACTTGAGAAGGTTTTACGGTATCATAATGTCCTCTGTATTTCACAGCTCATTCTCCCCCCACAGAAGTAGAAACATAAAATTCTTTTTTGTGAATAGTTATCATTTTAATAATTCATTTTGCTGAAGCTTAGTTATGTATTCATTTAAACAAGGCAATAAATGTATGTGTTCAAAGTGATGCAATAGTCTTTAGGCTATTTCTAAATTATGCTAAACGATATCTGGAGTATAAGGAGAACTAAAATCAAACGCAGTACACCATCTTTGCTTCTCTAATAACAACATTTAGTTCCAAATTCTGCTCTCAGCTACACTGGCATAAATAGTTATCCATAATACATTTATTGGTGTCAACAACAATGGTACTATTCTGGATTTAAATGACTGCAAGAGAGCCGAATTTGCCCTTTGTACCTAAATAACATTTTTTACACCAAATACAGACCTGGGACCAACATCTGTGCAACTCCACTGGACCAAGATCCAACCTATTATAAGCAGATGTAACCTCACTGAAATCAAATGAGTTGCATCTGCTTACACCAAGTCTCAGTTTGGTCCAATGTCTTCAATATGATTGCATGAATATAAATGAGAGCACAATTTGGCCCCCTCCTTTGTGGAAGGGAATGCAACATCATTGAAATCACATGACTTGCACCCACTTACCCCAGGTCTAGACTTGACGCTACCGTGAGCACGTGCTTCTACATCCGTTAAAAGGACTACTTGTTTGCTCACTTCTATGACACATCTCATTCAATTCGGTAGCGAGAGGAGTCGCATCTGAACCTTAGAACATACCGAACACAACGACTATTCTGGACATGAAAAGGAAATTTTATTAAACATGTTTACATAACATGAGTTGGGAGTTCATTTAAAAGCACAGGGGAGTGTTAAGACAAGTGGTCAAAATAGAAAGATACTACCGAATTATAATTAGTTGATTTTTGGTCACTAAGACAGAGCAGAATCTCGTAGTAGTGCACCAGTGCTTCAGTTCTTCCTGCTCAGCAGGTCGAGCAGTAATCAATCTGTGCCCTAGGGAACCCTAGGGCAGAATAGTTCCGGCATGTTAAATAATAATAAATAGTTCACCTGGTGCAGGCAGTATGTCTATGATTTCAAACCTAGTGTGCACAGAGTTTCTACATGTGTTACAGCCCCACAGGAGGAATCTACACCAAAATATTTATTAGAAGGAATTTGGTCCATACTACATCACGTTTTCCATAGGGTAAAAAATAAAGTCCATCTATAGACATTTAGCACCAGACTAACAGACCTTGCCTGGCTAAAACCTGCAAAATGTCTATAAGAAAAATGGATGGCTTAGATTTCTTGGTTACTTCAGTATAGTAATTACGAGCAAACTGTACAAGTACATGCAACATACAAGCTGGCCTATGTGGAACTAACATACATTATTAAATAACCTTTTTGCTTCTTTTTACAAAACGTGCATGCAGCTTTGAACAGTTCCAAGTCATGCTGCCCTATTTGTGTGATCACAAAATTGAATGGCCTGTAAAAGGAGGGAAAACATATCATTGAACCAGCAGAGTCTGCAGTTTTTAGCACATTTACAGTAAATCACATGGAATTTCAAGGCCAAGAATAACTCAAATGAATAAAATGCAGATTGAAATTTGATTTTTTTTTTTACCAAAAAAGTAAGGTATCTTGCGTTAAAAAATCAAGCTTTGTGCTTGCATCAATCTCAAAGAAATGTAAACTAAAATTTGATAAAAACATTAGTAAGTGCAGAATATTTCAACTGGAATTTCCAGTGAAATACTGAACAACTCATACCATGCTCTATCCAGGGCAGACGTGTGTCTAAAGTGACACATATCAGAGAAGCCTGGGTACAGCTGAAAGTGTCATATGCTCAACCCCATTCCTGGTCAACATTTTGGGAAGTCAAATATACATTTATACACATGAACGTAAATATTTCCTCTCTGAGTCTAGGAAGAAAACTGCATTGCCAGTAATATTTTCAGTGTCAAAATGAAGACTAAAGCTGCTTTTATCAGTCCCCAGCATTAGCTGCAGATAGATTTCTTCAAAACTCTTCCATGCAAAACATCATAAAACATAGAAAACATTATATATAATGCAAACATATTTGCTTTTTACAAAGAAAAACTAGCACTGTGACTTAGTTGTTGTTGTTAATGAAATAATCTTGATTGGTCATTTGTTCTGGGTTGTCACCTGATAGACCTGGAAGAACCAGAACTAAGAAACAATGAGAACCTTAGTGGCATCATGGATGGTAATTCTGGCTGCTGAACACTTGAAGGGATACTTACAGAGATATACTTCAGCCCTTTTTTGTTTAGTTTAGAAAACGAAAGGAAGGGTCTCTGTTAGCATTGTGAGGACTTTTACAAAACTGGCAGAATCACACAGCAAAAAACTAGTGGAAGTAACAAGTACAGAAAAACTGCTGAAACACCAGGAAGTTAACACTGCTTGTGGGCTCTGTCAAAATGTGAAAAAATACAACACTTAACAGAGTGAGAGCTTCCAGTTTTTTTTTTTTATTTTATTCTAATCTAAAGGTCGCGCTCTTTTTAAAAATTGTAATAAGCATCAGTGACTGTCGCTAGTAGACTGACTTACTGTATTTGATATACTATTTTGTTCTGTTAATTTAAGCCATCTTTTAACAAATAATTCAGACATATTTTTGGATAACTACTACAGGCAAAAACAGAAGTGATTGTCTCTCTCCAACAATGCTTTTGATCATATAAGAATCTGATTCTGATTGTTATCCTGGGTGGTAACATTTTTATTAGATAGCATAGTTCACTATGATCTAATGCAGGGAGGCCCAGTTGAACTTTCCAGAGATGACTGGGAAGCCCTGCGGGTCAGGGGAGTCAAGGTTGGATCCACTAGTGATGAGGGTGGAAATAATTTATACCATCCTATTACTACACTGGACAGATCAAGTTCCTCCAGAAGGATCTGTGCAACACCCATGAAGCATTTGTGATCCATTCGGCCATAGTCTCCCCAAACTATCACCTGTAAGGACATAAAATACAGATTTAACACTGTCCAAAGAATATACACTTATATGTTCATTCATGCAGCAACTCCCTACCTGCATGAGTACGTGAGTATTTTTTCAAAGGAGAAGAGAAGGGGCCTGATGGTAGGATAGGGTTAGGGCCATAGAAAGCAATAGAGAAAAACTTCTAATAAATAATAAAGCTACATAGGTACATTTTGGGAGTCTCATGACGTTACAAACCACTCAGATATATTAACTGATATTTCTGAAATTAAGTGTTTATGTGGGTTGGGACTACTCACAATCTTACAGTTAAGTGAACAGTCAAGTGCTTTACCAAATCAGGGCCTAAACCAAGATTAAGTAATTACTGACCTGAAGGACTTTACCCTGTGGACTTTCATCAAAAACCAGTGTCTGTTGGTACAAAGGATCAAGTGTTTTCCGTGCAATTCTTGTCTTTTTCTTGGCTACACAGGCTCCATTTTCCAACAGGTACACTTTGACATAGGGAGCTGCAAAAATCCAACACCACCAATTTTATGTTTGGACTTAAGCATTTCACAGTATTGCACCATTGGGGTGGAGGACAAGAACAATGAATGGAAACTGACTAGAAAGAAAAGTGAACGTAACCACTTTCATTGGCCAAACTGAGTTGAATTTTCAACAGTAAGCAAACAAATTAGATGATGAAAAGTCAATTAAATATTTACTAGTTTTTAATTAAAAGTATTATCAGAGAGACAAAGTGAGAGAGGTAATATTTTGTATTCGGCCAATTTATGTTGGTGAGAGAGACAAGCTTGGTCCAATAAAAGATATTACTTCACACACCTTTTCTCTTTAATATCCTGGGACCAACATGGCTACAACAACACTGCATAAGTTATTATTAGTAACGCATGTCTTACATTTATCTGGTAAAGTATGATTTTTTTAACTGATGTGTTCCATGAACTGGATATTATTAATAAGAATATGTTGTCACTGATAGACAGTTTGATTGTTCCATGTGTTAGGAGTTCAAAGCCATTTCAAAATATGCCATTCCCAATGCCATTTCAATGAACTGGGTGTTTAAAAATGGTACACAGTCATTCCTGAAAACATTCATATAAAAAGGCAGTTGTTCCTCGTTTACTTCGTGTCTCAAATAGTTTTAAAGTAACATCTCAGCAAAATGTTAATCTGAAACCTATATTCTAATTATTATGATAAACAGTGTTTGTCCTGGAAAACAAAAATGTTTTCCAGCAAAAATGCCTTAAAATAAGGAGATTTTTATTATAACAATAATTTCATTTATTCTCGGTAAGCTCACATGTTTGAGCTCACAGGCACTGGTACCGCTTGCTGACTTATTCAAACACTGCCATATCACTGAAGATCACAGTACTCAGTTTCCACCACTTTGCTTGCTTGCTATTCCCTTTCAACTACTCTTTCTCTTTTGTAGATGAAAATAAACAAATGCATAAATAATAATGTAAGGGACTCCATATGCATCACCAGGTCCATGGTGAAATGTAACTAGATTTTGATTATTTTAATAATTTTGATGGATAATATCGGTTTATTTTTAAGCCCTTTTCCCAATTTATATCAATGGAAATGTTCACAGTTGTGAAAAATGATGTGTTTTAAGCATTTTTTCCCAATTGTTATCAATGTAAAGTTTCACAGTTGCAGAAAATTATGGGGGCAGGAATCAGACGATAATTACCTAATTACAATAGACATTGAGATTCAAAAAGTTAAAGCTTTAAACCATTACAATACAAATTGTCAGTATCACATGTAATAATATACAAAATAAATATCCTGAAAGCAAAGTCTAATAAGTTACAAGCAACATTTTTCTTACTTTGCCTATCTGTAAATTGTGATTATTACTGATGGATTTTTTGTTGGTTTGTGTGTCTACCGTGAAATCGACATTTATCAACATTTACCAATAAAAATCTAATCTGAACACCCCTTGCAGACATTCCTTCTAGCAAGGATTTTTCAGCCTCAGAAATGTTGATTTTGCTCTTGTGAGGGGAGCACTCCTTGAAATTAAATGGTGTGCAGAGGGAGGAATTGAACGTGGGCACAGTAGGTATTTCTAAGCCCTGGTCTGCACTAGTGGGGGATCAATCTAAGTTATGCAACTTCAGCTATGTGAATAATGTAGCTGAAGTCGGCGTACTTAGATCGACTTACCATGGTGTCTTCACCGCGGTGAGTCGACTGCTGCTGCTCCCCTGTCGACTCCACCTGCGCCTCTCGTGGCGGTGGAGTACAGGAGTTGACAGGAGAGCGCTCGGGAGTCGATTTATCGCATCTAGATTAGACACGATAAATCGATCCCCGCTGGATCGATCGCTGCTTGCCGATCCAGCGGGTAGTGTAGACATACCCTTAAACACATCTCTATTGAAAAAGAAAATGAATACATGTAAATGTAGTGACTGCTACAAAGAGCTGAGAAGGTCTCTTTCGAGATCTCTGGTCCACGCTTTACTGCATATTTTGTATTCTCCTGTCCTCCATCATTTGCAGTTTTCCTCACCTGGGGTAGATTTGGACCCAGGTTTTTGCGTGAGGCCTCGGGCTCTAATGACTTCTACTTCTAACTGGCCTTTTTTATCCACCATTCCAATCTGAATATCACCTGAAAGGAAAGGAGAAGAAAAAGCTTATTCCATTATCTGGGTCAGCTCAGTGCAGACCTCACCACAGTCAATTGTCTTCACTCAGGCAATTATTTTGATTATCATTATTATTATTGTACTGTGGTAGCATCTGGAGTCTCCAGTCAGGGATTTGTATCCCATTGATGGTCTCTTCCTCAAAGAGTCTTTGATCCAAGTATAAGAGGAGAGACACCAGGTGGATACACAAAGAGATGGAAGGAGCACAAGGTAAGTGTTCACCTCTTCTTGTCAACTGTTGAGAATAGCCCACTCCCACCTTAATTGAATTGGCCTCGTTAGCACTGACCCCCCACTTGGTAAGGCAACTGCCGTCTTTTCATGTGCTATGATATATATTCTGCTTACTGTATTTTTCACTCCATACATCTGAGGAAGTGGGTTTTAGCCCATGAAAGCTTGTGCCCAGATAAATTTGTTAGTCTCTAAGGTGCTACAAGGACTCCTCGTTGTTTTTACTAGGTAAGTGTGTGGCTGCAAACCTTGCAGGTCTGTCCTTTAGAAAGAAGAAAGCCAGAAAAGTAGACTGCAGTCTGTCTAGCCAACAACTAACTTCTCTGAGGCTCACAATTTTTTTTTTACGAAAGTTTTTTAATGAGGGCAAGAGGGTGACAGTTCCCTTCCTGAACAGCACCTTGAACAAACTGCCAGAATATGAAGAGAACAAGATTTCCAAGCTGCTTCCTCAGTTCTGAATGTTCAGACAAATGACAACTCTGGCTATAGCTGCAGAAAAGAACATTTGCTGTTTTGGGGTCCAAGTTCTGCTCTGACTTGGAAAGAAAGACTGTAAATGAAAAAAAGACACTTAAGTGCAGATCCACAAAAGAACTTAGGTGCCTAACTTCCACGTTACGTGCCTAAGTCCAAATATTTAGGTGCCACTGAAATCATCTAACCCCCTGCTAAGCTGCTGCCTAGTCCTCGAGTTGCCTAAAATCCTTCAGTGTCTGCATTTTCACAAGTCCCTTAGTGCCTAAATTTCTGCCATCAGACATGTGCACATCAGTCTAGGTGCCAAGTGCCTGATACCTAAGTTAAAAGTGGGATCCTCAAATGGGGCTCAGACGAGGTGCTGTGGGGCTTAATATGCTAGGCATTCTCAGAGCATGCCTAACTACACATAAAATGGTCTGGAGGGAGGAGGAGTTGCGTGCCCTATCCACTGGAGAGTGAGACACACTGATGCTGGTCTCTCTCAGTCTCTCTGGTTGAGGCCATTATACAGTATATAAATATGTAAATATGCATTGAGCCAGAGACAAAGTGAGGATGACACTCTTGAGCAATTGTTAGGGCGCTCCTCTGAGAGTGGGAAACCTACGTTCAAATCCCTTCTCCTCAGGCAAAGGGTTAATTGATCCAGGGTCTGCCACATCCCAGGTGAGTGCCCTCACCACCACTAGAAGGGTGGCTCTTGCTGCAGTTAGGCAATGTACCACTGCTGTTCTTGCAAGAAGTGGCTGAGGCACCTGACTCCAGGAGAGGGTTTCCAGGTGTGGATCCCAAATAGAGCAAGGTGCCTAACTCCCTGAGAGGGGTGGAGCTTAGGACACACCCCTCTTCTTTGCATCTGCCATTGGCTAGCTTAGGTGACTCCCTGCCTAGCATGATGGGTTTTGATGACCCCATTCTGAGTCACCTATTTGTAACCACTCAGTGCAGAGGGAGACAAGGCACCTAATCCAAGGTTTATGGATTCTATTGGGCAGCTAGGCACCTACAAGTTAGACTTTGTGACACTGAGTGTTGCAATACCTAAGTCCCTTTGTGTGTTTGGGCCTTAGTAATTATGGGTCTGATTTTCAAACCATGAGAAGTTCAGGGCTGCATAAAAAAAAGTCAAGACTGATCATGCCAATGGGTAGATAGTCACCTAACTGGCTGTCTGGGTGCTCAAATACCTCATTGGACATGCCCAGTTGTGGTAACTGTGGAAGCAAATGGAATTCCCACCTGTGCAGGACCCTGACCTTATGATGTCTGACATGTAGGTCCATGTTTCTAAGCAAAGAATAGTGAATAAACCTGAGCTACAAAATTTGCTGTATTCTTAATGATAAAAGCATTGTTGTTCAAATGTAACTGAAAAGGAGACCTTAGCACACTTGTTCCACTATCAGAATATTATAGCACAGTGCTTCGGACTACTCTAGTATTTGTGATATGACAAGCCAAGCAGGGATGGTTTGTTATCGATCAAAAATTTGCTTCAACAAACACAGCTCTATACTGGGCTACAAATAGTTTAGAGGAAAATTCCATAAACCGTGCTCTTGGGCTACCTTTCAATGCTGTAAGCCTGTATATTCAAATCCAGTTTATGCTACTGGCAGTCGGCAGGGGGTGCCACAACACAGACATTTTCAAACCTGCAGAGACAACTATCCACTAGATATAAGCCCTTGAAGAGAAAGTGTTAGGCAGAAAGATTGAGTGAATTTTGTAGCCCAACGCCTTCCCTCAGCCTATAGAAATAAAGGCTCCAATAGATGGAAATAAATTGTTATCACTCAGGAGCCCTGTTGGAAGAGGTCTAGGGAGGAAAACAACTTTTAAGCAAAAAGTGAGGTGAATGTAAACTAGCACCTGGATTCACTACTGGAATCACCCTGATTTTAAAATGGACAACAGAAGAACCCAGATGCTTCTTATTTCCTGTAAGAAGGAAATCTGATATATTTTAACAGGCCTTATAACATTGTACAGGCTTCATGCTCAATAAGCTTATAGCCTGATAACTCCTATTGCAAAAAATAATTAATTTTGGATTTATACAGCAGCTCAAGACTTCTCCTTCTTTTGTACAGCTCATGAGCTGCAAAAAAGAGACGATCCCCTCCCATTTTTCCTCCTGGTTCCCTACTTCTCCTCAGTAGTAGTTGAGTAGCCTCCTGAACCTGAGTTCCTGCAGTGCTTAAGACTGCTCAGCCAAAGCACTTGCTATCTGTGATTTTTAACATGCATAGCGTGATTAGGCTAGTAGAGATGTCAAGGGTTATTTCTTCTTCATCCTCAACGCACAGCCCCACAAAATATGTCACCGAATCACTCAAATGCAGACTGAAGGGATTTTGCCCCTGCTCCTGTCTTTACACACTGCTGTGGTGGTGTACGTGTACCGTAAACAGCCTGCAAGGGCCTGGGGAAGAATTTCTCCCCTGCAGGCAGAGCATAAAGCCATCATAAACGGCCCTGTGCAGGCTCCCCATAAGTGTCCATGCAGGGAGTGTGGAGTGGATGTGTCAGGGGCGAGCCTGTAGCGCTTGGTACTCCAGGGGATTCTCAGATGCTTCGGATTACTGAGAAAACCATAGCTAGCCTTTGAGAGGCTGCTGGAAATTAGACTTTAAATTTTAATCTGTTCCAACAGCAACAATCTAATGACATCATTTGTAAACTGGTTGTCAGCCTTGTTGCAAATATGCAGTAGAGTTTCAAATTTTTGGATTATCTTTCAATTAGCTAAATCTGGGTCAGATTCCATTATTGGCTCCATAATCAGTGGCAACCATGTGCAAAAGCTAACTAGCAATTTGCCAGGAGCCAAGGACCATAATTATTCTGCATAGAAAGGAACAGATTGCAGCCACCATCTTTGATACGGAAGTGAGCTCTGTGGACATTACAGGTCCCAGCATGAAATAATCTATCTTTGTCTGATTTTGGATGAAACAGAGCATCAGTTATGTTTCTGGACAGCAGAGCTGGTGCTAGGCATAAGCAGACTAAACAATTGCTTAGGGCCCCAAGCAGCTCAAGGGGGCCCCTATTTGCTGTTTATTATGTGTTATGTGGGAGGTCTAGGCCCGCTGACAGCAATTCCGGGCCCCAGAGCCAAGGCTGTTCCCAGGGGGTGCAGGGCCTGGGGCAGAAGTGACGAATCCGTCACTTCCAGGACCGACTGGTCACTTCTGGGACTGACTGTGCTGGCCAATCGTGCCAGCCCGCAGGGCCCCCCAAAGCGCGGGGCCCGGAGTGGTCACCCTGATTCGCTGTACCCTAGGGATGGCTCTGCCCAGGGCAAAAGAGTTAGTGGGACCCTAGAATGGTCCGCCGGAGATTTGGGTGAGCTGCTGCCAGCTGTGCTGCTGGGCGTGGTCTTCTGGCACAGCCAGGGCTTCCACATGCCTGCCCGGCTGCCTTTGCTGCTGCCGGTACCACCCCGTGCGCACCTAGGAGCCCTTTTAAATCACCCAGGCCCCTGGGCAATTGCCCCCTTTGCCCCCCACTCACACTGTTGGCAGGCCTCCAAAATATTCCTGCTTAGGCCCGCCAATGGGCTAGCATTGCCTCTGACACAGCACCTTTGTGTTAAAGATGAGGAAGGCCATTTGGCAGAACTCTTTGGTAGCCCATGAGCTAAATTCTGGCCACCTGAACTCCACTTTGGTCAATGGGATAGCATTTGTCTTATACATGAGAACAAATTATTCTTACCCATAGCAGGGGTTGCTAGTGTCTGTCGACCTACTAATTGTGCAGGTCCAAGTCCATCAAGGAAATCACTAAATTGACTGTCAGCACCCAGCCGCACTCCAGGGAATATTAGGCTACAGAAATACAAAACATGAGTACGTGTAAATCCAACATTAATTTATAGTTGCTCATAATAATTAACATGGAAATGCTTCTCATGCACAATACACAGCCTCAGGGAATGTAACTGCAAACTGTAGTGCAAAACCAGAACCCCAAAATAGGTACACTGAAACCATCTCACAGGGAAGTAGCTTTGTTCACCCAAACAACTTGCCATCTTTGCGTTTTACTACAGCAATAAAGAGCCTGACCAACATTCCCAATGACTGACTGTGACAGCAGGACCTTGCTCCACAGGTGCAATTAAAAGGGTATAGGCAGCAATGTCTGTGGGCTTGTGGACAGCCATGTACAGTGGGGGATAGTTGTAGCAAGACCATCTCTTCACTGGGATGTAGCTGTGTTAAGACCAATAGCCTTTTCACCCCAATTCCATGGAAAAGTGGCTATTTCTCTACCCCACCCCTACTCAGCTAGAACTGAAGTGTGGCAAAGGTCATAATCCCCAGGGCACCGAATGTAGTTCACATTTGAACTGGGTGAATAATGGATTTTTGATTTGTTGGCAATTTCAAAAAGTAAAAAAATTGTTTCAGATCAGCCCAAAATGAAAAATTTCAGTGAATTAAAAAGTTTTTTTTAAAAAAAGTTCATTTCATGTTTCATTTTGACCTTTTTGAAACTATTAAAATTAAAATGAAAAGGAAATTTTTTAAATGAAAAGTTGTTTCATACTGAAATTGAAACATTTTGTTTAGTAAATGATGAAACTAAATGTTTCAATTTTTTGGATTTTTTTTAAACAAACAATTCAGCAACATCAACATGAATTTGTAAAAGGTTTCAGTGTTGTGGAATCAGCATTTTTGCTGAAAGAAGTTTTGGATGAAAAATTTCACCCAGTTGTAGTTCATTTATGTATTAAGTGCTGCATTTCAAGGGGATTAGTACAATGGAGACATTTTTAAATGGAGTGAAGTGTCAAATGATCATGAAATATTCTGCATCTAACATCCTGTCACCTGTTGATGTTAACAATTTTCTACCGGATTCCAGTTATTTAAAAATTAAAGTATTACAATTAACAAACAAAAAAAGCAAACTAAAGAACGCTAATCAAGTTGGGCCATTTCCAGCACAAATCCAGGTTTTCTCACCCTCCGCCCCCTCCCCCCAAACTCACTCTCCTGCTGGTAATTTGTGTGTGTGGTTTTTGGAAGTGGGGGGGGATGAGAAAACCTGGTTTGTGCTGGAAATGGCCCACCTTGATTATCATACACATTGTAAAGAGAGTGGTCACTTTGGATGGGCTATTACCAGCAGGAGAGTGAGTTGGGGGGGGGGGGGGGTGGAGGGTGAGAAAACCTGGATTTGTGCTGGAAATGGCCCAACTTGATTATCATACACATTGTAAGGAGAGTGATCACTTTAGATAAGCTATTACCAGCAGGAGAGTGGGGTGGAAGGAGGTATTGTTTCATGGTCTCTGTGTATATAATGTCTTCTGCAGTTTCCACAGTATGCATCCGATGAAGTGAGCTGTAGCTCACGAAAGCTTATGCTCAAATAAATTGGTTAGTCTCTAAGGTGCCACAAGTACTCCTTTTCTTTTTGCGAATACAGACTAACACGGCTGTTACTCTGAAACACTCTTTATATTTACATGTAATCATTTGATACTTAATTTTCCAGTAATATTTTTCATTTACTGTTTTTCCTCTATAGATATTAGAGATGGGCCAGATTTGAAAAAATTGGGTCCAGATCCGAATCTTCTTGTATTTTGAGAGGATTTGTTCTAGTTCAGATTCATCTTACAGAGTTGGGCTTAGCCAAGAAATTCAGAATTTCTCTGATCTCTTTGTGGGCAAACTTGGTTTTCTTTCAGTTTGGGCCAAGCTGCAATCCTCCTGGTCCTCTTCTCTCTGGTGACCACAGCATGCCCATCCTTGTCTATCTCCAGCCTCGTAGAATGTTGCCAAGACCTCTTGCCTATGGTGATTTTGAACTGCCAGGCCTCTTCTCCGATGTCCTCTCTCTCCAACTCCTTGCTGGCCAGCTTCATTCTTCCTTGAACCTGGGGTACTGACATTTCCCGAACCTGGTTGTACAGCTTTTCTTATTCGCTGTAATGTTTCTACTTGCCCTTCCAATCCAAGAATCTTTTCCTTCAGTACAGCCCCCAGCTTGCACTTCATGCACAGGAAATCCCTTCTGTCTTCAGGCAGGAAAGAAAACATGGCATAGCTGTTGCAGGTCACCTCCACTGTTCCATCACTGGGCATCATGGAATCGCACATGAGGCTGAACCTGCAAGCCTCTTACACTCCCTTTCCAAATACCTTCAGAAACGCTCCTGTTAGCTTCCTTGGTTCTCAGCTCTCGAGTTTGCCTAGCAAATTACTTTTATATCACGTTTCCCTGCTTAGCTTAGCTCAGTTCAGCTCTACAAGAGAGTGATTAACCACTTATAGGCTACAAAGAGTCAGACCCATCTGGCCCTTACCAAGGTACCAACAAACAGACTTGTCTTAGCTGCTTATCAGGGGCCAAAGGCCCATCTACACAGCCCATACACAGAACAAATAAATAGTCACATAAACAGTATATAGATGAACCAAATGCACCACTCACCAAGTCTTGTTACAGCAAAGTCTATAACTACGCCCTCCAAAACTCTCCTGCTAGCTGCCTCTGTTTGTGACTCTCAAGTTTGCCTACCAAATGTCTCAGGGTGAAAGTTTCTGTGGTTGTTTCCATTGGTCTAAGCCAGCTATTGGCTCAATAATCATTCTTTAAAAAGATACATTTTAAATACACATTTGTGATCCAGGGACCTCTTGGTGCCAACTGGCAGAGGACACAGGGGGTGCATATGGCTTACAGGGATCACATGGATCAGATATATTCATAATAGTTCACAATGGGTGGCATATAAGGTCTCTACTGACCTATTCTACTGAGAGCCAGTAGTCCACTGGTTGTCATAATCATTGCAAAATGTATGTGTGGATAATATTTAAGGAGTTATGTATTTATATACTGATAATTATGTTCTTAAGGTCCTGGAGTTAATTCAGATCATCAGGAGGTGACGTGCCTCAGACTGATTCCTTTCAAGCAGGAGATAACAGACGCTTATCTCTTTGTCTGGTCATACGTGTATTGTCTGCCTCACAATTGAGGCCTATTTGCATAATGAGCAAAGTGTCAGTGAGAGATTGTGAAATCTACAAGAAAGAAAATGTACAGGAAGAAATAAAACAGCAGGGGTATCCTGTCTATGAATGAAGACAAAGGATAGGACTTATATATCTTGGGGGACAAAGGAACACAATGTATTCTTCATGAGGGAGTCAAGCTGACAGTGTACTTGTCTCAGGAAAGGAGGGTCACAGCCAAGTCCAGCTGAAATGCATTTCCGTGATTTTGGGTGAGCCAAACATTAGACTTTACTAGGGTTAGGCTCTAGGGTGCACGTCATGATTTTGTTTTATATGTAACCTTTTCCCCCCCAATACTTCTATTTACTGTTACTTGACTCTCTATGCTTTATTAAATAAACTTATCCTTGATTTCACTATAAACATATCTAAGTGCTGTGTGCTATGCAGAGCCGGTCCTGGTAAACTGGGGTGAACTGTTTCTTTGGAAGCAGAGAATCTGTGAATACTGCAAGTGTCCAGTGGAACAGGAGCTGGACTCTCCAGGGAGATGCCTGGAGGGCTCGAGGGTTGGAGTGTACCTATCGCTAACCTATAAAGAAACAGGGGTGCCTATCTAGACCTAGAGGGAAGTGGTTGTGTTGCCTGTGGCTGGTGGAGTTGGGGAGCTGACCCCTAGAAGGCACAGACAAGACTTCCTCACACTAAGGGCAGTGGTAGTGAGGAGACTCACAATACTAGGTACCCTTGGGAAGCATCACGGCATATTTATGCCAAAGAGAAATTCAAGAAAGTAGACCGCTAATGCAAATAAATATGTATTAGTCCATTACCAATGCCATGTGACAGTAGAAGAGTTTGCTGAGACAAGCTATTGCGATTAAAAAAAAAATCCAGAGGCTGATCCTATCCCGCTATGATTCATTTTAAATTCCAGTCATTAAAAAACGTAAATTAGTTTTATCATACTGCATCAGTTTTAATGAAAAAATCACAAATATTTCCAAGGGAAATATGTTTCCAATCACTGTCTGGAATTGCTAATCTTTGTTACTTGCAGTCAATTCGTCTTGCACCTGTCTGTCCAATGTACAAATATTTTGGGACGTTTTCTTTTTTAAGTTATGTTTGTGGGAAGCAGTGCCACAGAAATGTACCAAAGCTAGGTCATTTAACACAATTGCAGTTTTTGGTTTTGTTTGCTAGACTTTATATTATCACTATCTGTGGGGCTAGGCCCTGGCCGGAAATTATGGTTGCCCAACATATCTAATTATAAGACCCTGCTTTCAGTTTCTTTTAACTGAGGCTACAATTTTGTCCTGGACATCATGGTGGTCACGGAAACCATGAATTTGAATAAAGTCTGTGAAATGCACCCAAACCAAGTACCATTGTGACCTAGCCCTCAGGATCGCAACGCCACTCATGTTTCGTGCATCTGCACCAACATAGATAGAGACAAAGGAGTGGATGCAGCAAACCTGTGTGGCATTGTGACCTTGTGCACTTGATTGCAATGACAACCAAATTTGGCCCTCTGCCCCCCTCTGTCTCCATTTACAGAGGGGTGGACATGCCAAACCTGACTGGCATTGCAACCGCATGGGCTAGGTCACAACACCTGGAGCCCAGTCCTGTGGGACAGGAGCTGCTGCTGCAGGATGAATGCAGGGTGGACTCACTCTCCATTCCCTATGAATCCCTTGCCCCTCTTTCTGTGACATATTGTTCTTTTCCTGTACCTCTGCCATAAAATTTATTAAAAATTGGTGTGATTAAATTGTAGCCCTGCTTATAATTTTGTGGAACTTCAACCATTTGGGCTGAAATTTTCCATGCCAGGCATCTGCCCCATACTGATCTATGTCTATATCCAACCACCTTCAAAACAGTTAGACTATATCTGGAAAGCAACTAGATATGTTGCAGTTGCTTACCACACTAGCAAACTGGTCCATAATCATAGTGCTGTTGAGAGCTAGTTTTAATCCTATTGCCACTGGTTGACCAGATCGTTGTTATTTTGACCAGATCCTGATCTGATCCAGTGCCTAGCTCCACATATAATGATAATATAAAGTCTAGCAAATAAACCAAAACCAGCTATTGCACTGAATGAACTATCTTTGGTACATTCCTGAGACACTACTTTCCACTACCATAACTTAAAAACACCTCTAACTGACAGAAGCTGGGACAGGACAACAGGGGATGGATCACTCGATAAATTGCCCTGTTCTGTTCATTCCCTCTGAAGTATCTGGCACTGGCCACTGTCAGAAGGCAGGATACTGGACTAGATGGAGCATTGGTCTGACTCAATATGGCTGTTCTTATGTTCATATGATCTATATCAGCTGTCAATCTAAGTATTTATGACACAAACTGGGCTGGTATCCAGCAGTGTGGCACCTTTTGGAAGCTATTGTCTTATTCTCCAGGATCTCAACTTTCATTAAAAAAAAAAAGTCCTCTCTAACTGTTACGGTTGTGAAACAAAATTCTGTTCCCATTGTCAAGGTTAACCGATTCAGCAATGTCAGCTTGAGTTTGCAGACTTTCTGTAACAATAGTCAGGAGGGGTGAGAACAGCCCTCGTCATCTTAAAGCCCTGGTCTACACTAGGACTTTAGGTCGAATTTAGCAGCGTTAAATCGATTTAAACCTGCACCCGTCCACACAATGAAGCCCTTTATTTCGACTTAAAGGGCTCTTAAAATCGATTTCCTTACTCCACCCCTGACAAGTGGATTAGCGCTTAAATCGACGTTGCCGGCTCGAATTTGGGGTACTGTGGACACAATTCGATGGTATTGGCCTCCGGGAGCTATCCCAGAGTGCTCCATTCTGACCGCTCTGGACAGCGCTCTCAACTCAGATGCACTGGCCAGGCAGACAGGAAAAGAACCGCGAACTTTTGAATCTCATTTCCTGTTTGGCCAGCGTGGCAAGCTGCAGGTGACCATGCAGAGCTCATCAGCAGAGGTGACCATGATGGAGTCCCAGAATCGCAAAAGAGCTCCAGCATGGACTGAACGGGAGGTACGGGATCTGATCGCTGTTTGGGGAGAGGAATCCGTGCTATCAGAACTCCGTTCCAGTTTTCGAAATGCCAAAACCTTTCTGAAAATCTCCCAGGGCATGAAGGACAGAGGCCATAACAGGGACCCGAAGCAGTGCCGCGTGAAACTGAAGGAGCTGAGGCAAGCCTACCAGAAAACCAGAGAGGCGAACAGCCGCTCTGGGTCAGAGCCCCAAACATGCCGCTTCTATGATGAGCTGCATGCCATTTTAGGGGGTTCAGCCACCACTACCCCAGCCGTGTTGTTTGACTCCTTCAATGGAGATGGAGGCAATACAGAAGTAGGTTTTGGGGACGAAGAAGATGATGATGAGGAGGTTGTAGATAGCTCACAGCAAGCAAGCGGAGAAACCGGTTTTCCCGACAGCCAGGAACTGTTTCTCACCCTAGACCTGGAGCCAGTACCCCCCGAACCCACCCAAGGCTGCCTCCTGGACTCAGCAGGCGGAGAAGGGACCTCTGGTGAGTGTACCTTTTAAAATGCTATACATGGTTTAAAAGCAAGCATGTGAAAGGATTACTTTGCCCTGGCATTTGCGGTTCTGCCTTTGCAAAAGGTTTCTGGGGAGGGCAGCCTTATTTCGTCCTTCATGGTAGGACACTTTACCACTCCAGGCCAGCAACACGTACTGGGGAATCACTGTAGAACAAAGCATTGCAGTGTATGTTTGCTGGCATTCAACCAAAATCACGCGGTGGGAGGAGGCAAAATGCGACCTTGTAACGAAAGCACATGTGCTATGTATGTAATGTTAACAGCAAGGTTTACCCTGAAAGAGTGTAGCCACTGTTTTATAAAATGTGTCTTTTTAAATACCGCTGTCCCTTTTTTTTTCTCCACCAGCTGCATGTGTTTCAATGATCACAGGATCTTCTCCTTCCCAGAGGCTAGTGAAGCTTAGAAAGAAAAAAAAATGCACTCGCGATGAAATGTTCTCCGAGCTCATGCTGTCCTCCCACACTGACAGAGCACAGACGAATGCGTGGAGGCAAATAATGTCAGAGTGCAGGAAAGCACAAAATGACCGGGAGGAGAGGTGGAGGGCTGAAGAGAGTAAGTGGCGGGCTGAAGAGAGTAAGTGGCGGGCTGAAGACAGGGCTGAAGCTCAAAGGTGGCGGCAGCGTGATGAGAGGAGGCAGGATTCAATGCTGAGGCTGCTGCAGGACCAAACCAGTATGCTCCAGTGTATGGTTGAGCTGCAGCAAAGGCAGCTGGAGCACAGACTGCCACTGCAGCCCCTCTGTAACCAACCGCCCTCCTCCCCAAGTTCCATAGCCTCCACACCCAGACGCCCAAGAACGCGGTGGGGAGGCCTCCGGCCAACCAGCCACTCCCCCACAGAGGATTGCCCAAAAAAAAGAAGGCTGTCATTCAATAAATTTTAAAGTTGTAAACTTTTAAAGTGCTGTGCTTAAAGTGCTGTGTGGCATTTTCCTTCCCTCCTCCACCACCCCTCCTGGGATACCTTGGTAGTCATCCCCCTATTTGTGTGATGAATGAATAACGAATGCATGACTGTGAAGCAGCAATGACTTTATTGGCTCTGCAAGCAATGATTAAAGGGAGGAGGGGAGGGTGGTTAGCTTACAGGGAAGTAGAGTGAACCAAGGGGTGGGGGGGTTCATCAAGGAGAAACAAACAGAACTTTCACACCGTAGCCTGGCCAGTCATAAAACTGTTTTTCAAAGCTTCTCTGATGCGTACCGCGCCCTCCTGTGCTCTTCTAACCGCCCTGGTGTCTGGCTGCGCGTAACCAGCAGCCAGGCGATTTGCCTCAACCTCCCACCCCGCCATAAACGTCTCCCCCTTACTCTCACAGATATTGTGGAGCACACAGCAAGCAGTAATAACAGTGGGAATATTGGTTTCGCTGAGGTCTAAGCGAGTCAATAAACTGCGCCAGCGCGCCTTTAAACGTCCAAATGCACATTCTACCACCATTCTGCACTTGCTCAGCCTGTAGTTGAACAGCTCCTGACCACTGTCCAGGCTGCCTGTGTACGGCTTCATGAGCCATGGCATTAAGGGGTAGGCTGGGTCCCCAAGGATACATATAGGCATTTCAACATCCCCAACAGTTATTTTCTGGTCTGGGAATAAAGTCCCTTCCTGCAGCTTTTGAAACAGACCAGAGTTCCTGAAGATGCGAGCATCATGCACCTTTCCCGGCCATCCCACGTTGATGTTGGTGAAACGTCCCTTGTGATCCACCAGAGCTTGCAGCACTATCGAAAAGTACCCCTTGCGGTTTATGTACTCGGCGGCTTGGTGCTCTGGTGCCAAGATAGGGATATGGGTTCCATCTATAGCCCCACCACAGTTAGGGAATCCCATTGCAGCAAAGCCATCCACTATGACCTGCACATTTCCCAGGGTCACTACCCTTGATATCAGCAGATCTTTGATTGCGTGGGCTACTTGCATCACAGCAGCCCCCACAGTAGATTTGCCCACTCCAAATTGATTCCCAACTGACCGGTAGCTGTCTGGCGTTGCAAGCTTCCACAGGGCTATCGCCACTCGCTTCTCAACTGTGAGGGCTGCTCTCATCTTGGTATTCATGCGCTTCAGGACAGGGGAAAGCAAGTCACAAAGTTCCATGAAAGTGCCCTTACGCATGCGAAAGTTTCGTAGCCACTGGGAATCGTCCCAGACCTGCAACACTATGCGGTCCCACCAGTCTGTGCTTGTTTCCCGAGCCCAGAATCGGCGTTCCACAGCATGAACCTGCCCCATTAGCACCATGATGCATGCATTGTCAGGGCCCATGCTTTCAGAGAAATCTGTGTCCATGTCCTGATCACTCACGGGACCGCGCTGACGTCGCCTCCTCGCCCGGTATCGCGTTGCCATGTTCTGGTGCTGCATATACTGCTGAATAATGCGTGTGGTGGTTAATGTGCTCCTAATTGCCAAAGTGAGCTGAGCGGGCTCCATGCTTGCCGTGGTATGGCGTCCGCACAGAAAAAAGGCGCGGAACGATTGTCTGCCGTTGCTCTGACGGAGGGAGGGGCGACTGACGACACGGCTTACAGGGTTGGCTTCAGGAAGCTAAAATCAACAAAGGGGGTGCCTGTACATCAAGGAGTATTTCAGGCAGGACTGCACGGAGGGTTCCAATAAGAAATGGTGCACCTAAGTTATCGTTGTTATTGGAACAAGGAGGTTAGCCTGGCCTCTGATTGATACATGGCTAGATTTACCTCGCTGCACCTTCTCTGTGAGTGACTGCAGTGTGACCTAGAGGAATGAGTCCCCTAGACAGGGGAGGAGGCAAATGAGTACAAAACAAATCTGGTCTATTTCTTGTTTTGACCCACTCCATCTATCTTTTACATCTTTGGCTGGCAGCAGACGGTGCAGAAGGACTGCATGCCATCCACATCTCATGGCTGCTCGGCAGAAGATGGTACAGTACGCCTGCTAGCCATCCCCATCTCTTGCCTGCCTGGCAGAAGATGGTGCAATACGACTGCTAGCAATCCTCATCTCTTGCCTGCCTGGCAGAAGATGGTACAGTACGACTGCTAGCAGTCCGTATCGCCTGCCTGCTCACCATAAGACGGTTCAATAGGACTGACTGCAGGACTAAAGAGAATGACCTGGTCAAGTCACTCCAAATTTAGTCCCTGCGCCCATGTCTGCCCAGGCGCTCCCAGCCGACGCGGCCAGGAGCACCTCGGACACGATGAGGACGACTACCAATCGTATTGCACCGTCTGCTGCCAGAAGGCAAGGGGTTGCTGCTACTGTGCAGCAAAGCCGTACCGCGTCTGCCAGCACCCAGGAGACATAGGGTGACGGTTACCTGAGCGGGCTCCATGCTTGCTGTGGTATGGCGTCTGCACAGGTAACTCAGGAAAAAAGGCGCGAAATGATTGTCTGCCCTTGCTTTCACGGAGGGAGGGAGGGAACGGGGGCCTGACGACACGTACCCAGAACCACCCGCGACAATGTTTTAGCCCCATCAGAGCGCTCCATTGTGACTGCTCTGGACAGCACTCTCAGATGCCCGATTGTTTGCCATTGCTCTGACGCTGGGAGGGGCGCTTACAGGGTTGGCTTCAGGGAGCTAAAATCAACAAAGGGGGTGGCTTTACATCAAGGAGTATTTCAGGCAGGACTTCACAGAGGGTTCCAATAAGAAATGGTGCACCTAAGTTATTGTCCTTATTGGAGCAAGAAGGTTAGCCTGGCCTCTGATTGATACATGGCTAGATTTACCTCGCTGCACCTTGACTGCAGTGTGATCTAGAAGAATGAGTCCCCTAGACAGGGGAGGGGGGGGAAGCAAATGAGTACAAAACAAATCTGGTCTATTTCTTGTTTTGACCCACTCCATCTATCTTTTACATCTTTGGCTGGCAGCAGACGGACTGCATGCCATCCACATCTCATGACTGCTCGGCAGAAGATGGTACAGCACGACTGCTAGCAGTCCGTATCGCCTGCCCGCTCACCATAAGACGGTTCAATAGGACTGACTGCAGGACTAAAGAGAATGACCTGGTCAAGTCACTCCAAATTTAGTCCCTGTGCCCATGTCTGCCCAGGCGCTCCTGATCGACCTCACAGAGGCGACCAGGAGCACCTCAGACATGACGATGACGGCTACCAGTCGTACTGTACCGTCTGCTGCCACAAGGCAAGGGGTTGCTGCTACTGTGTAGCAATGCCGTACCGCGTCTGCCAGCACCCAGGAGACATAGGGTGACGGTTACCTGAGCGGGCTCCATGCTTGCCATGGTATGGCGTCTGCACAGGTAACTCAGGAAAAAAGGCGCGAAATGATTGTCTGCCCTTGCTTTCACGGGGGGAGGGAGGGAACGGGAGGCTGACGATATGTACCCAGAACCACCCGCGACAATGTTTTAGCCCCATCAGGCATTGGGATCTCAACCCAGAATTCCAATGGGCAGCGGAGACTGCGGGAACTGTGGGATAGCTACCCACAGTGCAACGCTCCGGAAGTCGACGCTTGCCTCGGTACTGTGGAAGCGCTCCGCCGAGTTAATGCACTTAATGCACTTAGAGCATTTTCTGTGGGGACACACACACTCGAATTTATAAAACCGATTTCTAAAAAACCGACTTCTATAAATTCGACCTTATTCCGTAGTGTAGACATACCCAAAGTAAGGTTGCTAAACTGTACAGTAACAGGAGCTCTGCGAATGTGTGAACCCTGCCTGTATTCCACTTGGGGTACACTTAAGAGTGGAAGATTTTTTGCTAGCACTATCCATTGGTTTGCACCCCTCCTCGTGCTCTGAGCTGAGGGCATAAGGAGCAGAGCGGACCGACTGCCATTCCAGTTACCTTTTTGTTGTGAATAGTCCTAGGATAAGGCTCCACGGCAGAGGAAAAGGAAGGCGGGTAGTGGAGTACACATAGTGACCACACATCTCAAAGACCTCCAGTTATTGTACAGGTAAGTAACCTTTTGTCATAAATATAAAGGGAAGGGTAAACCCCTTTGAAATCCCTCCTGGCCAGGGGAAAGCTCCTCTCACCTGTAAAGGGTTAAGAAGCTAAAGGTAACCTCGCTGGCACCTGACCAAAATGACCAATGAGGAGACAAGATACTTTCAAAAGCTGGGAGGAGGGAGAGAAACAAAGGGTCTGTGTCTGTCTATATGCTGGTTTCTGTCGGGGATAGACCAGGAATGGAGTCTTAGAACTTTTAGTAAGTAATCTAGCTAGGTATGTGTTAGATTATGATTTCTTTAAATGGCTGAGAAAAGAATTGTGCTGAATAGAATAACTATTTCTGTCTGTGTATCTTTTTTGTAACTTAAGGTTTTGCCTGGAGGGGTTCTCTATGTTTTTGAATCTAATTACCCTGTAAGATATCTACCATCCTGATTTTACAGGGGGGATTTCTTCATTTCTATTTACTTCTATTTTTATTAACAGTCTTCTTGTAAGAAACTGAATGCTTTTTCATTGTTCTCAGATCCAAGGGTTTGGGTCTGTGGTCACCTATGCAAATTGGTGAGGTTTTTTATCCAACATTTCCCAGGAAAGGGGGGGTGCAAGTGTTGGGAGGATTATTCATTGTTCTTAAGATCCAAGGGTCTGGGTCTGTAGTCACCTAGGCAAATTGGTGAGGCTTTTTACCAAACCTTGTCCAGGAAGTGGGGTGCAAGGTTTTGGGAAGTATTTTGGGGGGAAGGACGCGTCCAAACAGCTCTTCCCCAGTAACCAGTATTAGTTTGGTGGTGGTAGCGGCCAGTCCAAGGACAACGGGTGGAATATTTTGTACCTTGGGGAAGTTTTGACCTAAGCTGGTAAAGATAAGCTTAGGAGGTTTTTCATGCAGGTCCCCACATCTGTACCCTAGAGTTCAGAGTGGGGGAGGAACCTTGACACCTTTCTTTCTTCTTCAAGTGATGGTCCCTATGTATATTGCACTTGAGGTGAATCACAAGCAGTATTCATTGAGGAGGAGGAGGGTGCAAGGAATACTGGGGTACTTAGAGGATTGCTCTGCCAAAGGATGTCTGCAGTGGAAGCTTGTACCAGGGCATAATGTCTCATAAAGGTGTGTGTGCCAAAACTATTTAGTCAAAATTCATGTGTTATTAAAGGCTATGTCTTATGCTAAGGGGGTCTCTACTTCCCTCATGCTTTGTGCTGGAAATATATTAAAAATGGTGCATAAAGCTTTTATTCTTGGTATGTGTAGAATCATCAAGGACAAGACAGGGTTTTGCTGAGGTTTTCCTGAGTTTTGTTAAAGGAATGAATAATTATTATAATTGCTGCAAAACTCTTAAAACTAACTGGATACAGATATCCACTGTTTCAGGAGGGATAGTGCTTCCTGAGTGGTCCAGGACAGAGAGATGCTCCAGCACTTTGGAATTTTTCCCTCCCCGCCCCGGCCACTGGATCTTTCCGAGGCTTGTGCTTGCAGAGTCCATCCTGAGTGTGTTCAGTGTCCAGAGACCTTCCTCGGTGCGGTGGCAGCAAGTCCATCCCTCCCTGGTGCTGCCTCCAGCAAGAACGGAAGGGAGGAGAGAGGAAGGGGCTGTGGAGGACAGAGCCAGATACAACTACAGCCAGCTGCAGCCACTGGCCCTGCCACACAGCTCCCTACGTTCCCGCTCCTCCACCATAACCCTCCACCCACCCCACTGCCACAGACTCCCAAATAACCCCATCCCACAGATCTCCACCCAAATCCCTGATATAGAACCCCAAATAACCCTCCTCCTACAGCCCCCCGCTACACCCCCCAACTGCCAAATAACTTTCCACCCAGCCCCTGCCCTGCTTAAACCCATCCAGCCCCCTTCTATTATAACCCCAACTAAATGCCCCCAAACCCCTCCCACTCCAAATAAACCCACAGTCCACATACCCCACAAAACTTCTTCCTGCCACAGCCCCCACTTATCCCTTCTCCCCACCACACCAACCCCTATCTCCACAAAAATATCACCCTGTCACAATTCTTCAAACCATCCCCAAACCACATCCCTCCCTGCAAACTCCCTCTGCTCTCCACAACCCCTTACTCCCTGCAGGGCCCTTCTGCTGCCCCCAATCTTCCACTCCATCTACCATACAGATCAGCCCAAATGCCCCCAACTCCTGGCTGCCCCAGTCCCAGTCTCCCTTCTTCAATTGCTCCAGGTCCCTGTGGCTCACCAGGAACATCCCCACAGGGCCTTCTCACTCCTTTAGCCCTGGCATCAGCATCCTATCTCACTTTGGACTATGACCTTTCCCCCCTTCCCCTCCTTGTCTTCTTGGACACCTGAGAAGGGAAGAGGAGGGCCAGACTGGTGGGAGGGTGCAGTGTACTGTATGGAGCACATCCTCCCCCACCAAACCCACACTTTAAATGGTGCTCCACAGTCCTTGTTGCTGTTTACCCATAACAAAGCAGGATACAACCCAAAATCCTCTGTTCCCCTCTGACATGTTCTGCAAAGGAGACAAACAGTTGAGGAGATTTTCTGAAGGGCTCTGTCCCATGCAGGTAGAATGCCAAGGCTCGACAGATATGCAGAGAATGCAGTTTCTTGTCCTCTCTGGTGGCATGTGGCTTCGGATCGAATATAGATAAGTGAATGTCCTGGTTATAAAATTCCGAGATTACTTCAGTAATGAATTTGGGGTATAACCTCAGAAAAACGTTGTCCTTATGAAAGCCTGTATAGAATGGAGCTGGGATACAAGCCCGCAAATATACCTACTCTTCTGGCTGAGGTGATAGCAATCAGAAGGTTTACCTTCATAGATAGATGAGTGAAGGAACACGAGGCTAAGAGTTCTAAGTGTGCCTTTGTTAATGGCAATAGGACTAAGTTGAGATCCCATATTGGGATGGGTTTCAGGATTCACTTCAGAAACCATCCAACCATTGCCTTCAGCATCCTTTTAAATCAACAGCTGTAAACCAATTGCCTTGTTCAGTGAAGGGATTATGGAGGCCTGGGCAATCATTCTGAACCTCAGGCGGCAGATTAAGACATTCAGCTGTCTGAGATACTAGTTGGGCCTCCAGGCTCCTTTCCTCTGAGAGATGAGGAAATAGCTTGAAAAAAACCAACTCTTTCCTTGTGTTGAGGAGGCACTGGTTCTATAGCGCCCAAATGGAGCGGTAAGATCACTTCTTGTCTGAGCATCCTCCCATGAGAAGGGTTCCCAAAGAAGAACAGGGACTCTCTCTGGTGGTGACTATCTCCAGAACCCATCTATCTGACATTACAACATACCAAAGCCTGGGAAAAATGAACAAGGTGGCCATTGCAAGGGTCCCAGCCTCCACTGCCCAGCCCTGGTTCCACCCCACCTGGTGCATAAGAATAAATTGTATCTCACCCTGTGGTATTAAGAGAAGTGACACTGCTAAGTCACCAGCATCCATGCTGAAAGTTTATTATACATAATGGTCTTCAAACTTGCATCACCGGTTTAGTGTGGTGATCTAGCAGTTGGACAGCAGGGTTAGGTGCCCAAATACTATGGTGATGAATGCTTGCTAGCTGGTGGTGCAGGAGTCCCGAACAGGAAAATGTGGCAGGGGGACTGGTTTGCAGTTCTTGAAAGTCCCATCAGTAGGATTTCTTGGTGGGAGGCTATGGCTGAAAGGAGAGTTAAGGGGGGATATTATGCTTATTGTGGTGCATTTTCTGGCATTTCCTGGGCAGCTTGTAATCCCTTTGATGGTAGAATAGTTGAGGGGCTGGTCATTGTCAGTAGAGTGAAGACTTGAGATATTTCCTTCATAGACCTGGCTTATAGATACCTACCAAGCAAAGGGGTCGCTTTTGAGTCTTTGAGGGAATGTAATGACTCATCTGTCTTCTCACTGAATAGGTTATTTCCCTTAAAAGGCGGATCATCCTCCACTGACCATGGTGGATTAAACTTCTTTTGAAAATCCAGAGGTTTGAAGCCACAAAACCCATCTCATGACTATGGACGTTGCCATACAGAGGGAGGCTTTTATCTAGTGCATCCACTGAGGCGTGAAGGGCCAATCCAGCAAGCAATACTTTATCTTCATCAATAATTGCCTGGAACCAGAGTCTGTCTTCCAGATGGAGTTTGTTGGTGTATTCCGAGAACATTTTACAATTAATAAAAATAATATTTTGACCCTAAGACTTGGTAGTTCTCTATGTGCTACTGTAAGCTCATCAAAGTGAAGTTCTTTCGCCCAAGGAGGCCTAAAAGTTTGGCTTCCTTATCATAGGGTGTAGCTCTTGGATGGTAATGCTCACTCCTTGTGGTGATAGCTTGCTCCACTAGAGAATTAGGAGTGGAGTGTGAGAATAAGTATTCTGCTTCCTTAGATGGCACAAAGTATTCCTTCTACATTCCCCACAGAGTGGGAGCACAGGTGGCTGGAGCATACCAGACCATTTTGCCTGGTTCCCAGATGGCCCCATTGGACCAGAACTCTGGAGGATGTCCTGTAGCAGTTTATGAGGGGTGGCCTGCATTTCCTCCGGGGGAGCTGAAGTGTATCTGCAATCCTCCTCCGGAGTTCTTAAACTGCCTGTAGCCATCAGGTGGTGATGGTGACGCTGGCATGACTGCGTCAACTGGGGACAGTGAAGATAACCCAGTGAGGGCAAGTGGTTCTGCCTGATCCGGTTGCTCCTCTTCCTCAGGTCATTCTTGAGGAGGCAGAGTTTCTTCCTGCATAGGGAAGCTTGTTTTGACTTCCAGTGAAACCTTATAGATTTGGGATGTCACAAATATGGATCCCAGTAAGCCAGCAAGAGGGATCATAGGAGAAATGGGGCCATCCCCACTAGTCCCAAGTTTTGTAGTCCCTCCTATGAGAAAGGGAAGGTGCCTGAGAACTCTTGGAACCTCTGTTGGGGCTGATCCTGCCTTTCGATGGGTGTGGTGAAGCTCTCCCAGTGATACCAGACTTGTTGGAGGAGAAGGAGGCAGCTTCTACTTTGATAGGTGGTGCCATTGGTACTACAGACCTTACTATGCCACAGCTGGTCAACAGTACTGGTGAGTGGCAAACTGATGGTGTGGGGGACCTCCTTGGTTAGGATGAGATCTGAAAGTATTGGTGACCTGCGTAGATCTCAACTCCCTCAGGGAAGTGAATCTAGCACCTGATATAAGAGAGCAGGCTTAGCTTCTTTTTCTTGATGGTGCCTGAGGTACTAGCTTACGGGTGATCTTTGGTACCAATGGCTCCTTCTCACTCTGCATCACTACTTATGATGCAGGAGACATTTGCTGCCTTCTTTCCCTCTCTGGCACCAAGAGTGGTCCCATTTCTTTGGCTGGGTCCAGTTTTAGGGTGCTCTTGGCTTTTGGTGTTGGAAAACTGGGACCACACTCCTTGTGAGTTCCTGACTCTTCTGTACCAGGGTGAAGAATCTCACCCAACTAAGAGGGTGTCAGAGAGGAGGTGTTCTTTTTTGGATCAGGACTTGGATGGGAGTTTCTCACATTGCTTGTGAGAATGCTTGTTCTTAGCACCCTCATGTCTCTGTTTGGAAGATTCGTTAGCTCTGCTCTGCTCATCCCTGGAACTGAAGAACTCTATGTTCTCAGGGGCTAGGTTTGCCAACCCTTCAGGATTGTCCTGGAGTTTCCAGGAATTAAAGATTAATCTTTAATTAAAGATTATGTCATGTGATGAAACCTCCAGGAATACATCCAGCCAAAATTGGCAACCCAGCAGGGGCACTTCTCAGTGCCTCTGCCCAATGTATGGGGGAGATCTGATGGGCTAGGACTGGACTGTGGCCTCACAGTGCAGTCCATCAAGAATATTCTAAACCTGTGCTCATAGGCTTGATGGGTTTGGCTAGGAAAGGTCTGGCAGGTGGTGTATTTAGAGTGGATATAAGCATCCCTGAAGCAACAGCGGCATGTGTAATGATTATTGAGGACAGGGAATGCCCAGGCAAGGCCACAAGGCTATTTAATGCTGGGATCGTGGGCATAGTACCAGGAGGTGTTGGTGTGGGGACCCCAAGCCCTCAAACCTACTAACCTACATGATATCTAAAAACAAGTTTAAAAACTATTTACAACGAACTACAAAGTTTTTAAGAACACTGGCTTATGCTGTGGATGCTGAAGAGGTTCCATCTCAGACCACAGGAAGTAGAAAGTAACTGTAGAGGTGGTCGGTCCGTATGGTTCGGAGCACAAGGAAGAGAGGGGAGTATGCATGGACCAATGGACATTGCTAGCAAAAATCTTCTGGTCTCAAGTTCCTGGAGTGCACATGCACCTCAAGTGGAAAACAGGTAGGGACCATAACTCGAAGAAGAATAGGTGTTAATTCAAATGCTAATAATATTTTAAATGTCAGCATTTTGTCGGTTTTCATCATACGATTCTTCCTCTACTTTCTTTCCTGCTTTGATGAACTCTAAAATGGCTAGCCTGCTCTGAATGAAGTTGTGAGCCTCCCATCAAGAAGGCTCACAACTGGGCATCTGAGCCTGACTGAGGGGAAGATAAGCCTGAAGAACTCAGCAGTGGGTGAAATTCCATTTAGGAGCCCAGCAAAGTCCACAAATAGGCAAGATCATATTTTGAACATCTGTGAAATTTACTGAGAGTGGCATCTCACTCTAGTGTCTCAAAAGGGCAGAGATGGGAAGAGTACCACTATTTGCCAATTTGGACCCTGTAGGTACTTATGAAGTACTGAATGAAACGGGTCCTGTGTGGAAAATAAGTGTGTCATCATGTAATTAAAGACTATCATAATGCATATGCACCGGGGTCCAAATTAAAGTTGCATGGACAGCCTTAATTTGAGCATTTTCTAATTGTTCAGTGCTTGATTTTGCAAACTTCATATTCTTTTAATGTAGCTTTTTTTGTATGCAGTATGAAAGTATGCTATGCTGGGTCTGTCTCTGCTCACCCCTCAGTACTAGACCTCATTGTCGGAGGATCGGGTTGTCTCTAGGACAGTGCTCTTTCAGCAGTTAACAATAAAAGTAGTCCCACTAAGACCTCTGAGGAGATTGGAATATGAATGTATGCTCTGTGCTAGGTCTGCCTCTGTTCTCTCTTCCTACATACTTATTAGCAATGACAACTGTGAAAGAAAAGAACTGTCTGAATACTCAAGCTCCTATGTTTGATTTTATCTGCAGTAAGACTTTATAGTTTTCAATAAGAGCTGTACTTGGACCAGCTCCAAACTAAACTTTCTTTATATTCAGAGTTACTGAACACAGTTTCATATAACAGGGAGTTTAATATACAACATCTGAAGTTTAATTCAGGATTGATTCAAGCAGAGACCCACCGCCAGTGTAAAGTAAAGGTGGCAAAATGTCTTGTTTCAAATAATATTTGTTATGAATTTAGCTTCTTTTTTGATTAGTAAACCAATCCTGATTTCTGTAACCATATTTGGGTTATTTATAAATATTTACTGAATAATCTGAATCACAGAATTTTCAGACTCTGGGTTTTTTTCAGACTGTTCCCTTTGATTATTCACACTGTTATTTGTGTTGTGTGATTGGTCACCTAGAATCATAGAATATTAGGGTTGGAAGAGACCTCAGGAGGTCATCTAGTCCAATCCCCTACTCAAAGCAGGACCAACACCAACTAAATCATCCCAGCTAAGGCTTTGTCAAGCTGGGCCTAAGGGACTTGTTATAATTTTTGCTGCCTAATTGAATGACTGGAAAAACTTTAAATAGATGAATAGTCTTTAGAAAGCACTCTTCAAATGTGAATTTTCATGAATAATGCCTGAAAGTTCTGGGATATGCGAAGAATTACACAAGTGCAAGATTTTGTACAAATAGCAATTCCATTAATCATAGGGAACCAAATCTGGAACTTTCACAAATCAGGAGGTTTGTTTTTCACTAGTATTCAACCAACTTTCTTGTAAGGATAAGAAAATTCAATGTATTTCTGCACTGCTACATATTTGTAATTCCACTTACTTCCCCTCAGAGCTGTAACTGTTTATGCTGCCATCAGTGGACTCCCGACTTGGCTGCCGAACCATACGATTCCTCATTTCTGCTGCCATCCCTGTTTCTGTGCTTCTCTGTATCGTGCTTTTTAGCTTCTTGTTGCCAGCCTCTGAAAGTAGAAAAATAAAAGGAAGCATTAGCATTGCATTCTAGCATCAGGTCTTTTCTTGCACATTTTTGTCTGATCACAATTTGCCCATTTCCATTCATAAACAAGACATCAGAAACAGATTATTCTATCAAATGTAAATAACCTCTCTTTTCTAGTACTTAGTTGGTGGTCTCTCTGAGATGGAATCCACTTGAAAGATAATGGAAACACTCTAGCCTTCTGGCTGCAACCCTGAGATCATCATATTACACAAACATATTATGTACTTGTATATTTCCTTTATGAATTGCCCCACTCAAAGGAGCTTCCATCACAGGTTACTTAAAATGAAGTTTGAATTTCGCAACAAAGAATGGCTCTTTAGATTTAAACAAGTGGAGCCGCAAAATATGATGGTTTGAGTCTACCACAGCATCAGGTTTTGAAGGTGACAGTACAGTCACTGATGTTAAATGTATTCTGCTATAGTTATGACAAGTGCTGGAAATGAGGCTGGGTCAGAACGATTCCATAAATAATTACTTTTGACTTCACAAATCTTTCATCAGAAATGCCTCTAACAAATCTCTTGCTGCTCTAATAATTTTTTGTTGACTGCAGATTTGCAATGTTCTGTTAGTTCATGTGCCTTCTACTAGACCTCAAATTTCACTGGTAACATTATTCTCTTTCATGAAGTACTATGTTTGGCAAACGTTCATAAAACCGTATGAAGAATAATTTCTCTGTACTTCTCCCTCATATATGAATGCTCTTACTTTTGGTCAGCACCGTGGTTCAAAGCCAAAATGGGGGAACACACCTCATCACATCCATTTCTCAGTCTGTTTGTAATTTAGGGCGGTATATGGGGGGGGGGGAGCACTTCCAAATGCACCTATTTTGGAAGTTGAACTGGAGTCAAAACAATTCATTTTCTCTGCTTCTTGTTTCTGGAACAGTTTATGTTTGAGGCAATGGCAAATGAGTATGGAGGGCCAAATCCTGGACCTGTTTTATGTAACTGTAAGGAACATGGTCGTCCACACAGGCCTGACAACTCCTGAGGATGGTTAAATTTGCTACAGAGCATGGCTGGAGGACTCCAGCTACATAGTCAGGATCTGTAGCACTGGTAGGAAGTATGGAGAAATCATGCCATGGGCATATCTCTGCAGATCCTGGGATCATCTCTCCCTCTCCATGCAGGGACCACAGGAGTGATTACAGTAACCCCTCTGGAGGTATCACTGGGAGATAAAATATGGCCAAAAGGGGTCCCAAAACAAAACAGAAAGAATTGGTACATTGGTTTAGAGAAAGAAGGAGTCAATTAAAGGGCTGTGTCTTTCCCATTGATCATTACTAGAATGGGGAGTTTTTTGCTAGAATTTGGATTGGCCACTTGAGCCATTCGATACCTCGGGCTATCCATCAGCCGAGAAGAAATCAGCCATCCCCAATGATCACAACTACGGTGGGAGTTCTTTGCTCCATTTTGAAGCCAACAGCTGCAAGTTCCTGCCGTGGGCCTATGCAGGCCATTTAATATGCGTGGCTACGCATTAACTGAGAAAATGTTCCCTATTACCCATCAGTGTCTGTGTGAGGCAGAGCTACACACTCCATTCCTGGGTTGTGCATAGGTGGCTGTGGAAGCAATATGCAGGACTGTGTGTGTTCTCTTAGTCTACTGCCATGGAATTTACCCCTTGTTGCAGAATTATGCTCCAGAATCTCAATTTTTATTTTAAAATAAATGATGTTTCTAGGCATTGTAGTTGTAAAAATGACACTGTGTTCATGTTTTCCACATTAACTGTTGGAATGAGTCTGCAGAGAGTCTGAAATCATAGCTCTAGGAGATACAAACTGCCCTGTGGACTCTACAGAATTCCACCATATGCTGTAGCCAAGAGCTTGATACTTTGTTTTCTCTCTCCCTGCACTGCTGGGATTGATCTACAGTTGCCCTGCTCTCCAGCTGTATCCACATGGGGAAGTTACATTACACAACATAGTCCCACCACTTTTCTACAGGGCTGGCCAGGCTGGGAAGCCAGAGACCAATTTGCAGCTGACCAATTTGCAGTTAGAAAAGCAGGCTGGTGAACTGGGCTGCCCTGAGAACAGTGCAATAACTAAGGCCCTGGAAACTGGAAAGATGAGACACTGAAGTTTGGTACAAGCTCCTCCCACCCATGGCATAAACGGCAGAAAGAGATTATAATCTGGACTGCCAGGACTGAGGTTTAGGGAGTGGAGCCAAGGTGCCTGTAATGTACAGTGAAAAAAAAACATCCTTGACAATAATCATGGTTGAAAATATCCACTGATTATATTACAGTAATGAGGATTTTAGCTATGAGCCATTGCTCTGTTTGTTCAGGGATAGGCTTGGATGGGAACAAAGAGTATTTAATAGAATAGAATAAATTATCACCGCCATGGAATACAGGTGTTCTTGCCACTGAATGTAGTGATTTTTGCCACAGAATTTAAGGGTGTGCGCCATGGACTGTGATCCCATTGTGCTGTAGAATATGCCTAGCCCCAGCCATATATGACTCTGACAGGCTTGATTTCTTGCTGAGTTGTGAACATTGAACTGGCTAAAGAGTCACTTTTTCAGAACATTTTCTAGGTTACTATTCTTTGCATAACTGTTCTGGCTTCCTTCCTTTTCCCTCAGTCACCACACACCATTGTGTTTTACAATTAAATTCTAAAGATCCTGCAAAATTCGAAATATTCTGCAATATAATCAGAAATATATCATACAAGTAACCTAAAATAGTGTGGTAAGATACATAATGGCTTTTATGAGATACAGTGAACAGTCTTCACTCAAGATAAATAAGCTCAAGCACATACCTCACATATTTTCCAAGTCTTACACTAGCCAGTTATATGCATTATCCTTTATTTATTCCACTCATACTGCCAAAAAGGAGATATCAAGCTTTATTTTACTGGCACATTCTTTAAAAATTCCCAGCAAAGCCTAATTCTAACAAGATACTTTAAAGTGGGATTGCATTGCCTTTTGGTATTTTTAAAACTCCTTTGGAAATTTAAGTTGGTCTCTGGTATGAAGCATACTTGTGATCAAGCATCAGTTGCTTGATGAATAGCAGGATCTGGCCAATTAACAGGTGTGCTGTTGTTTTCTTTTTGTTGGTTTGCTTAAAGCTTTTATTTTCACCGCTGAGAAGAGTGTTCGAGGTCTGGCACCTATGCACATACACTTTTGAGAATGTATCTACGTGAATGATACAGGCTTATTAAAATAGCTTAGAATGATACCTATGCAGTGACATAACTGAAAAGGTTTTCTTCTTTTGCCTGGAAATTTATTTCAGAAGCTATGGTGCCAGCTTCTGATTGTTATTATTATTTGACATGGATAATTAATTTTAGTTTCATGTTATAGGTATTTTCCTGTGTTGTGTGAATTAAATTACATCCATTGTGAAGAAGATAAACAAATTAGTTCACTCATAAATGACAGACATGTAAGGCCAAATTTTCAAAGGTGCTTCAAAATGGCTTCCAAGCTTATATATAAACTTTCATCTAAGGCTTTCCATCTGCAAAAACTCAGATTAGTGAGCACAAATTGCATCTACACACCTAGCATAACAACGATGAGTGAAGATCAAGTATAATAAATACTTTTTGCAGGTTTAATAACACATGCAGAAGGATCTCCAAGAGATCACAAAGCAGCCATCTACAGCTGCATAACACAGTTAGCTTGTGTAAACTATTAGCAATGCACCAGTTATTGTAATATAACTCCCTTACAATCCACCAACTAGTCCTACCAAGGAACTCAGATGGCTCTTGTATCCCATTTTACCTATCAAGACAATGTCCTTCCCAGTGATGTCTCTGTTGACTGAAGGGGAAACAATGTCTTTGGTTTTCTTACAGACAGGAAGCTTCAGACCAAAATGAAAGTTCACCATGTAGTAACTTCGTCTTCCCTACTTTATTTTAAGCTTGCACAAAACATCAAGAGAATTGATGCTTCCCCACCTTCCCTGCCTGCAAACCATCTTGAAATTTAAGATCAAAAGGGCTGTTTGCTACTGGAACTGAAGCTAAGACATAAAGGTGCACAGTCAACTAAGCTGTCCACACCATCAGGATGTTCAACTAGAGATTCCCTAAGACCTCTCTGTGGACAACTAAGTTAATGAAGTCTAACATAAAGAAGTCAAATGAACACTTTAATAAAACTTAAAAGATGAGACATTGCTAAGTCTATGAATGAAGGGCAATAATGCAGAGGAGCATTGCATGGCTCAAGGACAATGATTCTTCATGCCAAAGATACTCATGGATGCAGAGAAGAAAACCTAAAAGGACCACAGCTCCAAGCCAGCTCTGACAGGATCTGCCGTGCCTGCAACCACATCAGTGGTTCACACACTGACTGCAAGACACTAGCTAGATTAAGCCAGGCGATACTTTTAAGCAGCATATCATGGGTCTTCATCAACCCAACAGCAACCACGCAGCACATTCAATGAAAACATGAGATTCCCCAAGTTTAAATCCCCCTAGTAAAGCTGCACAACCTTTTTGCTATTTTGCTTTATGAAGAAAAGTGTCTAAGCATAATATTTAGCATAAACCCCTCCACTGCTATCCTTAAAATATCCCTTTCCCAAAACCCAGGTGTCACCAGCAACTATGAACAAAGCAATAGTTGCAGTGGGTTCATTTTGACACACAACATGTATAAACTACACTGAATGTAGCATAACAAATTCACTGCCAATAAGATGGTAGCAAGAAACCATCTAGAAAGTGGGTCAAATCCATTTACTTGAGATTTCAATATAATTAGCATTGGATGATTTATTATTTCCAGGAATCTGAAAAAAACCACCCCTCTTTCTGTTATACTGCATATTCAGATTCAGACATTCAGGTGGCAAGCCAATTTCATTTCCAACATAAAATTGCAATTTACTCACCATATAGTCATCTACTGGTATTTATTACTGGGATAGAAACAAAGGGGGGGATAGAAACAAAGGGATAAAACCCACTGAAAACAATAGGAGAAGAGTTGAAAGCAAAATGCTGCTTTCCAATTATATTAACTATTTTAATTTGGGGCAATAGGGTCACCTGCAGAGTAAGGCAGCACTAACCTAAGGGTGGGAGAATCTGACCTTTTGTTTGCATTGTCAAAAATCACATTAACTATTTAATTAAGTATTAATTATTACCCAGCAGCTCCCACTGACTTCTAGTTGATCGAAGTAGCACTTCAAGCTCTATGGATGAAAAGCCCTATACAAGAGTTACGTTTAAAAAAAGGTGAATGAGAGCTGCTGACTGGTCAGCACTAAATATGGACTTGGGAAGCCTAATTTTAGACTCACACTTTGGAAAATCTTGCCTCCCTATAAACAGATCATGTTAGTTGTGTTTTGTTGCAAAATTTCTAAACAATCATGACAGGTTTCAGAGTAACAGCCGTGTTAGTCTGTATCTGCAAAAAGAAAAGGAGTACTTGTGGCACCTTAGAGACTAACCAATTTATTTGAGCATAAGCTTTTGTGAGCTACAGCGATGAAGTGAGCTGTAGCTCACGAAAGCTTATGCTCAAATAAATTGGTTAGTCTCTAAGGTGCCACAAGTATTCCTTTTCTTTAAACAATCATGCAATCTCTTGTACATTATTTTGAAAGACCTGATTTTTCAATGCCAAGAAAAACACTTGAAAAGGGGAGTATTGGAAGACAGACACATCTATAAAAGACAACTATCAATATCTGTCTGGATGAGGAATTAATGATGACTTTTAAGATAGCAAACTCTGTGGTTTAATTATTTTTAAACCTCTTAGGTTTAAGCAAAATTAATTTAAGCAATAATTTTTCCTTAGTGAGCAGTAAGAAGCCAAGGAAGCTTCAACCTTGTTTAAATATCTTGTGCTGTTTCTGGGTAGAATAATCTCTGAGCTTCCTCTGTAGCTTTTAGGGAAAAAAAAAAACACTTGCCCTGTATTAAATGAAACTAGCAACATTTTGTCAGCCAAAGAGAGACATCCCTGTGGTGAGGATGCATGGTAGTGAGTTTTTACTGCTGGAATAAAAAGGCAGTTTACAGTGATATGAAAATAACCGGGTATCGATTGCTTGGCCATTTTAAGTGCTCTGCAAAACTAAGATTAATAAGATGCAAACTGCTACCATATACAAATGCACATTTTTTCCAACTCCTAATGCCTATTTCAGTGATATTCAAATAGTACCAAATATTTACTTTCTTGGAGGAGTTAAAAATGTAATGAGACCACACTGTCTACAAATTATCTACTGTATACAATTTTAAAACCATTTTACAAACGCCTATTTTCTCTCACACTTTGGTGCCTCACAGGTTTTATGGGAAGGAGATAATGAAATGGAGAGGGATGAGAAACTGATGGAAACTGTTCACTCTGCAGATGACATGTTTAGACTGAAGACTGGCTAGATATTGCTCTACAATCTTTTGCTAGACGATTCTCAGAGCAAAACTGGCATAGGGTCCAGACATGACATTTGCCCATTGGAAAGGCGTTGGACTGCAGCTGCCAATCAATGTAGCAAGGCAAGCTCGGATTAGAATGGAGAAGAAAGCATACAATAATTTATATAAAGAAATGAAGTGAAGTACATCATTTATCCTGTTTGTTGAAGAATGCTAAGTGGTTTCTAACATCCATCTACTAGTTTTGTTATGTCCTGCAGTCTTAGTTTTAAATATTTTATTTATGGACCATTACATGAGCTCCTTTTCTCTTTCGGTATATTTTTGAGATTGTCTTTTTAATGAGTAGGAGGGGAGTTATGAAAATAAGCTCAAGGTTAGTTCTTACCAAAATTCTTTAACTTCCCTGACCTCCATTGGCAGATTCAAGATTGAAACTATAATTATTATCCAACCAGACAAATTTCGCAATTACAAAGTGTCATTCATAATTAGAAAATTCAAACACTGTCATGAGCACTAATAAGATACCTAATAATATTAATGTTTCTTACAATGTTTGCTGAGAAGTATGACAGATAAATAATAAAAGTCCAAAATGTACTCTGTATAAAATATATGTAAATGTTGAAAGTCAATACTCTTAAAATGGTTCTGAAAGAAGTGTTCTGAGAAAAACGAAACATTTTAGATGCCTTTTTGTACAGCTGCAAGATCTCCAAATAATACCACAATATTAATTTATGAACATATTATTGATCAAATAAAAAATATTATAGCCTCAACAATAGTATTCTTACTTATGTTTTTCTTACTCAGAACAAGTTTTATTCAATAAGTTGATCCATCTGATTTTGAGCCCTTCTGGCTGTATGATATCCAATAGCTCCAGAGCAGTATTACATTTTTAAAAAAACTACAATGTTAACGAACCCACTTTAGAAATTATCTCTTGGTCTTCAGATCAACAGAGTAAATTAGTTTTCTGTTTTTTACCTATGGTAGCTATGAACAGTTATAGGTATATATTAAAACACTGCTAATCAAATTAACATGTATGCTAGTCACACCAAAATGCATCAAATACAGACTTACCTCTTAGGTTTAAGCAAAATTAAACATCAGCTGTAATATATTCCTTAGTGAGCAGTAAGAAGCCAAGGAAGCTTCAACCTTGTTTAAATATCTTGTGCTGTTTCTGGGTAGAATAATCTCTGAGCTTCCTCTGTAGCTTTAAAAAAAACCCACTTGGCACTGTAAGGAATGATCAAATTGCTTCAGTCACAAGTTCTTTTTACAACTGATTACATTAGGGGGCCTTGGAGTGAAAAAGAACTGAACTACCTGTCAGCTAATATTTCATAAAATATTGCTGAAAGGTTGAAAATTTCAGTTGGCAGTGTAAGTTCTAGTGATGTGTAAATTGTGAAGAGCACAACATCTTCTTAGCAGGTGATTAGATTTTTTTTAAAGTTGTTCTCCACGAGACAAGGTAAGTCAGACAAACTTAGGTCAGGTCTACGCTCAAAATGCACCAGTGCAGCTGCGCCACTGTAGGCTTAAGTGAAGGTGCTCCTACACCGACAGTACAGCTTCTCCTGTTGGCATAGTTAATCCACCTCTGTGAGAGGCAGTAGCACTGTCTGCACTGGGCGGTTAGGTGGGTATAACTACATTGCTCAGGGGTGTGGATTTTTCAAACCCCTGAGTGATGCTTCTGACCTGGGAAAACACGGTCAACAGTAATTTAGGGTAATATTTTCAGAAGTGCCTAAGTGACTTGAAAGTCTAAATCCCACTGACTCCTAAGCGCCTAGGGACTGAGCGACACAACATACTAGCGGTTTGATTCCCCTGCTCATGTACACATAGTTGCACTAGTTCTCATTGAGCTAGTGTGAATGTAAATAGGAGTGTAGCCATGGTAGCAGCAGCACGGCTGAGCCTGCCAAGTACAAACGTGCCTGAAACCAGTAGGTATGTGGCTCAGCCATGCCTCTGGTGCTACTGCTACCTGTAGCTAGCACAGCTATAATGCTATTTATATTCATGATAGCTCAGAGAGGGCTAACACAAGTAGGTGCACACAAGCAGGGGAATTCCACCCTAGCTCCTAGTGTCGGTGTCGGTGTAGCCTAAGTCTCTAACATCACTTTTGAAAATTTGACCTTTAATCTTCCTTTTGAGAGATTTGACATTTTAGAATGTACTTGCAAGACTGTTTCTTTTAGCATCAAGAGTCACAGAAAAATATTTTGGGGCCAAAATATGAACTATCTGGATTATTAAAATGCTTCTGGATTTAAATATATAGAATTTTAATAAGTAATTAAGCCTACCACTCAGTTTTTGAGAAAGTAAAAAACAAACAGACATTATTTAAGTGGGTCTATAATTTAAGATGTTGTGCTTTTCAGGGAAAGTAGGGGGAACACAAACTAAACTACTGTAACAAGCTACTCCCAGAACTTTGCCGTCGTCATTGATGATGTTGATTTAGAGCAGGGGTTCCCAAACTTAGTTTGGGGCTTGTCCAGGGTAAGCCCCTGGCAGGCCGCAAGATGCTTTGTTTACCTGAGTGCCAGCAGGTACGGCCGCTCGCAGCTCCCTGTGGCCGCGGTTCGCTGTTCCTGGCCAATGGGAGCTGTGGAAAGTGGTGGCTCAGCCCACGCTGCTTCCTGCAGCTCCCATTGATCGGGAATGGCGAACTGCGGCCACTGGGAGCTATGAGCGGCCGTACCTGCTGACGCTCAGGTAAACGGAGTGTCTCATGGCTCACCAGGGGCTTACCCTGAACAAGCCACAAACAAAGTTTGAGAACCCCTGGTTTAGAGTAAAGAAATAAATGAACAATATTAGATTGGTTTCTTCCATTAAAAAAAAAGAAATTGGTTAATATTTGTCTAGTGGAAAAAGACCAAATGGGCTGAAGAAAAGGTTATTTCAAAGTTTTAGAAGGTATTACAAGGAAAAGAAGTAAAAGAACAGCAAAAGCTTTAAACAGACTGCCTAGGGAGGTTGTGGAAGCTCCTTCCCTGGAGATTTTCGAAAGGAGGCTGGATAGCCATCTGTTTTGGATGCTTTAGACACAACAAATTCTGCATATTGGCAGGGGGTTAGACTAGATGACTTTGCGGTCCCTTCTAACCCTATGGTTCTATGATTTTATGAAAAAGGACAGGATATTGTCATTTTTGCTTACAGGAAGTTGTTTCAGTTATGCTCAAATGCTCATGCCTGTCTGCATAGATATCTTCTACAAGGAGAAAGAACACCTTAAAATTGTTTATGAGAAAAATATTCTGTACATTTCAATTAATAAATATTAGCAGCATTTCTGATCTTAAAGGCTGCAGTGGAGTTGAAGTTACAAGTGCAACCAACAGACTCAGATCTCATGTACAATGGAGGCATGGTGCATCTCAAGTCAGGCCTGTGTAGAGATTTCTAAAAAGTATTTTTTTTCTGCTGATGGACACCCTTTGCATAGGACATAATAGTTTCAGATGCACTGTAATAGTCGGAGTCATTGTTAATAAAATACTTCAGGGGTAATCTTTTGCAGTTCCAGCTGCTAAAAATCAACAGATTTGCGTGTATCACTGCCTCATTTAAGAGTGAAAGAGTACTGTTGTAGTGATGTGCCTTGAAATTTTCTGTTGACTTAAAACACATTTTTAAGACAAAACCCAATTAAAGAAACCCCCAATTAAAGAAAAAAGCAGTCTTTAGAAGGAGAGTACAATACTTCTTCCAGGAAAGAAATGTTCACACTTCCAGCCAAACAAAATATGCACACCCCTAGCGTGTTTATGGAAACCAATAAAAAACAAGGTCTGTTCATGCCTGGGGTATTTCTTTAAGCCTGTCTGTAGCAGCTCAAGACAAAAGGGCACATCCCCATGTTGAGTGTATAACAAATTTCCTCCTAACATGGACTCTCTTTAGGCTGGTCAACCAAAGGGGAAATTAACGAAGGTTTTGAAGAAAACAACAAACCCACAGAGGAATTGGATTTCATACCCTATGTTCCCTGAACAGACCATTAGCCCAGGTTGGCGCCCTCCAGTTCTCTCTCCCTATTCTGAGGGAAGGAAGTTCCTTATATACCTACCTCCATTCTCTGGAATCTTTGCCAGAATCCTGACTACACTCATGGCCGCACTGGGGATTTCAACTCCCAGTTTGCCCTGCTCTTCTGAATTAGTAAGAGAAAGGCTGGTTAGAAGCACACAGGCTCGGCTGGATCCTTCAACACTGAGAGGAAAGGAAGTTGCAACCCATTCTGTTCTTAGAACTCTAATTTCAGGCCCTAAATAGAGTTAGAAGTCTGGGTTTCTTGGCCAAACTACCAGGTTGTATCCTGAGACCACTTCCTCTGAATGCTGTACTGGTTTGCTTTGGAATACAAATTGAAGTGTGGAAGTGTAATGTTCCATGTTCTGGCTACATTAGAAACTGCCTTTTATCTATTAACCTCCTGACATTAGAAATCAGCCAAGACAACGTACAGCCACAAAATGTAAACTTTGCAAAATGCCAGTGGAAGGACTTACACTCTGGAACTCCTTTTGCTGGTCAGCCCTCAACCAAGTCTGTTGAACTTCAGGCAGATGGTGCAAGGCCCATCTGCTTAAGAAGGCTTGTGTCTGGGTATTGGTTAGGATAGGAAATGAGTCATGGAGAAACTTCATGGAGATAGTGTTGGGTATTTCATTGTTAAGATCGCTGTTGTTGGCTGTGGGTAGTATTTTATACTTTTTTGTATTAATTATGATTTTAAATATATAAATATGCCTAGAGACGTGGGTAAAGAGCTCATGTTTTTATAAATACTGTAGTAGTATAAATAATATAACTGTTCCATTTTTACTTACATTATTCAAAGTGAACAACTACTCCCAAAGACCATGTTCAAAGACAACAAATTCTGCCAAAGTTCCCAAATGGATGCTTGAGAATAACTTGAGGATGTGCAATATTGCTGTTTTATTCCCATTCTCAAATATGCATTCAAGAAAACCCTTCAGACACAATCTCTTGCACTCCAACTGTGCTGGATATGCAAACCACCAATCAGAAATAGCTGCAGCAACAACATTGCTTTGATTAACATCATTGTCTTCCAGCATGGAAGGTGAAGACCTGAGGTTGCAGGAGCTCATGTAGCATCCTTTCCTTTGGCTAGTCAAATAAATGCAAGTTATTTTTGTAGCTCCACCTGGCTTATCATATTTCATTCAGCTCAGCCCTCCTGTTTGTGTTGCAAACCTTGCATAGTGAAGAAGCATCTCCTTTATCCAAGATAACATCAGAGAAAAGAGGGTAATAATATACACAGAAGAAACAGGTTCTGTACTTTCTCTGGGTAAATTATGCTATTTTTTCATTGCAAAACAAGATTTCTTTATTATGACTTTCGCTTGTCTGATAACATTTCTGTGTATAATACATCCATTAAACACTATGAAAGGTACACTAATGAAAATAAAAGAGAGGAAATTAGCCATATACTGTAAACAAATATTGACAGTTTCTGGATTACAGCCAACAAAGAAATAAATGAAAACAGACCAGTCAAGGCAGCAACTCTTTAAAGCCAGTCCAAATACGGGCATTCCTAGCTGGTATAAGATTTTCCTGTAATAAAATGAAATGGCGCTTATTTTGTATTGATTATTCTTCTTGAAGAAAGTCTAGCCCTCTAAAGTAAATACACTTCAAAGACTCCATATGAACTACTAAAGTAGGGCTGCTGTACTTTTGAAATGTAATGCAGGTATATTATTAAAAAAATATAATGACCATTCTCTTACTGATTCAATACAATACCCACCTACTTGTGCATATGCTCTATTACTGAGATTACAGTAGAAAACTAACTGAGTTACTCCAATAGCTTAAAACTGTTTAACAGCAAATTCTCATGTTTTTGTGTTATGCAAAAGCAGAACTTGAGATTCAGGACTGATCTTAAGCTTTTTTGAGTTTTAAGGTAGAAGGCACTAGCAAACCTTTCACTAAAACAACATAGTTTTGTAAATATACAGAGAACTGTCAATTTCATATCAATATCAGAATTGAAGAAAAGGAAAAGGGGAAGCAACCTATCAAACAACCCAGCACGAAAGGAGATTTACAAATGAACACCATGTGAGCCAAACAGAGCTACTGGAATCAATCACAGTGCAAAGCAAATGTTGTGAATTCTGGATTTGCTTGCATGTGGCATAAAGGGAGATGGGCACAGTGGCCTGGTCTAATGGAAAAGGGTACAAAATGAACATATAATTAATAAACAAACCTTGTCTCCAGGGTTCCAGTCCTAATCCTTGTTGGGCAGGATTGCCTTTTGTAGTAATTCTTAGCTCAATCAGCTATGTTCTCTTGGCATGGAGTCACCCAAATTGAGTAGCATTACATCTTTCAAGGGAATTCATTAAGTGTACATGACAGAGATCAGAAAATACAATGGTAGAACAGACTTGCCCTTTTATATAAGGATTACACCATGATGCTCGAATCTTTTACCAGAGCTAACAGTTTGAAGGTCAGGTTCTATGTAACAGATGTGCTAATCTCTTATTATCTGTATATTATACCTATTATTCCAAATAGCATTTAATTTTTCATGGAAATGGGAGAAAAAGCTTTACTCATTACTCAGGATTACTATTATCATTAATTAGAGTGCTTCTTTTTGGGTATGTTCAAACTGTCAGATTTATACAGAAGGGATATCAGTAATATAAAAGTATCCATATCCATCCGAACAAGTGGAAGTAATTTATATCACAAAGGTAAATTCCACACAAGTAGCAGGATATCAGACTGATATAAGTGAAAATAGATGACTGGCCAAATGTAAATGTCTATATAATAATATGAGATGCTTAAAAGCAAAAATATATGAGCTAAAATGCCTGGCGTTGGAATAGACTCTTAACATTATAGTTGTTCCTGAAACATAGTGGAATGGCCAAAAATATCAATGGGATATTCTAATTCCTTGCTATGAACTCTACAAGAAGAGCAAATTAGGACTTAGAAGTAGGGGAGTAGCACTGTATCTAAAAGATTCCATAGAATCTAACGAGATGGAAGATTTAAGTAGAGTGCACCAGTAAAATGTGTATAGATACAAATCGCAAGTCATACATATAAAAATATATTGCTTACACTCCCAGCCCCTGATCAGGTAAAGCATAACAAATACTCAATATTTAGGGTCAAGGATCAGGCATGCAACAATGGCTAATAAAACAGTAATAGTCGGTGACATCAACTACTTGCATGTAAACTCGTGAAAATATCAAAGCACAACAAGGTTTAGGGAAACAATCTCTCAACACCTTAAATGGAGCGGCTATTGCTAGAATAAGAAAACAATTAGACTTAATCTTAAATGCCACACAGGAGATGGTTCAAGAAGTAACTTCACCTGAGCCATTAAATAATAATTATCACATGTAATTAAGTTCAACATTCCTGGGGGAGGCATTGCCCCAGTAAGTAACATGATGACATTAAACCTTAGAAAGGTGATTTTTTAAAAATGAGGAAGCTAGTCATATAAATTAACCTGCCCTGAGGCAAACTTTCTTCCTAGCTCCAGCCAGATGGTGGATTGGCCTGAAACATGAACGTTTATATTCCTTCTATACTTCTTTTATTGTAGATGTTCTCTCATTTATGTCAATAGGAGTTTTGCCATGGACTTCAGTGTAGGATAAGACTCAATACCACTCCAAGGAGCTTGAAGCCCCAAAAAATGTTTTCCTCTGTTTAACGTATTTTTATGTTATATAAACAAAGCTGATCTCATGGAGTTTTCAATCTCCCACACATCCAAATGATCTCTTCATTATACACTTTAATACAAATATACAATTTTTAAAAACCTCTTAAAGGAAAAGATGTTGCTCAGGCCATAAGACTAAAATAAGGGAAGCAGTTCTTACAAGGAATTCACAGTCTCTTTTTTAAATAAAAGGTTTTAAATAAAAAGTGCCAATTCTGATCCCAGTACTGGAAGTGTTATTGTTAGAAGAACTAGGAATCTCTCTCTCTCTCTCTGAGGACCCAACTCTGTGTTTGCCTAGCTTGGGAATGGGAGAAAGACGTAATAAAGAGAGTTAACATTTTAAAAGTATCAAAAACTTTTCACTATTTTTCCTATCTTTTTGAGAGGAACTTGAGGCATCATAGCTCAGTGCCTGCAGCAGAACTGAATGTGTGTGTGTGCATGTGTACCATAGAGCAAATCCTACAGCCCGACTGTGACTGCATTCTTCCACCTAGATCCTCCCCGTCTGTAAAGGGAGGAGATTTTTATTGAATTTCTTATATAATCATTCTCTGTTTCATGTCACCCAGAGCCAAATCCTGCTCACAATGACTTCAGTGGGACCACTCATTGAGAAGACAAATAGGATTTGGCCCCATGGCCATGCCATTCTTTAACAGACTGTATTTAAATAAAAATACTGACGTTTTCACTGTAATGCAGACGTATTTTAACAGAAGGAGATGGAGATTATATTTAGCAGTATACATCAGTGACAGCACTTATACAATATTTCATATGACTTCCTATTTCTATGTGGTATACTGTGATGGGGTCTGCACCCCACACCTGCCCTGAAAGGGTTAATGAGGGCCTGAGAGGCCAACTAAGTTAGCTGGAGTCACCTGGGAAATGGAGGGCCGGGATTAATGAACAATGAAGCCCACTTGGGGAAGGACTGGGACAGCACTATAAAGTCAAGAGGCTGAAAGCGGAGGTGTGTATGAGGGACAGGGCGGGGGACGTTTGTAAGAGAAAGGAGGCAGTCCCCTTTGTGCTTTGAGCTTCCTGGCTTTATAGTGCTCTCCGAGTCCTTCCCCAGCTGGGCTTCACTGTTAATTAACCCTGGCCCTTCTTCTCACAGGTGACCCCAGGTAACTTAATTGGCCTCTCAGGCCCTCCTTGACCCTATCAAGGCAGTGAGGGGTGCAGTCGCATCACAGATACCCAAAAGATAAAATGTGTTTTGAATTAAACAGACTCATGTGTGCTGAATGTTTAAACTATTTAACAAACCAGACGAGTTGTTAATCCACTGAGTGCTTTGTCATATATTGCATTCTATTAATTCCTGCCTCACAACAATAAACTACACAGTCATCAGCAATGAGCCTGAAATGTTCATATGCCTTTCCAGAGTGCTTGCCTAAGCAAAGACAGACAGCAAGTGACCCCCATGCTGCTTTCCTGTTCATTACAGCAGAAAGGGTAATTTTGCATGTTCTGCTCAGGTAGCTTTCAGGAGCTGCTCAGGGCAACTGCAACCTAATATTTTGATGGAAATATTGGCAATCTGAACAAAAAGACCTTGTTAAAAGTGAGACCGTCGTTGTATAAGCAGATGAGCTCAAAAAATACAACAATTGCAACCACTTTTTGTTCTAAAGCACAAAACATCAACTGCAAAAATGACCGATAGAATGTGAGTATACACTTAAGGTGAGACTTTCACTGCTGCCAGGGTACTGGATGCCCAATTCCAATTAATTCTGAATGAAAATTGAGTGTTCAAACAAATACTTTTGGTGGCATTGAAACACCACCTTTAGGTTTTGCATAATGCATGTATCTGAGCATTTTTCTTAACCAGTACAACAAATGTCCAGATTGAAAGATTTTAAGGCTCTTTCTATGTGGAACCTTGATTCAGATTGTAATTAACAAACTGTGTCAATATCACAAAATACTACATGTAATGAAGTGCAAGGAGCACTATTTGCTCATGAATTGCTCATAATTAAACTAACTCTTTACGATGCAGAGCATAATCTACTTCAGCACATTATAAATTTAAGTCCTTCTTAATAAACAAAACACTTCAGTTTAAATCTCTGAATAGCTGCTAAATATAAGCCCACACACAATTTTCACTAAACAAATATCAGAAAACAAAATAATGGTATTAAAAAACCCAACCCAAGATCAAAGGCACAGACTACACTAGACATCACCAGACCAGAGATGTGTTTTAGTGATGTAAGTTGTAGGTATTAAACACCTACATTCCCTTTGGCCACAAGTCCAAATTCCAGTAGGGGTTGACTCTGTCCTTGAACTCAACTTGAGTTCTGTGCAGGTTTATTATGTGGATATTTCACGTGAGAACATACAAATCACAGTTCTACTGGATGGACATTTGAGAACCCATGGCACTTTTTGCTTAGAGAGTGCTCTCCTTAGCTAAGGATACTCTCTCCTGCATTGATGAACAATATGTCGGGCACCAGCTGGTGGTTGCCATCCCTTTCAGAGCTGGCAGCATTTCAGTGGTTCTGCATATATTATTTATGACATGCTTTGGGGTCCTTTAAAATAAATTAATCCCAAAGCACTTTCATGAGGCAATTACATTACAAGAGGAAGGATGTTCCGATGGTTAATACATGGCATTGGGAGTCAGGAGGTCTGGTGTCTATTCTTGACTCTGTTGTAGACTGTGTGACCTTTGCAAGTCATTTTATGCACTTCAATTTCTCCATCAGTAAAATGTGGATAATAATACTTACCCTTCCTTTGTAAAGTGCTTTGAGACCTATGGATAAAAAATCTTATATAAAAACAAAGTACAATTATTTATTATATTATTATTATTATAAAAGAGCTATGAGAGCCTCAAATGGCAGGTATTACAGAAGTAAAAATGTTATTTTAGAAAATATCAAATAAATTTAACTACCAAGCAAAATTCAAAAGTACCTATTTGTATATACTGTACATAGTTGCTGGCAGTTAAGGATGCAAAATGGTTATCCAAATTGCTGTGAGTGTGAGGTCAAGAAGGAAAATAATGGCTAGCACAAAAACAGTCTAATGAGATCACCCATTTCTTCAATCTAACAGCAATATCAAGTGCCAAAACCTTGAAGACACTTAAATCAATGGCATTCAGCCCCCAAACCTTCAAGACAAAATCTTCAAGCTACCCCTTTCTTGACATCTATTTTTATATCTTTATATTTTATAATTACAGACACCAACCAATCAAAAACTAAACATTCTTTGACAACCAGAAGCTCTCTTACTCTGCATATAATTATTCTGTGTTATAACAGGATGATAAGAAGTCTGTTGTCTGGCCATGATAAAACTGGATGAAAACAAGCAGAAAGGAAAGATGGTCCTGTGATTAAGGCAACAGACTAGGACTCAGGAGATCAGTGTTTAAATCCCTGCTCTGTCATGGACTTCAAAGCCATTCTCGTAAATCTGTGTCTCACCTCTACACTTGTGAAACCTAATCATATTATTTCCTCACCCCACTAGGGTGTTGTGAGGACAGAAACTATGGTGATGGGTGCCACACAAGTACAGATACAAAGGCCTGGACTATCCTACAAAGTTAGGTTTACATAGCTGCCTTGCATAGACTTAGTTTTGCATGTGTCCACACTTAAAATTTGTCTCCCACTGATACAAGGTCTCCTTTATGCCAACATAGTAACACCACCTCCCTGAACGGAACTGAGCTACGGTCAGTGTATTGAGGTTGATGTAGAGTAAATGTAGACACAGTGTTACTTATGTCAACACTAACAGTCCTGCAGCAGCTGTCCCACAATGCCTGACACTGCCGCTCTGGCCACAACTGTGAACTCCACTGCCCAGGAGATTGGAGGGCCTCCCCCGCCCTTTAAAGCCCCGCAAATTTTTGAAATGCCTTATCCTGATTGTCCAGCTTGGCGAGCACACCTAGCAGATCTCTGCCTACCTAGCAGCTCTCTCTTGTTGTGTGCAACTGCCCAGCTGACCATGCCAGCTACACATTCCAGCCATGCTCTGGCCTGGGTTAGACAGGAGATACTGGATTTCCTGGACCTGTAAGGAGAAGAGGCTATGCAAACACAGCTATGGGGAATGCAGGAGAAGGGATCAGCAGCAGTGGTGCATGAAAGCAAAGAAACTGCTGCAGGCATATCAAATATCAATCCGGTGCTGAGCTGCAGACCTGCAGATTTTACAAAGAGCTACATGTCATACTTGGTGAAGTCCACACCTCCATTGGTACCTCCAAGGAATCCAAGTCACAGGCCCATGGCATGAACAGGAAGTCTGAGGAGGAAATGGAGAAGGAGGAGGAAGAGGCAGAGGATGGGGGACATGCAACTAGGGGCTCCAGCTATGCCACAAGCTAGGACCTGTTTGAGAGTCTACTGCAGTCCAGTCAGTCCCAGCAGTCGAGCACAGGTGAGCCAGATTCAGGGAAAGGAATCTCAGGTGGGTACATTTATTTCCCATTACAGTAATGCCCCCTGCCCTCCCAGCAGGACACAGTTATTGAGTTTTCATCAATTTACTCACACTTGTAGAAGTAGTGGTACAGCAAATAAAGGTAGAGTTATCTGCTTTTCGTTACCCTGTAGAGTTAGGCAGGCACGGGGCCATGCGGAGCTATTTGTTTATGTACTCAAAGATGTCCCTTAAATCTTCCTGAGAGATCTTGATGACACTTTCATGGAGGTTCTCTGCACTCCCCTCCCAAAAGTTTCTAGGGATGGCAGCCCTATTTCTTCCTCCCCCGCAGGACACTCTCCCATGCCGGTCAGTGATAACTTCTGCAGGCACCATTGCAGTAAACAGGCTAGCAGCATACAGCCCCAGGTGGCTTCAGGATGCCAGCAGCAGCTGTGTGCTCTGTGCCTTTGTTACCCCCAGGTGTGAGATATCAGCTAAAATCACCACTGCTGGTGGAAAATGGTGCCAGTAATTCAGTGCCATTGCCCTATGCTCAGTTTCATGCAACCAAGCAAGTCCCTCCTCATTTTCCTCACCACTGGTGGACCATACTCACCACAGCTGGAACTGTGAGTGGTGCCGTGCACAAACACCCTGAAGCAGAAGTGCCAATAAGCATGTCTTGTTTAAAACTTTAGGGGAGCAAGTGAAGGGAGTTCTGAATCTTAACTTTCGCCTTCTGTTGTGACCATAACGACAATGGTATCCCTGTGTATTTTATCTGCAGATGCCTTACAGCCTTGAGGGGTTGCCTCTCTGCATCTGCAGAACACTTGAGCTAGATAAGGAGAAGAAAGAAGGGGCCTAGGAATGACATGTTCAGAGAGATCCTGCAAACCAATGCTGCAGGAATGCAGCAAGTGTCTGGAGAAGGAAAGAACAGACAGGAGAAAGGCCCAGGAATCAGAGAGGGAGATGCACCAGGATATAATGGTGCTTCTCTGGCAGCAAACACAGATGCTGCAGGCTCTTGTGGACCTGCATGTTTAACAATTCTGGGCCCACCTTCCTTTGCTGTCCATGGAGAACTCCAGTGCAACCCCTTCCGACACCCTCTCTCAACATGCCATGTGGCACCAGAAGCCACATCCCTACCCCTACCATTTCACAATTTAATGCCATCCACAGCTTCACGATCACTGACCTGTGAGAACCACAGTTGATGTATGTGTCGCTAAAATGGACAGGAATGTTCTTTCCCCTTCTTTAAGCTTTGTTCCACAAATTTTTTGAGATTTTAATGTATTTGCTTTTAATTCGCACAGAATTTTTTAAAAAGTGTTTTAGTTACTCAATAAAATTCTTCTGTTTGGAAAACAATTAATATTTATTAGTTTCCAGCATATCATAGAATCAATCATAGAATATCAGGGTTGGAAGAGAACCCGGGAGGTCATCTAGTCCAACCCCCTGCTTAAAGCAGGACCAATCCCCAACTAAATCATCCCAGCCAGGGCTTTGTCAAGCCTGACTTTAAAAACCACAAAGGAAGGAGATTCCACCATCTCCCTACGTAACGCATTCCAGTGCTTCACCACCCTCCTAGTGAAAAAGTTTTTTTAAAATCCAACCTAAACCTCCCCCACTGCAACTTGAGACCATTACTCCTTGTTCTGTCATCTGCTACCACTGAGAACAGTCTAGATCTATCCTCTTTGGAACCCCCTTTCAGTAGTTGAAAGCAGCTATCAAATCCCCCCTCATTCTTCTCTTCTTCAGACTAAACAATCCCAGTTCCCTCAACCTCTCCTCATAAGTCACATGTTACAGTCCCCTAATCATTTATGATACAGAATGCCTGGTGGTAGTGAGGCATTCTTTTTTTGTACACTGTGACACAACCCACAGGATCAGAGACAACTACACTGTATATATTTATAGATGTCCACCACATACCATACAATTCCTAACCAGTATCCACACTGTAGGGCCAGGTAAAGCACAGTATACCACAATGCATTACTGTGGCTCGCAGTTAAAGTGTGTTTTCAAAGCCTCCCTGAGCCATATAGCTCTTGTTGAGCTCTTTGGATAGCTCTTGCTCAAAGTCAGCAGACAGCCACTCCACCTCTGCCCTCCACTCCAGCGGCAAGTTTTCCCCCTTTGCTTCTCAGATATTATTCAGGACACAACAGGCAGCTATAACCACTGGGATATTGTTTCTCACTGAGCTTCAATCTTCTGAGTAAACAGCACCAGCACTCCTACAATCTACCAAAAGCACATTCAGCTGGCATTCTGCTCCTGCCAAGCTGGAAGTTCCTTGGTGCTGTTGTGGTGGCAAGTGTCTGCCTCCATGAGCCAGGGCAGCAAGGAGTAGGCTGGGCCCCCCAGGATCACTATTGGCATTTCAACATTCCCAATGGTAATCTGCTGGTCAGGATAGAAAGTCCCTGATTGTAGCTTTCTGAACAGACCTGTGTTCTTAAAGATGTGAGAGTCATGCACCTGGCATTGGCCACTGTTGGAAGACAGGATACTGGGCTAGATGGACCTTTGGTCTGACCCAGTATGGCCGTTCCTATGTTCTTATTTTCCCTAACCAGCCAACACAGATGTTGGTGAAGCGTCCCTGGTGATCCACCAACACTTGCATAACCATAGAAAAATGTGTTGATGTACTCTGTGGCAAGGTGGCATGGTACTAAAATAAGGATGTGTGTTGTCTATTGCTCCACCACAGTTCAGGAACTCCACTGCTACAAATCCATCCATTATGTCCTGCACACTGCTGAGAGTCACAGTGCTGCGTAGCAGGAGACAATTAATGTCCCTGCAGACTTGCATGACAATGGCCCCCAGTTCCAAAATTATTTCCCACTGCAGCAATCTAGCACTGCAAATTCCACAGTGCGATTGCTACTCACTTTTCCACTGTCAGAGAAGCTCTCATTCTGACTCCCCTGCACTGGAAGGTGGGGGTGACCTTGGCAAACAGGAATGTGGCCTTGCACATCTGAAAGTTCAGCGGCTGCTGCGCGTCATCCCAACCCTGCATTATGATGTGATTCCACCAGTCAGTGTTAATTTCTTGGGCCCAAAAGCAGCACTCCACTATTTGCATCTGCTCTGTGAATGCCAGCAGCATTCTTGAATTGGTTCTCGCTGTGTCCACATCAATCTGACCTCTAGGAAACTACCACGTTCCCCGTGTCCATTTCTGTGGCTCTGCAAATACTGGAGGATCATGTGTTCTGTGCTTGCAATGCTCATGACAATAGTGCAGAGCTATGCAGGCTCCATGTTTCTGTCAGAAATGGAAGACATTGACAAGTCCTGCACAGATTTGTGGAATTTTCAAAATAGCAGCAAAAAGTATGGGATAAACATTGCATTATGGGTAGAGAATGTTGCATGATGCAAACCTGACCCTGCAGTCCCAGTCACCCTTGCATGACTTGTTTCTGCCCCACCATGCATTGCCAAAACTTCCCAAATGCCAGTGTGCTGGACATGGGCAAGTTGCACACCAGGATACCTACCGATGGTGCACCACACTGTGCATCAAAACAAGAACTCCTGGTGAGTAAGCATAGAACTGATGCAAGGAGTCAAGTAAGCAGGCCTGCAAGCAATATACTAACTGCGGCGGGTTTATGCCAATATAACTTGCGTCTGCAAAAGTTTGCAGTGTAGACATGCCGAAAGAAAGAGACAAGTGAGGTGAGCCATAAGGAAGATCAGCAGGTTTCAAATTGTTACTCTAAAATGGCATTATTTCCACTTCTTGTTGTGACCAGTCTTGTTGTGACCAGTTTTCCTTCTTCACCCCTTGGGCCAACTGAAGTGCATTTTGTCTGAGTGGTTTTTCCTCTCTTTTTAAAAAAAAGAATATTGCAAATTACACACCAAAATGGACGTTAATGTAATATCATGGATGCACTGTTTCAAATAAAAAAAGTCAAGGAAGTTAAGGTTAAGGTTCCTACAGCGCCACTAAGCAGGCCAACTTTATTTTGTATAGCATACAACACCAAGCACGTTGCCAGCATTAAATGGATAATACCACCATATGTTTTCTAACTCTCTCAGATAATCACTAGAAAATTAGACTGAGATTGAGACATTTCCATCTTCTAGAATGTGACAACACTGTTGGCTAATTTTGCTCTGTAGAGAATAGTCCATTATTCTGGTTAACATGATCTGAAGAAGAGTTCTAGGTAAGCTAGTCTCTCTCACCAACAGATGTTGGTCCAATAAAAGACATTACCTCACCCACCTTGTGTCTCTAATGATCCGACAAAGGAAGCTGTCAGTAAATAAGGTATTCTTAAATTGCCTAAAATTAGCATCAGAACCATAAGAACCAGAAAAACCATAGGAACATCTTATTATAATGATCCAAGCTTGATTAATGAAACAATATATACAAAGCTCTTTAAAGATGGGTTAAAATTTCACCAGGATTAATAAGGCTAAATATTAGTTCAATTTGCATGCTCATTCAATCCTTAGCCTGACTGGTAAGATTTCTACCAAGCAAGTAGTGTCAGTTGTGATGTGGATATCTGTTCATTAGAGAGTGAAATGAAATTAAATCACCAATTAATTTAATAATATGACATAATACTTTACTTCTAAAAGTATTATCAGAAATTTAGAAAGGTCACAACAAACAAAAAAGTACCTGTTTAAATAGAGGCAGCTCCACTACAATGAAAAGGAGTAATGAAGACGTGCTGAGAGTCTGGTCACTACCCGCCAGAAACACTCTAAGGCTCGAATGTGTAATCTGAACTCTGCTACTGTTCAGGAAAAAGGGAAACAAACCCTGCTGCAGCTTCACAGCTTGTTTATTATGTGACAAGCTGCAGTTTCAAGGAAGCATCAATTTTGCTTAGCCCAGCATTGTGAAAGTTCACACAGTAAAAAGCACTTAGTACAGTGAACACCAGAAACATATCTAAAATACAACCAGGCTGTGCCTGTCGCCTGGGCAGCAGTTTGAGGGAGGGAGAAAAAGCAACGATTGTTCTCTTAGTTGTTTCAACTGAGTCACTTAATCTAGCCTGAGTTACTAGCTGTAAAATGGGGATAATACTTTCCTTCCTCACAGGGGCATTGTGAAGAGAAAATCCATTAAATGATTGTGAGGCATTCAAACACTACGGTGATGAGGGATACATAAGTAGCTATATCTAGTGAGGATAGAAGAATCTGGTTCTAACATATGCTTATAGCATACCTCCCAACATGTAAAGTGGCTAAGTGGGACTGGTCCTGCCCCCAGGGGGGAGGTCCACGGGCGAGGGCATTGCACAGCAAGCTCACTGCACAGCAGTGGCTTCTGTGGCTCCTGTACTGCAGGGCAGGCTGGGCTTGGCTCTTCATTCCAGCTAATGAAACCTGGCCCCAGCACACAGGGTTGCAGCTCTGCTCACGTTTGGCTCAGCCCCCACAACAGGTTATGGGGGCAGCTGGGCCAAATTTGAGTGTTGCAACCTGGCACACAGAGTTGCAATGCCACTCACTCAAGTTTGGTCCAGCCATCACGCTGTCAGGGGGGCTGAGCCAAACCTGAGCAGAGTTGTGACCCCCTGGCACCAGGGCTGTTGCAACACCCTAAGCAAGGAGCCAAGCCCAGCCAGCCTCATGGGACAAGCACTACTTCAACTGGGACAGTGAGTTTTGTGGGTCAAAGTGGAACAGTCCCTTGAAACCTGGAACTGTTGGGGAGGTCTGTCAGAGGCAGATGGGGACTGGGATTTATTTATAAAAAAGATAAGCCCCTCAGGATGGTTTCTCTAATGTATTCCTTCTTTTATCTATAAAAACAGATCTTGTAAAAAAGTGGTATTAGTATGTAACCAGAATAGGTCAATCCTATTGCATATTTACTTTGTCCGTTTATTTTCAGTACTAGGGCTTCAACATCATTGTTAATGTCACAGTGACTTTTCAGGTAGACTAACGAGAAATGAATGGGTTGCAATGAAATCTCTCCCCACAACCCTGGCCCCAAGAGAGAGACAGGGCTGGCACGGAGGAGATAAGACATCTGAGGAGCATTCTTAGGAAGAGTAATGATTGAAGTTTATCTACTTTCATATACAAATCCTAGATCACATCTTAATATAACTCATTGTTTCAGTTTGCCTGCAGACTCAGAGAGAGAGAGAGAACAGTTTGTGGCATCAAATCTACATTCAGCTAAAGACCTATAAAGAGACCTCTGGTCAGTCAGTGGGGAGGTGAAAGCAAAACAAATCAAAACAGTGGCACCAGGGGTCCTCCCCTGGAAAAACTGAACAGGTACAATGAAAAAGATTTTCAGATATTATAAACAGGTCAGTAAAAATGATAGTCTATTTTGCATTTATCTGGAATTTTGTGCCAACTTGTGGCAAATTATGTCCTGTTCTAATACTAGTATACACACACCAAAACCACAGGGCCCCAAATGCATTTAATATTCTCCAAAGACAAAAAAACCCATATAAAAATGTTCAAAACCATTCAACATATTAATGTTAAGACACTACTTAAAACCAAAGCAGTCTATCCTCATCTCTGTAAACAGCTGTGCTCACCTCATATCCTTAGCCATTTCCCCCTTATCCTGCACAATTCACAAAAACAAGCAAACTAAGCCATAGTGACAGTTGCCTCCCCGAGCTCTAGCCCTTGCTTCCTCTCGGTGCTCCTTGTCAGACCATGTTCTGAGGCTGTGAGCCACCAAGAAGGGAACCGTAGAGGAGACAGCAGCACAGCACTGCACACCAGGCTGGAGGCTAGAGAAGCAGGTTTTACCTCATCCGTACTGACAACCTGAAGCTGGGTCTCACAATGACTTCTGCTAGTGACTGACCTGTCTTTTTCCTTCTTTTTTGGGGAAAACCAAAAATTTGAATCCAGCAAAATTAGCAGGAGAGTCCTAAATTCTTGGATTTCTGGTATATGTGGATTTCTCATGTACCATTGTCACAGTCACAGCTTCTATTGTCTCTGTGCCTCAGAAAAATCTTCATTCCTGAAGTTTGGTTTCTGACATATCAATACTTACACATATATTAAACAGTATAATCTGGTAATTTTTCTATGAATAAAATAAACTGCATATTTTATAAACTCATAGAAAGGGGAAAAGTATCTATCGATGAGAATTAGATAGTATCAAAACATCCATCAAACAAGATAACCAGGCAGCAGAACACAACAAATATATATCTTTTAAAATCATAACAAGAGAGGAGGCTGTGCCTAGGAGTGCGTAAGGTTTAAATCCAGCCCTGGGTTTAAATGCAAAACAAACACTGCACTGGCACAGAATGGGTCTTATGCAGGTGCAACTTAGATTGGTAACTTACTGGAGTAAGAGTGGCAGCCGTGTTAGTCTGTATTTGCAAAAAGAAAAGGAGGACTTGTGGCGCCTTAGAGACTAACCAATTTATTTGAGCCGATGAAGTGAGCTGTAGCTCACGAAAGCTTATGCTCAAATAAATAACTTTGATATTATCTCAATACATCTTTTTATATTTACATGGTGTAGAATATGGGACCAAAGTATGAAAGGAGCTCACTGGTCAGATGATAAAGCAAATTATAGTCCTGGTTAAATAAAACTGAATGAAAATACAGCAAACATTACTAATAAGATCACTTTTTACTATATTTCATAAATGAATGAGAACTATTTTCCAGTGATTTAATTTTCACTGTTTGATAACAAAATAGAAACAGAACAGGAACAAAGTCCTTCCTTCCTTAAACAAATACATTTGAAATATTTTTAATTATAGTGCTGTTTTACATGTACTCAAACTCACAGACAAAATGATGACTATACTGTTTCACAGTAGTTTAATTTTCCTGACATTAAACTTGCATGAATTTTAAAACATAAATCAATTATAATTTGGTAATAACGAAAAATACAATGACTGGGATTCACTTTCTGCAGGAATCTGTGTAAAAAAAACTGCAGGGGGGGAAAAAGTGTTAATAAATACCACAGCAAATCAGTACTTTACTGTGATTCAACCAAGTGCAAAGCATCATCAAACTCAAAATTTATAGTTCAGGAAAAAGGAAAAGAACCATATGTAACACTAATTCAACAGAGCAGGCTGGACTTTGTTTGAAAATACTAACCCTTATTAGGAAATCTTTTGGAAGATGAGTAACTCAGACTGAATTATGTTTCTATTAAGGGTAGTGAATTCCTCAGCTAGATGGCAACAGCAAATAAAAAAGAACATGCTTACATTCACTCACTCGTTTCAAAGAATTAAGAATCATCACTAGAACAAAGTGTTCATCTCACAGAAATAAGCTGGTGTTGTGTTGAATTTGTGTTACCTTCCCTTCTTTTCTTTTTCTTTCAATATCGTTCTTCATCTGATGGTGGTGGGTTTTTTTTCCTCCTGCAGATGCATTTATGTGAGTTAAAGCAACATCTGAATGAAGGTTTTGTTCCTCTCAACAAAATATTCTTTACTATTTAGTCATCAGGTTTAGAGACCCATTATGGACAGCTCTCCAAAGGCATCATCAGCATCCACTGCTGGTATTCTAGAAACATCTTTTTTTTCAGTTTAGTTGAAAAGGAAAACCCACACTGATGTCATGTCCTTTCCGCATTCTCTATACTTTCTTTTGCGGAATAGTGTAAATATCTTCAGAGATTTGCTTCAGTTATCTGAAATAGACTGAACGGGCTAAGTCTGTGAAAATTAACAATATCCAGAGGAAGCAGGCTCCTGATATATTAAAGTGAGCTAAATGCTGGCTGAGAGCGGAAATGTTGAAGAAAGAGATACTACTCCTCAGGTTACCATGAATTATTCTACAAGTACACAGGATAATAAAGGTATATAGGGACGTTTTATGGCAGAAATTTGCATCCTCAGACTAACAAAATGGAGTTACACTAGGGTAGAGGAGTATATACGCTAGTATTAAACAGGCTTTCCTGCAGTGATGAGCAGACAACGCAAACAAGTACTTTGGAATTGCTCTTCTGTGCCATACGGGAAAATTAACCACAAATGAACTTTATAGACATGCTGGTCCAGGAGGGTTGTTTTATAGTTTGCAACTTCCAAGTAACTTTGTTTCTTGGAAGCCTTCCCAAATCTACTTTACTATCAAAATAGTCAAGATCTAACAATAACAAATCTGGCCAAATAAAAGATGACAGTGAAAGAGAACAAAAATATTAGAAATCTCATAAAAACACAGACTTGATGCCGTATCTTGTCAAACAGTAGAACAAAAGAAAATTAACTATCTCACTGCCTGGACCACCAAATATTTCTGATACTGCTTGACAATTTGACATTTTTAATTAAAAGAAAACAATTTAAAAAAACCCTAATGATAACAAAATAACAAAATAACTAATGGACCCTAAAATAGAGGAAGGTTGTGGGTTTTATGTGTTCCTCTGCTAAGCAGGTTGAGCTTGTTCAGTACTTGGTTGGGAATTGGTCAAGGAAAAGCCATGATGCTGTGGTAATCGGTGTTTCTGATTAAGGAGGTAGCACTCTTCCTTTTGAGTCATTACTGAATTGACATCCTAGTAGAGAGGTAGGGAGTTTGGTGTGGGTGGAGTAGTGGAAAGGTTATGGGGTCATTTTGCTGTCAGAGTTTCTCGAGTCACTTGTGATCACTGAAGATGCAACAGCACTCTTAGCAAAGGAGGGAATATTAGTCCATTTTTTCTTGCAAAATTCCAGTTTGGATAATTACATCGGCCTGCCTAGATCTCTTCTGTAATTTAAATTGGTTAGGGAAATCTTTTTCACTTTCAGTTTTAAACTCTTATTTATGGACCAGGACCCTATTGTGCTAGGCACTGTACAATCACAGAACAAAAGACATTCCCTGCCACAAAGAGCTTACAACCTAATTACAAGATGAGAGAACACATGGATACAGACAGACTGACAAGGGAGTACAAAGCAACAGTGGGACAATATTTGTCGGTGTGATAGACAGTGGTATTGGCACAAGGCTATTTGTGTGTCTGACAGTTGAATGGAACTCTGGCACTGATGGAATGTCCGAAGAATTTTAGAGTTTTATTAGATAAAATTCTTAATTAAATAATATTTAATTATTTCCAAAATATTAAATGCCTAAAATTTGTCCCTAGTAATATCCTATCTGGCAGTCTCTTGGTATGCCACAACACAGCTGCCAAGATAGGTGAAACATTATCCATAGACCTTCTTTTCTGCCTGGAATGTTCTTTGTAGGTGTAATTTACACTCAGGCTGGCATGGTCACACATAAGGACTGTGAAAATGAAGTACTGGCATCATATTTTTCAGTGTCTGTTGTGAAAGTATGTGGCTCTAGGTTTGGAGGACTGCTGTCCTCTGCTTATTTACCTTTCAAGTGTTCCAGCCACTCTTATTTTTACCATTGAAGATTAATGCCCGCTTGCAGTCAGTGAGTGCTATTGTCATGCTATTGTCTTGTGCACCAATGGATGATTATAGCCCATGCACACGTATTTACTGAATAGGTTTGCCTTTTCTAAATTTTACCCAACTTCAGTCATTCAACAAAGTAACCAGAGAATGACATCTGTATCCATGGGTCTCAGCATTATTTTCAGAAAGCAGTCTTGCTTGCCGATCAGCCAGATAAGCAGGAATTTCACATCAGCTTTTGTGACCATATATAGAAAACAACCACTGACGTAGCTTGCTGAACTGGATAGTGCAATATTATTAGGAGTGGACTGTTGGATTGGCCTCTGAAATTGACATGTTGGAAAACAAAGTTGAATTCCAGAGTATGTATGGGAATTCTCTTTATCCCTTAATTAAGGGAAACACTTCAGGTGACTACTCATGCTATGTGGTGCGGAAGGTTCTACTCATGCTGTGTGTTGGGGAAGACTAAAAGCTTACGGGGTAGAACTAGATCATATGATGCTCTAAGTATATGTTCACAATGTAATTAGACACCCACAGCTGGCTGGTGCCAGTTAGCTTGCGGTTGCGGGGCTTAGGCTTGCGGGGCTGTTTAATTGCAGTGTACATAATTGGACTCAGGCTGCAGACCGAGCTCTGGGACCCTCACATGTTGCAGAGTCCTAGAGCCCAGGCTCCACCTGAACCCGAATGTCTACACAATTAAACAGCCCCTTATGTCTAACAGTACTGTAGACGTACTCTAAGGGTACATCTACACTGCAACTGCGAGTGTGATTTGCAGCTTGTGTAGACATTCCCATGCTAGTTGTACCCTATATAGCTTGCTAAAAACAGCAGCAAGGGTAAGACTGCCTGACTCCTCATTGAGTATGTACTAGCTTGTGTAGCCAGTGCTGAAGCCCGTGCTGTGACATCCACACTGCCATTTTTAGCTAGCTAGAGTACAGCTATAATACACCTACACAAGCTGCAAACCTGCAGCTCTAATGTAGACATTCCCTCAAGTTTACTCAAGTCTTTTTGCTCACAGACTTTTGAGGAAAATTATTCTCAATTGCAGAACAGTCTTAGGTTTGACTGAGCACACACGTATGCCTCACCTATGTCTGTTTCATGCCAGTATCTTAAGGCTATCCTGTATATATTCAGGTCTACAGAGTCTTTCTGTAGCAGTGTCTTCATTTTTGTCCAGAAAACATGTATACAAAGATTTTCACAGCTTTTGGTCTTCAGAAAATTCAGGATTACAGCTCCAACCCGCAGTACATCCTCCACATCAGGAGGACGGAAGATTCCTTTTTAAATAAGATCTGATTTATTTGTAGAGTGCAACTTTGCAAGCAGGAATAAGGACAATGGATAACTTTGGTTTTTATGACAAAATAACTCATCATGATTCCCTGCGATGTACTGCCATGATTCTTATATTTGGAGGTGCAGCTGCTCAGCACCTCAGACAAATCAGACTCCTAGGTGTCTCCACTTAGGCATTCTAATATAGAGGAATCCAGAAACTGGTCTTTTTAAAATAAAAATTGAATCTCATTGTTCTCCTCATGAACCTGTTTGGCAGGAGTGGAGGAGAATATGTGCTACGTTATATAAACCATTCAATTTAGTTTCTTCCATTTCTTGTTCTTGACCAGCAAGCATGCAGCTGTAACACATCGTCCCGATTCTTTAAATTCTTCCACAATAAACATTGCTTTGCCTCTCATGGATTATGGAGCAGCACAAAGAATGGCATTTTCTGCATTACACAATTTTCACGACATATTCATGGGCGAAAATAGGAACAAAGAGCGTATAGGCCTAATATTGGCCCTTTACAGGGGGTGAAGATCACTCTATATGTTTAAATAAACCTCTAAAAGATTTCTGAAATAGTTCTTTTGGTGAAATAAGTGCCATGGTTGGACTCATTAAAAGGTTTTATTGGATTTGGCACTTATGAGTAACATAGCCATTGCCAGTTCAAACCAGTAGAATCTTTATTCCATCACCATGACATCATGGTGTATTCTTTATAGGCCTGCTCCAACTCTCAATGAAGTCAATAGGAGTTATACTTACCTTAAAGGGGGTTGGATTAGGCATTAGGCACACACATGTCCATATAATCTATAAATTTTAAACAGGATACTAGAAATTACTGCAGTATAAAGTGTTTGCATCAAGATCATCACTTTGACACATTTCAAATATTGAAAATGAGGCTAATGAAATATAGATAAAGGGACTGATTTTAAAGAGCAGGATACAACTTTAACCATACCTGGGAAGTGCTATTGGCTCTCCCCCAACCCATGCATTCATGGGTTTTATTAAGTCTAGTCCAGGGTAAATTATCTCACACTATATAAACAGTACCTGAGGGTTGGTCCTCTTCAGCCTAACTCCTAGGATTTAGCCTAACTCAAGATCCTTTCTTCCCTCCCTCTGTGATGGGGAATGAGGGTATCTCAGTCTGCAAAGACTTAAGGCCTCCCCTTCTCCCTACTAAAAGGTCCACCAGCTATATCCAATGTCTTTCAGTTATATTTCTCTCTGGGCACCAGCCCTTTCAGCCATTGTCCTCAGGGGACACTGTATACAAGTAATGATGAACCAACCCCTTCAACATTATTTCTTAACATTAAAAATTCCTATTCACACTCCTTTTAACCTAAAATTGGGCCTCCGTGATGCTGTGAGGAAGGCAAACACCCTGCCATTTTAGCCCAGAATACCTCTTCTTTGATACCAAACACAGGTGATCTAGTCCGACAGATGCACAGCACCATGGAAACACAGCTTGACAATACCTCAAGTTTAGGGAGACTGGGGCAGAGATAGTGGCAACATGGCTGTGTAATGATCGTGAGGGCTTTAAAAGGTAGAGCTAGGGTTGGCAACCCTCCCAGATTGGCTGGGAGTCTACCGGAATCGGCATCAATCTCCCAGGGACTATTGTAAGCAATTCTGGAGATTTCAATAGGCTGCTAAAAGTCTGGTCGGTGGTGCAGAGGGGCTAAGGCAAGCTCCCTACCTGCCCTGGCTCCGTGCGGCTCCCGGAAGCCTCTGACATGTCCAGCTCCTAGGAACAGGGGCAGCCAGGGGTCTCCGCTGGCTGCCCCCGTCCTAAGCGCCAGCTCCGCAGCTCCCATTGGCTGGGAACTGTGGTCACTGGGAGCTGCAGGAGTGGTGCCTGAAGGCATGGGATTAGAAACAAATTTATATGCAAGTCATGAGTAGTTTCTTAAGATTGCATATTCTCTGGTAAATAGCATAACCATTCTATTAAACTGACCTGAGTGGCACAGGAGAAGCTATTCAAATCTACTAATAAATCTTTACATATATTTATAATTATTTTTAATAAATGTGCATTTTTCAATTGGGTGATTACAGATCTACAGCATAAATGCATTTCTGACTTTTTTTTAGAAGGCTGCACAATATTAATGTGATATAAATTTAGAACATTTTGTGAAAAAGTCTATCTATTGAAGCTGATTTTCAAATATTAGTAACAGATAAATACTTATATATTTATTTTAAAGAGTCTAGTTTACATTACTAAATCAGCAACCTATACATTTTAATTTTAAATAGAGAAGTGAATAATGAGTTATAAAACTATAACACAGGGATCGGTAACCTTTGGCTTGCGGCCCATCAGGGAAATCCACTGGCGGGCTGGGATGGTTTACCTGCAGCGTCCGCAGGTTCGGCCGATTGGAGCCCCCACTGGCCACGGTTCGCCATTCCAGGCCAATGGGGGCTGCAGGAAGTGGCAGCCAGCACATCCCTCAGCCTGCACTGCTTCCTGCAGCCCCCATTGGCCGGGGACAGCGAACCACAGCCAGTGGGAACTGCAGTTGGCCGAACCTGTGGACACTGCAGGTAAACAAACCGTCCCGGCCCGCCAGCAGATTTCCCTGATGCGCCACGTGCCAAAGGTTGCTGATCCCTGGTGTAGCAGGTCCAAAAATAAATTAAGGATGCTTCATGGATTTCTTTATTTGGCTTGAATTACCCTATTTTCTCTAGACACATAGTAATTTTTTTATATACTGTATGACCCTACCTTTATTTAAACAATGTCACTCAAAATACATAAGTAAAGGATAGGTATATAGTCCTATAGGTAGTGATAAGCTCGATAAAGAGCTATATAGTTTTAATATATACATGCACTTAGGCATTAGAACAGCGTATCTTATACTTGAAGCTAGGGTTGATGGACTATCAAGGTAAGAAATAATTTAGGGACCAATACAGAACGGCTCACTCTCCTTGCAAATTCACTGAGATCTGCAGTGGTGCCACCCAGTTCACTCAAGCTCCTCAGGCTCTGTTTACTGAAATCCCTGCTTCCCCCATCCTCCGTGTGTGGCCTCAAATCCCTCTTCCTGGAGAGAAAATGTGACAATAATTCTGTGAGTTAGGAGTCAGAGTTTGAATACTTAGTCCCCTACTATGGGTTTTCCTTGGAAAGAGAGCATCAGGCCTTATACCTAGGTGCCTAAATTAATCCAATAAAATACAATTAATTCAACTCACTGGTTTCTGACATATATTTTACTGAAAGCACATAAAGTTATATTTCTGTACAGGCCTAAAAATTGTGTCCAAACAAGGGCCTTTGGGATTTTCACATTATTGCACTGTATACATTTAGACATTATTCTTCATTGTCCTTTCAGATTCAGGAAACCTGGAACTCCACTATTGAATTTTTTCAAAGGAATGTCAGCAATTCTGTCTACTAGGTCAATATTTGATTCCTGTCCTTTTGGAATGAGGTACTTTTTATTCTAATACTGAGTTTCTGTAGTGTTGGGAATATTTGGAGGAATCACAGGTAATAAACAAAATTTTCTTAGATTTTACCTTGCAGTAGAACTGTCTGAGTTTACAATTAGGGAAACTAAGAATCACATTAAACACTGTTTTAGGGCTGAAAGTACTACACAATCATATTTTCGCAAGCAAAAGTCACTGCAATCGTCTTCACTGCAGTGGAAGACATTGAGTGCTCTAAAGAATTATAGTATAACATGAGTCTCCTCAGGCTGAATTTAATATTATCTTTTAAAAACTTTACAAATTAAAAGCCTGATGCTATATTCCTGGCACACCTAAAACTCCAATTGATTTGAAATTTGAACTTGATTTGAACAAGATTCAAAGAGTTATTGTATACTTTACGGATAACAAAAATATCCAGAGTTACAAGTAATTAATGCATTAAAAAATCCTAAACAAACAAAAATAAACCCTGTGGGAAGTGATATAAAACTTCAGAGTTCAGAGTTCAAGCCAATCTCTATAAGTATTAGGAATCAGAGCAAGACATTCATGGCAGGCAAATTACTCCACCTCTGCCTTCTGGGGAGTTTCCTGCACCCTTCTCTGGAGCAGCTTGTTCTGGCCACCGTCTAAAACAGAGTACCAGACTATTAGGTGGATCACAGGTCTAATCCAGTATGTTAATTCCTCTGTTCCTGTTTCATTGGGGGTTGAAGTTCAGAAGGAATGCAGTTTCAAACCACATTATATAAGCTTTAAATAAAAAAAATAATTATAAATAAAATTAAAATATGTAGCTCTTAATAAAGGGGGAATATATCAGCACAGACACTTTGAATACTGCCAGACCACTTTTAAATTTTAAATTACAGTATCTGATTTGGTAGATCTGAACTAATACGGTTTATTTTAAGTAACAATCTGTTTGCTACTTAGATTAATGAGACTGAGTGGTAATGACCCTTTTGCATTTCTGAGCAGCACAACATAGTATTAACATAACTTCTAATTCTGGACTTCAAATGATCCCATTAAAGTTATCACTTGACTCAAATGCATAATTTAGCATGCATGTTCAGTTTCAAAACATAAGACTAGAAGTAGATGAATATTTACATTTTTAATTGAAATCTCAATAAAAACAAACTTGCTTCTACTGCTCACGAAAGAGAAAAAGAAAAACAAGGAAAAGCAGAGACTTGATAATACAAATAAACAAAACTGATACTTACCTTCACTTTGGGATTATCCTAACTGTGTGATAGAAACACTACAGTATGCCTGGGTGCTGTGCTATTCTGAAGCTTTCCTTTCTGTTAGCAACAAAGGACATTAAGGGGCTTGATCCTATTCCTACTGAAGTCAATAGCAAAACTCAGCGAGTTCAGCAGGAGCATGAGCAGGACTGGCGACCTTAAAACATTTCTTCCTTTTGCTTCTTTCTGTATGAGCTGTTTCCCCTTCGGGCCACACAGATACAAGGCTTTTAAGATTTCTGAAGTAGCAATAAAGAATTGGAACCTCTAAAGCGCATAATGAAGCACCATGCTGCACTCTAATTTATTTGAATTCACTGACCCCATTTTGCCGGTGTTGTTTTTAAATAGAAAACACTAGGTTTTCTCTTAATTGAGAAATAAGATGTAATCTCTTAAAAATAATATTAAACATGTTGGTACTACACCTACACCTTAAAATTATGCGCGTTATATAACTGACCTTTATATGCTGCAGGTTACAAGTCCTGCATTTGTACTGAATTGTTCTGTCAAAAAAGATTTTGTACATGCAGTATGTCATTCATGTCTAACCCATAAACTCTTGATACCCACATATGTCTCTTTGCATTTCCTTGCCTCATGTAAACAAGGCTTCTGAGAGATAAACACATTCATTCGTCAGGACAGAAAAGATTTATAATAGATATTTTTAAAACATTACTGTATGGATTCTTTGCCAAGTTTAGAAATCAGACAAAATTAAATGACTCAAAAACTCCTTCGGAGATGGAAAGAGCTTTTTCTCAGTGTACTACATTCTGACATACACATATGATTAGTCCATATCCCCTGAGTAAAGTATAAGCTTCAATATTTAAAGGGACCTGTTTTCAATTTGAGTATATTTCACTCACCTGTTTGGCTAAGTTGGGATGTGCTTCTGCTCCTTCGAGATACTATGGCAACCACTTTGGCACTGAGGCTGGATCGTCTTTTCTTCCCACCTGTTCCAACTGTCCCAACAGCAGTGTCTGATTGACTCCCATCATTATGTTCCAGTTTGTACATCTCTCCACTCACACTTGTGCTTTTTGTGATGATTCTCCCTGAAGTCCCCATCCGTCTGCCTTGCATTTTAGGGGTAAACGTGCTATATTTACAAAGTAAAAACATTTAAATTAAGTCTATGTGTAATAGTGTCTCCAAAATGAAATGCATTTGATTAGCAAATTAATTCAACAGTCATTTTAAAGTAAAATCTTGTTATAACTCTGTTTATTTGGTATCCAAATATATAATTGATTTGACATCTCTCAAACGATATGCTCTCTAGATTGTAATCTATCCTTCACTTCTTCAACAAAAAAATAAACATGACAGTTCTTCAAAAAGGTAGAAACACAGAGATGTATCAATTACATGGAGTCTTGTCTATATATTCATTGAATATATACAGTGATACTCCAGTAATTTGACTTCCAACATAAACAAATATATTAAACAAAACACAGGTAGGTTAATATACATATATTATAAGCATTGCTCGCAATGGACTGGGCTGTCACTAGATACAGAAGACTCTGCTACCTGCTACTCTTTACTAAAAGAGGAGAATAAATAACCAGACCCCCATTAAAATAACTCTATTCATTTTTATAAGGCAATGTATTCCAAGGACCTCAAAGGTCAATTGAGTAGCTTGCCAAATGTGACTGGTTCCCTTGTAAGCAAGGATGTAATTTATCTGAGTATCTTCTATGTCTTCCTATTCGTTTTCTCAAGTAAATGCAACAATCCTTCTATGGAGGAAAAAAACGTAGTCTTAAGAATGTCACAAATGAGTCAGATAAGGCAGGAGAGGTAATATCTTTTACTGGACCAACTTCTGTTGGTGGAACATACAAGCTTTTAAGCTTCACAGAGCTCTTCTTAGGGTCTGAGGAAGGAAACCAGTGTGTCTGAGCTAAATACAAGTGGACACAGATATGTTAGGGGAGACCATTTAAAACAAAGTGGGCAATTAGGGGTCAGCAAGCAGTGGGGTGTGTTACAAACTGTTGTAATGATCCATAAACCCAGTGTCTCTGTTGCATCCAGGATTTTTAGTATCTAGCAGAGTTATGAATTAAGTTCCCAAGCTTGTCTTTTGAAGAGGTTGTGCAGGTTTCCTTTAAAGATGAGTACTGAGAGGTGAGATATGGAATGATCAATTTGTGAAAAGTGTTTGCCCACAGGTGATATGGTGTTTTTGTCTTTTATCATTTTTCTATGAGTTCATTGGAGAGCATAATGATTGTCTGGTTTCACCCATATAGTTGTTGGGGCATTTGATGCTGGATGAGTCAGTTTTATTTGTCCACCAACCAATGGGTCTTTCACTAAATTAACTCAAAAAGCAAATCACATAGCCAGGTTTGTTTGTTTGTTTCATTTCCACTTGATAAAACAGCAAATACCTGTTTGAATTTGAGTGCTCTCTATTTATAAACCTCCTGTTTGATGCTGCAGACAAAGACTGGACAGAGCATTGGGAACTACACTCTAGGGAACAATCCCACTTTAGCAAAGGGACAAACTAAATTACTTAATGACAGGTTTCAGAGTAGCAGCCATGTTAGTCTGTATTCTCAAAAAGAAAAGGAGTACTTGTGGCACCTTAGAGACTAACCAATTGGTTAACACAAGGAAGAAAGGAGAGCAGCAGAATACAGACCCTGGACTTCAGAAAAGCAGACTTTGAGTCCCTCAGGGAACTGATGGGCAAGATCCCCTTGGAGAATAACATGAGGGGGAAAGGAGTCCAGGAGAACTGGCTGTATTTTAAAGAATCCTTATTGAGGTTACAGGGACAAACCATCCCAATGTGTAGAAAGAATAGTAAATATGGCAAGCGACCAGCTTGGCTTAACAGTGAAATCCTTGCTGCTCTTAAATACAAAAAAGAAGCTTACAAGAAGTGGAAGACTGGACAAATGACTAGGGATGAGTATAAAAATATTGCTCGGGCTTGCAGGAGTGAAATCAGGAAGGCCAAATCACACCTAGAGTTGCAGCTAGCAAGAGATGTTAAGAGTAACAAGAAGGGTTTCTTCAGGTATGTTAGCAACAAGAAGAAAGTCAAGGAAAGTGTGGGCCCCTTACTGAATGAGGGAGGCAACCCAGTGACAGAGGATGTGGAAAAAGCTAATGTACTCAATGCTTTTTTTGCCTCTGTCTTCACGAACAAGGTCAGCTCCCAGACTACTGCACTGGGCAGCACAGCATGGGGAGAAGGTGACCAGCCCTCTGTGGAGAAAGAAGTGGTTCGGGACTATTTAGAAAAGCTGGACGAGCACAAGTCCATGGGGTCAGATGCGTTGCATCTGAGAGTGCTAAAGGAGTTGGCGGCTGTGATTGCAGAGCCATTGGCTATTATCTTTGAAAACTCATGGCGATCGGGGGAGGTTCCAGATGACTGGAAAAAGGCTAATGTAGTGCCCATCTTTAAAAAAGGGAAGAAGGAGGATCCTGGGAACTACAGGCCAGTTAGCCTCACCTCGGTCCCTGGAAAAATCATGGAGCAGGTCCTCAAGGAATCAATTCTGAAGCACTTAGAGGAGAGGAAAGTGATCAGGAACAGTCAGCATGGATTCACCAAGGCAAGTCATGCCTGACTAATCTAATCGCCTTCTATGACGAGATAACTGGCTCTGTGGATGAAGGGAAAGCAGTGGATGTGTTGTTCCTTGACTTTAGCAAAGCTTTTGACACGGTCTCCCACAGTATTCTTGTCAGCAAGTTAAAGAAGTATGGGTTGGATGAATGGACTATACGGTGGATAGAAAGCTGGCTAGATTGTCGGGCTCAACGGGTAGTGATCAATGGCTCCATGTCTGGTTGGCAGCCGGTATCAAGTGGAGTGCCCCAGGGGTCGGTCGTGGGGCCGGTTTTGTTCAATATCTTCATAAATGATCTGGAGGATGGTGTGGATTGCACTCTTAGCAAATTTGCAGATGACACTAAACTGGGAGGAGTGGTAGATACGCGGGAGGGTAGGGATAGGATACAGAGGGACCTAGACAAATTGGAGGATTGGGCCAAAAGAAATCTGATGAGATTCAACAAGGACAAGTGCAGAGTCCTGCACTTAGGACGGAAGAATCCCATGCACCGCTACAGACTAGGGACCGAATGGCTAGGCAGCAGTTCTGCAGAAAAGGACCTAGGGGTGACAGTGGACGAGAAGTTGGATATGAGTCAACAGTGTGTCCTTGTTGCCAAGAAGGCCAATGGCATTTTGGGCTGTATAAGTAGGGGCATTGCCAGCAGATCGAGGAACGTGATCGTTCCCCTCTATTCAACATTGGTGAGGCCTCATCTGGAGTACTGTGTCCAGTTTGGGCCCCACACTACAAGAACGATGTGGAAAAATTGGAAAACGTCCAGCGGAGGGCAACAAAAATGATTAGGGGACTGGAACACATGACTTATGAGGAGAGGCTGAGGGAACTGGGGATGTTTAGTCTTCAGAAGAGAAGAATGAGGGGGGATTTGATAGCTGCTTTCAACTACCTGAAAGGGGGCTCCAAAGAGGATGGCTCTAGACTGTTCTCAGTTGTAGCAGATGACAGAACAAGGAGTAATGGTCTCAAGTTGCAGTGGGGGAGATTTAGGTTGGATATTAGGAAAAACTTTTTCACTAGGAGGGTGGTGAAACACTGGAATGTGTTACCTAGGGAGGTGGTGGAATCTCCTTCCCTAGAAGTTTTTAAGGTCAGGCTTGACAAAGTCGTGGCTGGGATGATTTAGCCGGGGATTGGTCCTGCTTTGAGCAGGGAGTTGGACTAGATGACCTCCTGAGGTCCCTTCCAACCCTGATATTCTATGATTCTATGATGATTCTACTCCTTTTCTTTTTATAAATTACTTAATAAAGTCTAACATCTCAGATTCCTAATACTAGGTGTTACCTTATCTCTAATGGTAGTGCTAAATTGGCAATCATCCCCATATAGACCTGGAAATTTAAACTGCAGCTTGACCCACTTTATGTTTTGGAGTTGTTAAATTAGACTAACAGTCTGGGTTCTTGATCTTAGTTGTATCACTACTGATTAACTTTACTGCAATGTACAAACAAAACACAGTGGGATAAGTCTGAAGGATGGTTAATTGAGTATTTTATAATCTCCATTTTGAAATGGAAAGTGGAATTTATTGATGAACTGGACTTGCCAAGGCCTCCTCAGAAGTGATGACATACCAGCACCCTAAAGAGGAGGCTGATTAGGCAGCCTCCTTCAGATGGAGAGGTGGGCTTCTCTGCTTCACTTGGCAAAAAGTACAAGCAGTAAGATATAAGATAGACAAGAAAGTTTTCAGGAGAGGAGTGAAGGGGGCTGGGCTGTGAAGAAGAGTCTTCCTCCTAGGTGGGGAGGACCTGAGTTTTGTGACTGCCTTGGTGTTTCCATGGATCTGGGCATCGTTAAGCCTTAATCCATTCTTCTCCAAAGAGTGATCATAGAAAAGTATAAAATAAATACAAATCTAGAGTGTTTTTATTGCCACATATCCAGGTTTGTTAATCTATCACAATATAAACAGCACACATAATAACCTCTGTCACTGTGAGATACAAGAAACAGGAAAAATAACATCTTGCAATATTTCTAAGAAAACTATTATTTTGTATAAAAGTGATTCTCTGTCTTCCCTATAAATATTTGTTTGATCACCTTTTATCACACAGCAGCTTGTTATTGTAAGCTTCAAAGAAGCTTTATGTGGAAACTAAAACATCTATACTCTTGTCTTAGACAATGTGCTATGCTGCATTGCAGTACTCAAGGAGACTTTTTAGTGGACTACCTGAGGCACAAAGAGCTTAATATAGGTCCCCTTCTCCCCCTATGTAGCAAACCACTTTTGTTTTATATGGGAAGAACACATACATTCCGATATTTCCAATACAACATTGTTTTATATTTCTTCGTATGCTGCATATAAAAACCTCAATCCTTAACAAATCTGAATCCTTAAGAACCTGCAGCAGTCATCAAGAAAACATTGTCCCTTTCAATTAAACTGTTCCCTTTTTCCAAAAACATCACTGCACAAAAAGATGTTGTACAAAAAGCATCAGAGAAAAGGATCTATGTACAAGATGTTACTACATTTATATTGTCTTCATGAAAGCATGTAGCAAACTATAAAATTCAATGGATTGAGTATTACTGACAAGAATTACGTTATTTTTAAGTAACTACTTCAATGAATATGTACCATTAAGTTAAATTTGCAAATAAGTGCTTGAATCTGCAAACCCTTACTCATTTGAGTAGTCCTTACATATAGGAGAAGTTCTACCAGTTTCAATGCAGGAGTTCAAACTTCTTGAATGAGTCAGAGTTTGGTGGATCTGGTATTCAGGAAGGACCTCTCAAATAAATTAATTTTAAAAGCCACATTTTCTAAAATAGACTCTGAATTTGTGCACCCAGTTTTATGTATAGTCAAATTGCAGCTGGTGCAAATAGCAAAATTAAGATAATTAATTACCTGATTTTTTAAATATAAATAATATTTGTCATTGAAAATCTAATAATTAGTTATCTGGATTCTATAATGCCTGCCTTCAAATGACTGCATGTGTACACTAGGAAAGACACAAGACTCCTGGATAGGAGACGAGACAAAAGACTCCGGGCTTTTCAATGGATTGTATACATCTAAATAAATAAAATTTAAAAATTACCTCAGGCATCTCCATGCTGTGGACTTCTCCATGGCCAAAACCAATCTCAACCTCATTAGGCCAATCTGATCAGGGTATGCACTTTCTGAGTTTACTGTTAGATCTATGCACTATAGTATGATGCATTACCACTGGATGTAAGGATGGGGCATTTAACACACGCATAGTGGTCCGCCATCACGGCACTTTTGAAATAGCTGGAAGGAGGATTCTAAGAGCATTGTGTCTCATAGTCAAAAAGAATGCATAAAACATTATCTCTTTGTATCCTATCAGCTCATGGGAATACAGATGTGGCTCAACCATGGATCCAACTCTCAACACAATTCTCAAGCTGTTTGGCAGATTGCATATTTCTCTGAGAACAAACAAATATTTTCTTTGAAAACGTTCCTTTGTATCAATCTAATCCTTTACTTTAATTTGCTAATAATGGAACTTAGTTTTGTCAATGAATTTGTGTTACCAGCACTTTTAAAAAAATAAAATCACTTTTCTTTTTACCACAAGATCAGACTTTATAAACAATTAAATTTCCTGCAATATGGGGAGGGCACTCTTTATTAAGTCAGCACAATATGTCAAACTAATATTAATTCACCTAATGTGTAACCAGTGGTCAGTGGGTGTCCTCTTCTGTACCAAATTCACAGATGATGCAAATCTGTTACAGCTCCAAACCTACAGAGCCTGGTTTTTATCTGAAACTGTGAAAATGTGAAATGTGAAATAGTTATGGGTAAGGACAAAGTCACAAAGTTCAGCCACCAGGTTAGCCGTGACATTATCTTTGTGACTTTGTCCTTACCCATAACTATTTCACATTTGGGGACAATGTATACCTTCAGATCAGCGGCACTGCTATGGGTACCCGCATGGCCCCACAGTATGCCAACATTTTTATGGCTGATTTAGAACAACGCTTCCTCAGCTCTCGTCCCCTAAAGCCCCTACTCTACTTGCGCTATATTGATGACATCTTCATCATCTGGACCCATGGAAAAGAAGCCCTTGAGGAATTCCACCATGATTTCAACAATTTCCATCCCACCACCAACCTCAGCCTGGTCCAGTCCACACAAGAGATCCACTTCCTGGACACTACAGTGCTAATAAACAATGGCCACATAAACACCACCCTATACCGGAAACCTACTGACCGCTATTCCTACCTGCATGCCTCCAGCTTTCACCCTGACCACACCACACGATCCATCGTCTACAGCCAAGCTCTGCGATACAACCGCATTTGCTCCAACCCCTCAGACAGAGACAAACACCTACAAGATCTCTGTCAAGCTTTCTTACAACTACAATACCCACCTGCAGAAGTAAAGAAACAGATTGAGAGAGCCAGAAGAGTTCCCAGAAGTTACCTACTACAGGACAGGCCTAACAAAGAAAATAACAGAACGCCACTAGCGGTCACCTTCAGCCCCCAACTAAAACCCCTCCAACGCATTATTAAGGATCTACAACCTATCCTAAAGGATGACCCAACACTCTCACAAGTCTTGGGAGACAGGCCAGTCCTTGCCTACAGACAGCCCCGCAACCTGAAGCAAATACTCACCAACAACCACATACCACACAACAGAACCACTAACCCAGGAACTTATCCTTGCAACAAAGCCCGTTGCCAATTGTGCCCACATATCTATTCAGGGGACACCATCACAGGGCCTAATAACATCAGCCACACTATCAGAGACTCGTTCACCTGCACATCCACCAATGTGATATATGCCATCATGTGCCAGCAATGCCCCTCTGCCATGTACATTGGTCAAACTGGACAGTCTCTACGTAAAAGAATAAATGGACACAAATCAGATGTCAAGAATTATAACATTCATAAACCAGTCGGAGAACACTTCAATCTCTCTGGTCACGCAATCACAGACATGAAGGTCGCTATCTTAAAACAAAAAAACTTCAAATCCAGACTCCAGCAAGAAACTGCTGAATTGGAATTCATTTGCAAATTGGATACTATTAATTTAGGCTTAAATAGAGACTGGGAGTGGCTAAGTCATTATGCAAGGTAGCCTGTTTCCCCTTGTTTTTTCCTACCCCCCCACCCCCCAGATGTTCTGGTTTAACTTGGATTTAAACTTGGAGAGTGGTCAGTTTAGATGAGCTATTACCAGCAGGAGAGTGAGTTTGTGTGTGTATGGGGGTGGGGGGGGATGTGAGAATACCTGGATCTATGCAGGAAATAGCCCGACTTGATTATGTAAAGAGTTGTCACTTTGGATGGGCTAGCACCAGCAGGAGAGTGAATTTGTGTGGGGGGGTGGAGGGTGAGAAAACCTGGATTTGTGCTGGAAATGGCCCACCTGTTGATCACTTTAGATAAGCTATTACCAGCAGGACAGTGGGGTGGGAGGAGGTATTGTTTCATATTCTCTGTGTGTATATAAAGTCTGCTGTAGTTTCCACGGTATGCATCCGATGAAGTGAGCTGTAGCTCACGAAAGCTCATGCTCAAATAAATTGGTTAGTCTCTAAGGTGCCACAAGTACTCCTTTTCTTTTTGCAAATACAGACTAACACGGCTGTTCCTCTGAAATCATTCTTTTCCTTTTTACCCCAGTCATGATGGTAGGCTCACATAACCAAAATATTACCTTTGTGGGTATGGCATGAGAAGAGATAAATTCTCCCTCTTGCTCTCAATACCCAAGTAAACTGTTTTACAAGTATGCTGATTGCTTCATAAACTAAATACTCTACCTCACTTGCTTTTACTATTTTATTGCGAGATCAACCTCTTTATAATGACATCTATTTCACTGCGGTAAAATCTAACTTTTCAAAATATCTTACCTAACAGTCATATTTTATTTCATATAACACACACATTTTGTTCCCCTTTTCCTTCCCACAAATACTTCAATGCCAACTGAATGTGAATCAGGACTACCCAACCCATAGGAATACAGCAGCTAATGCATTCTTTGTATTTACTCTACATATACCAACCAATTCGAAATACTCTAATGAAAGTTACAAAATCCACTTAGAAACTTCTTTTGTGAACAGGGAATACAAATTAGGATTATCTCTGAGACTTCAATTATAGAACATGAAGGTAAGTGTATATTTTCTAGCTCTGTAACTGAAGGTTGCTAGGACAATTAGCACACTTTAGGAAAATACTGCATAGCATTTGAAAGGTTATATTTGGAAGTTTTGAAACTTCATATTTAAACTTCATATTTAAAAAATATTGACAGTGTTAGACTGTCAATACTGTGGAGGAACCGTAGCAGGTTTGCCCTTTGTCTCCCCTAGCTCTCTTTTAAACTATTTCTCTCACAATATTTTCTGGGTACCTTAGCCCACTTCCTGGAGGAGATTTTGAAAGGTGCACTGGGGGAAAGTGGTGAGAGGATTAGTTGATCCATTTCAGTACGCCCACATCACACTGCCTGTACATTGTTTCAGTGTAAGCCATATTTTAAACCTTCTGAAAGACTAGAGGTGCTGGGAGGTGCTTGACCCCTCGCTCCACCTCAGGCCCTGCCCCCACTCCACCCCTTCCGGCCCCTGCCTGGCCTCTTCCTGCCTCTGCTCCACCCCTCCCTGCCCCGTTCCGTTCCCTTCCCCCGAGCGTGCTCTGCCCTCTCTCCTCCCCCACAGCACCTCCTGCATTCTGCTAAACAGCGGATACGCAGCAGGCGAGAGGTGCAGGGGGGAGAGGCAGGAGCTGATCAGTGGGGCTGCTGGTGGATGGGAGGCACTGGGGGGAGGGAGGGAGAGGAGCTGATTGGGGGGCTGCTGGTAGGTGGTGAGCACCCACTATTTTTTTCCGTGGGTGCTCCAGCTCCGGAGCACACACGGAGTCGGCGCCTATGCTTTGTATGATTGTCAACTGGCAAAGGACTTTTATGTGTGAACATTAAATGTTGTACGCATGTTCTAGGGCAGTGGTTCTCAAAGCCGGTCCGCCACTTGTTTAGGGAAAGCCCCTGGCGGGCTGGACAGGTTTGTTTACCTGCTGTGTCCGCAGGTTCGGCCTATCGTGGCTCCCACTGGCCGTGGTTTGCCACTCCAGGCCAATGGGGGCTGCAGGAAGGGCGGCCAGCATGTCCCTCGGCCCGCGCCGCTTCCCTCAGCCCCCATTGGTCTGGAGCAGCGAACCGTGGCCAGTGGGAGCCATGATCGGCCGAACCTGTGGACACGGCAGGTAAAGAAATCGGTCCGGCCCACCAGGGGCTTTCTCTGCACAAGTGGTGGACCGGCTTTGAGAACCACTGTTCTAGGGTTCTTGTTCTTGGTTGAGGTTCTTGGTCACCAAAAAGTCACCAGGAGCTTTAACAATGCTCCCAAGTGCCAGATGAGGCTAGATATGAGATAGGCCCTATTGGCCTGTGGCAGAGAGCCAGCTCCTAGGTTACCATGATTACCTCAGGATCTCTTCTTTTATTTTGTTTTTAAAAAGTAAATTTCTAGCCCTCATGGTTATAAAAGAAAGGACAGAGAATGTGAACCCAGTGTAACCAGTGCAATACTATCTGTCTGAGTCTGCAGACAGCCTGACTCTGACACAATATAGTTCTGAGTAGTGTGATCTGCCCCACACATTCAAATAGGGTGTTAACTCCATGGCTCACTATACCAGGGTCCTGCCAACGCTACCCCAGCAGAAACTAGTTTATGGCAGTGCAGCAGGCCTGGCTCATTTACCCACCCACACAGATATACCAAGGCTTCTAGGAGTCCTTCTACTGCCCTTTATTGGGGAGAAGAGTGCCCAGTTGCCATATGTGGGGGCAAGAAGTGGCTCAATGTTCCTTGCTTTACTTTTCTGGGCAGGTGAACCTTTACCACTGCCATTTCATGTAGCCACAGTGCAGGGATGGGGCTATAGGGACAGAGCCATGGGGTAAACAAACATGAATCTTAAGATTTTTCAGGTTTTTTAGAGCAAGCCTACATATTTTTGTTACTACACTCCCACGATTTTTTGCTTTGATTTTTATGACTCATTATTATCTTTCCCTATAAAATCTATTAGCATATAATTTCCTCTAATTCATAAAGAAATGTGACTTTATAATTTAGCAAATTTAAAGAGAAATCCTGTACATTTCTCATATATATATTTCCTAAACAATTCAAAACTTATAACTACATTTCCTAGTGACCTGTAAAAGCCTTATTAAAAACTGGGGTAGTTCCTCTTTTTGCTTCTTTATGATATATAAAGAACATCAAAGGTTCTTCTTAAAGAGAAAAATTGGGTAAGTTTGGTGTTGGGGTTCTGCTTGTTTTATCTTAGAAATTTCAAGTCTTGTCTTCCTGGGCCAGCTGGAGGAATCTGTGGAGGTCTCAGGAGATGCATATTTATAAATTCTCACACCTTAACTACAGGGATTAGGTTACTGAATCTTTAACAGAGATGGCATTTGTCCAAAATATTTGTTAGTTATTGAAGCTAAATAAATGTTAACAAAAATAAACAAAAAAAACCACAAATTTTTAAACAGTTCACTTAAAAATATCATCCCCTATCAATTGCTCATCTCTCACTCTCACGACTTTTGTGGTGTCAACCTTTCATTAAAACTCCATCATCATAGGCCTTGTCTGCATTAACCTATTTTTCCTAAAAATTCTCACTAGTATAATTCCACTGATGCTGTCCCACAGCTGCTGGGCCCCAATGCAGAACAGCTGTCAGAGTAGACTAGACAGAGACTAGTGGAGACAACGACATAAAGATACAGGACCCGAAGTTTTTCGGGCCAGATCCTCAGCTGCACCAGACCTCAACTCAGCACAACTGAAAAGGGAGGGGAAAAGGTGGTTTGAAGCCTTTTTTGTGCTCTCCCAATACCTGGGCTAAATCAATCCCGACATTACTTACTATGACTGCAGAGCTGTTCTAAATTCTTCCAGCTTGCAATGGTCCCTTGCGGATCACTGGAGTGTAGTACTCTCTTGCTACATTGCTTGCTGCCATTGGCAGCAGAAAGGTGGTATACAGCTAGCTAGGAAAAGGTCAGAGTGAAACAAACGAGTCTGTAGCTGGGACGAGACACACATAAACCCTCCTCCCCCCACCAATTTTGTTTTTGGAAATACATTTCCAGCCTTCTTTATACATCATAAGCAAAAAAAAAAAAAAAAAGCACAAGTGCAATTTTTTTCCTTTGTATGTCACCTTAATGCTTATATTAGATACGACTATACTGTGACCCTCCAAAGACTCAGCTGAACTATTTTCACACTAACATTTAAGCACGTACAGAATTCTTTTGCAGTACTGGAACATAAATTGGTAGATTCTGAAGTTAAGATGTCAATTCAGATTCAATTATCAAAGTGGAAATCTAACTGAAGTGAATAGAGTTTTCCAGATTAACACAAGGGTAATGGAGATCAGAGTCTGGACCAATATACTCAGTTGATTTTCAGTGATATAAGTCACCTAACCTTCTCTTGAAGATTCTCTGAGCATCTGTTTCTCTGTAACTACTATTCCAGATGAACATCTTTACAGCACCAAGCTGAAGTTGTTTCTAATTATCACCATAGCAACACTGTTATCATTACTACAGTGGCTACAGCCATTCAGTATAATTAACAATGATTAAATATTGATTCACAAACAGTATTAACAAACTAAAAATCATGAATGTGTACACTAATTCCAGTTTCAGATAATTTAACCGTATTTCTGTATTATGGACAGAACTTCCGTGTTTTGAAAATCTTGGTATTTTACTATGTAATAACTTAATTTCATGCCTTTTATTAAAAAGCCACCCATAGTAGATGTAAAAAACGATAGTTTTCCTAATTACATAAAATCCTGTTTTCAAGCCATCACATATACTAGGATTTCTTTGGATTTGCATATTACTTACTTTAAAAACACTGGACCTCAGACATCCTGAAACACTGATTTTTTAGTAATAGTTTTTGCACTTTACATGATGAAAGAATGAAGGTGAATGAATGAAATAAGTAGTATCTGTATCTTAATTTGTAACCATTTTTGGTTGAGTCTAGTTCTTTGATTTGTACTTTTATGTGCCTTTTTTAGATTGTTATTTATATGAATAATTAATAAGGCTTACATAGAAATGTAAATGAAAATATAGGTTTAATGACAGATAACTGACTTAAATATTTATTATATTTTACCCACCACATGTAGAAACAAACCATTTTTAACTAGACCAAAAAATAACTAATTTTGTTTTATTGTTTATTTTTTTTAAAACATTTTAACATTGAAAACTAAGGGTCTGATTCTTCTTCTACTGAAATGGAATAACGAAACTCCCATTGACTTCAATGAAAACAGGATAGGGCCCTAAATTCAAACCATATGAGTTGTCCTTCAGCTCTATGCACTCCTGACAGATTATTAAATTCTAATCATATTGTGTGCCAAAAAGGAGCAGAAAGTTTACTTTATGAATGAAAAACAGCTTTAATTATAATCTGCCAAAATAATAATTTATGTAACTAAAATGGATTGTAAGTAAAATGACAACCCTACCAAACTCCAGTAAATTAACTTTGTATTTCAATAGCCAGAAGCAAATATGAAAACAGTACTTTTGCAATCTGTTGTATTTATTTGAATACATATCTGTTGTATTTATTTGTACTTCACTGGTATTTCATTCATTCACCTGAATGAAGAATGAACCATGACGACTCAAATATCTATTCAAAGAGTAGTATGTTCTTAACCAACTGGCATAAAAAATAACCATTAAATAAATCCTGCAAAGAGAACACTGAACAGGCACAATGTAAACAATCTATATAACCCAGAGGCAGAGATCAATTACATATATTTAAAGTGTTTTAATACATATTGCATAGATAAGGAAATAGTTTTCATTTAGAAACACACATTAGAAACACAGTTAGTTATTTTTCTGTAGTTGTATCAAATGCATACCAGTCATACATACGTTTTTATCACATGAAAAAGAAAAGTAAATATTGAATAGCTAATTAGAACATGCTTCACCAATAAATTAATCAATGTAATATCAGCTATGTAAATAAATTCTGTTAAAAATTTAAGCTAGTCATTAGTCATGATCATAACTAAAATCATGATTCTTTCATCCTCTGAGGCATACTGATGGTTCATAAAGAGATGTTTTAGATATATATGTGCACAATCACCAGTCTTTACTCCATTTGTTTTTCCAATACAAGGAGCCATCAGTAAGTAAATAATCTCTAGTATTCCTTGCAGCATGGAAGAAATTAAGATAAGGCTTGTCTTTACATAGCTGTAATGACTTGAATCCTTAGAATCACCAGCCTCCACCAGCACTAGCTAGTAAGCGTCTTGCCTTTTCTGCTGAATGCAGAATCATGTAGTAATTCTTAGCCCCCGTGGCAACCTTTTACAATGAAGTAGCTCATTAATACTAATAACTATCTAAGCATGCAATAGTTTTGGACCAAAGGGAAAGATGATAATGAATATCACATTTCAAAAAAATTAACTCTTTTTATTAGAAGTTTCTCAGATTTCAATATCTTCAAACTATAAAGTGTCTGTCTATATTGCTTTGTCAACCTTAGAAATATATTTACCTACGATAAATTATATTTGCTGTAACATTTATGCCTCTACAAAATATAGCATTTAATAGATTAATTCAAATATTCTTGTTTCTCAGAAAACACAGGGGATAACATACCCTTCTTTACTGATTTTTTTGCCAGCTGAGACTAAAATAAACTGAGTTCTTTTCACATCAGATGGATGTTAGCTGGGCCAAAGAAATACTCAGTAATTTTTGTACAGTCTGTACTAACTCCAACCTTTTTTTGTTTTTAAATTTCTGAAACTGTCAGTCTTCAGTAAAATGGGGAAAATAATTCAAAAAGTATTTAGGGGCATTACATAAGAATTGCATATTTGCAATCTCTTTTAATATGCTTTCCAAGAATACTTGTACAAGTTAGTTTTTGTTGCCAGAAATAAAATTTTGTTCACATAAATGGAGTCAAAAAGTCATGTGAATATATATTTGTGAGAGTTTGATGCTGGAAATGTTTAATGGCTATCTAGAAAGCTATTTGAGAGTTTGGGAGCCATCCAATTAGGAAGCAGAAACAATACTTACAATACAACGTGAGTTAGGTGACAAATCACACAGCCCAATTAACTAAATACAAGTATGAAACATATAAAGCAACAGCTTAATGAATTGTTTGTAAAAATCCAGAAATGTGTTCATATTAACAATATATTGAACAAATGATGAACAAACTCACTTTTAAAAATCACTCTGTGGACAATCACTCTGTGGACAAATAAAGCTCACTTCATCCGATCCGAATAAATGAATAGTCTGGCCAGCATCCTTCAGTGAGAAGTGCAGTAACTCTTAAACACTACTACTTCTCAACACAACTGAGGAAACGTGCTCAACAGTACCAATAGTGCACTAAAATCACAGTTTTTCCTTTGCTGTTTGAATAAGTCTCCCTAATAAAACCGATTTGTGACTCCATAATAAAACACTATGTTTGTTTCTGTCTGTCCCCAGTAGATGAACTGCACATAGTGTGTGTGAGCTCACTGCTCTTTATGGAATACAGATGCATTGTCAGTAGCAAGCACATTATTTTTGGTCTTTAAACAATAAACAACAGCAATAATAGTACTGATAACAGACACAAAATAGAAAAGGAGCAGGGAAAAGGAAGGGGAGAGGGAGGAGGGAAGAAAAGGGAGATGAGATGAAGAAAAGGAGAAGAATAGAAAGGAGTAGAGGTGAAGAAGAGAAGAGGGAATACTTCTGATGTCACATATCATGGACACTAGCTAATAGTAATATAAATTACAATTTAAAAAATGTTATAATGTAGCAGGTTTCAGAGTAACAGCCGTGTTAGTCTGTATTCGCAAAAAGAAAAGGAGTACTTGTGGCTAATTGGTTAGTCTCTAAGGTGCCACAAGTACTCCTTTTCTATAATGTAGCAGTTTCTTAAGAAGAAGGAAGGTAATTAGATAATTTAAAATACACATGCAGTGCCTGATACTAGATTTTTCATGTGAAGATGTTCTAAAAGGATTAAAGACTTCATCTCTCTCTCTGACAGTCACATAAAACACTTTACACTGAAGGATTTGTAAAAATCATTATCTTTAGATAATGAATAATTTGAGCATTAATTACCCTGGCTTCACCAAGGAATAATTCAAGCATTAATTACCCTGGCTTATATGGAAATGACCATACTGCTAGGCTGTATTTCTTCCTGTATTTTTTTGTATTTGGCGGAGATAGAATGGCTGAGGTAAATTTGTTTTTTTATTAAAGGTGCCAGCCACATTAATAATCTTGGAGACTTACATCTTCTATTTTTCCCTATGACAAGAATAGCTATGACAGTCACATCACCCCACCAATGTGCAAACCTATCTGATGAGGTAGGGGTAAATTAGTCAGTCTCCAAGCCCACTCATTTCTTAGTCTCTTCAATAAAACCGACAACAAAGATGCCAGTTCATGAAACATTGTCCCGTCCATGCCAGAAAAAAGACAAGATGCAATGGATCTTAATGTATGCAATGGATCTTTAACTAGATCACAACTAATAGATCTAGGACCTCACGGCAATACATTGTACAGTGCAGGTCGCCATTCTTTTCTTAATCATTTCTGCCTGTTAGGGAGGGTGGTCATCAGTTGGGACCTCACCTCCTTCCCCTTGTTTGAGGGATAAGGGGAGAGACGGAAAAAGAAGTGAGGGCATGCATCCTTCGGGGATGTCTCCTCCTAAATCCCCTTTCAACTCCTCTTTATCAGGGAACTACATCCTCACTGGATCTACATCCTGCACTGGACACCTACCACACAGGTTACCTACTAAGTTGCAGCATCTTGACCTGATCTCCTTGCCTAACTCACTGGGTTCATGACCTGCAGTGGAGAATGCAAAAAACCCACCCTATCTCAGTCATTCAGGCAGTGAGGGAAAAATTCCTGCCCAACCCCAAATTAAAAGGAAACTAGAAACAATGCCCACAGTGGATCATAAAACCCAGTCCTTCTCTGGTCCCGTGGGTGGGAAGGTGGATGTTGCTAGCCCATGATTGCTGAAAGAGAGGGACCTGCCTGGGGTAAAAATACCAACTAGACCATCCTGGGCACCTGGAGGGGCGCTGTTCCCACCTGGACCAGCCACTTCCTGTTCCTCCCTTAGCTCTATTCGGGTATGTTCTCTTCCCTGCCTCACAACCCAGTGCAGAGGGGAACCTCAAAGAAACAATGATTCCTTCTTCTTTTGGCTTGCCAGACAAAGACCCACTGCATTCAGTTGCAGTGAGCACAACCCTGATGTTGATTTTTGAACTACAGTAACTTGTGGACAACAGGAATCAACCTGAGACCACAAACTCATTTTACATAGTCTGGTTAGCCTTTATCTGGTAGGAACTTTTAGTTACTACTGATCGATGGGAGATCCCAACTGGTGGACTCGAGAAGAAAGGTCTTATTATAGGTGAGGCTGTCAATGACTCCCATTATTAAGGCTGCCCATTATAAGGACCCTGTTTTCAGTTGCTTATAACTTTGAACTTTGACCATTTCGGCTGAAATTTTCCATGCTTGGTGTCTGCCTCAGGCTGATTTTTTTTTTGGAAAGTTCCGGCTGCAATTATTCAGTCGTTTCTGAGAAGGAAATTAGGGAAAATACATCATATTGCACTGTCAAAAAATTCAACCTAGTGCCCCCTAACTTTGGAGTAGGGAGTTGGCAGATGGGGTGGCCTTTGTGCCGGGGATGCACCTTCTGCTGTACCTGTGAAAACCTGCCCAGTTTTGTCCAAGTTATGAATCTCTGAAAGCTTGAAGTTTACACATGCTCAGTGAAGACAGAGAAGTTTAATCATTAAAATCTGCAAAGATTCTGTCTTCACAGAGCATACTCCATGGCCTCACAGCTCCAAGTGCTGTCCAGGCTGCGCATGTGGTATCCACACAGAGGCGACTTAGGCTTGCTCCAGTTCAGGGCTACAGGGACAAAACTAGATTTTCCCTGTAATTGCTGATCCCAACTACTCTGGGCCAGAGGCGGGGGGCATGGTGTCAGGCACTGGAACTGAGAGCAGGGAGCCTGTAGCTGCTGTGCTCTCAGTGACCCTCCTATTGGTGCCCAGGCAGAGTGCAGGAAGACACAGTCTGATTCAAAGGCAGAGGGGAAGGAGAGGGAAAGGAATAGATTGCGGCAAGGAGCCTGGTGAGACTGGGACTGGAGGAGGGAGAGAAACTGTGACAAACAGTTGGGGGCTGACTGGAAATAGGCGGGGAGACAAAAACTGGTATGGTTGGACAAGGAGGCTGAGGGTATGTCGTCACTTTGAGCTGGAGGTGTAAACTTCAGTTTGAGAAAGTGTAATTCTCGGCTCAAGGAGACATACGGACGCTAGCTCTGATTGAGGTAGTGGGCTAAAAACACAAGTGTACCTCAGCAGCATGAGCGGGAGAGGAGCTAGCTGCCCCATATGTACCCATCCAAGACATTACGTATGTCATTGGGGCAGCTAGCGCCTTGCACGGCCATGGCTGCACTCTATATTTAGTACACTAGCTCAACCACAGCTAACACAGGTCTCCTGGAGCTGAGAATTACACTGTCCAGCTCTAGCATAGACATACCTGGAGACTGGGTGGAGGGGGGAAGTGAGGTTGGAACTGGGAGCTGGGGGGCAGAAACTGATACTGGGCTCCAATGAGGGAAACTTAATTCTATATCCATAACTTTAATTCACCCCGCACACACACCCATCTCCGTGCATATGCATTCTGATACAGTCTGTAATTACATGATCATGTTCTATTTTTTCCATAGGACCCCGGCCTCATTCAGTGCGCAAGATGGATACTGCTCACTTAATGAGCAGCTACTCAATAATTTGTTTTGCTTCCATTGTTCACGATGTGGCCCCAGTGTACACTATACAAACCCCACACTGAAGACAGAATTATTAACTTCCTGATGGTCTTTTCGATGGTGTTCATTACTTTAACAGCGGAATACTTCACAAACAATTATTTTCATAACACCCCTAAGAGATAATTAGGTATTATTATCCAATTTTACAGATGGGGACCTAAGGCACAGAGTACTTCGCATTACATAGTAATGTATATGTTCACAGCACAGCTCCAATTGGCTTCAGTTGCAGCAGCGAGTGTCCAACATTTCTGCAAATCAGACCCCAGGGTCTCAAATCAGGCACCCAGAAAATGCGGAATACACAATTAATGACGAACCGCAAAAATGTGGTTTAAGAGACTTGCATAGTATCACACAAGAATTCTGTGGCCAAGGCAGAGATAAAATTCAGTTCCTCAGAGCAGCATTCAACTACCTTAACCATGAGACCACCCTTTCTCTTCCTGCAATATTTCCTCATTCACTACACACCTTTCAGCTTCTGCAACACGAGACCCTGATTCATCCTCAGAGCAAGTCCATCTTGTACTGAATAAGGCATGGATTTGTGGAAAAACATTATATGATCACATCATTAATGACTGTAATAATGCATATGCACCAGGGGGCCTGAATTAAGATTGCACAGACAGCCTTAATTCTGGCATTCCCTAACTTTTGAGTGCTTGACTTTGCAACCATAATGCTCTTTGAACATAATTTTTTGTGTACAGTATTTCATTAATAATCACAGGAGCCATTCACTTCCTCCAAGTTATATAATTCTGAAGTAGGGATATGGTATTAATTTGAGGTTTTGTCATGTTTCAGTGATTTGTTTATACCACTACATGAACTCACGTATAGGCAATAAAACTAGTCAAATACTATTTTTTGATGAGTGTATTAAATGAACAATACTGTTGTTGAATAATTTATCTCATTTTTTTGCATGAGTATTCACATCAGTCTCAGACACCAATAGAATGTTTTTAGTTTCCTTTTTTTAGGCTAACGTCTGAAAAAGGTGAGGTACAAAGCAATCCTGGTAAAATGTTATTAAGAATTTGACCTAAAATGAGAATTGCAATGGGATTAAGAGTAGGAAAAGCAGTAGTTAATAAAGGGCTGAAGCTGTAGGTAGCTATGTTTCCTTACTCTTTTTCATCTGCGGAGTATTAGAGCCTGAGGATCCTTGGTGATTTAAATTCATTTTGATTTCTTTTCAGATCCCTTTGCATGACACTCTACTCTATTCCTGGACATTATCAGTCTCAGTCAGCATATTGCATTGCTAGACCACCCATCTTGAGTATCATATTACACATATTTTTCTGACTTTCCACTTCTTAATAACTTTGTCCTTTTTCTAACACCCCTTAACATATTGGAAGACATACATTTCTCTTTTCTATTCTGTCTGATACCTTCATTCTTTTGCTTCAGTTATGAATTCCACCTCCAACTATAACCTTAAGTCAACTTTTTAGGAGACCTGGGGCCAAACTGTGAATAACTGAATAACTAACTTTTTTAAAATATCAATCTGTACTAAAATACTATTTCTTATTACAGGGAAAAAAACAACAACACCTGCCCAATGGAAGGTAGCTCTTATGAATGCTGCCCACAGAAATGCTGAGACCAGACACACAAAAGAAATTAGGAGCCTAAATCCGATTTTTGGCACCACTGTGATGCACAGTCCTGTAGGTGCCTAAACTCACTGGGCGTTTAAATTTCCACTGCATAAGTTTCCTAGACACCTATGTTTTTGCTGTCAAAGTTCCCTAGGCACCTATGTTTCTGCCACTGGGCATACACTCTGTAGCCTGAGGGAACCCTCACATCAGAACAGCCCATAGTCCAGTGATTAGGGAACTCACTGGAGAGGTGGCAGATCTCTGCTCAAATCTCTTCTCTCCATCACGAGGGCTTGAGCAGGATGTTTCCCACATCCCGGGTGAGTACCCTAAATACGGGGCTAAAAGATATGAGGGAGGTCCTCCTCTTCTCCCCACCCCAACTCCAGGAGAGGACTGCAAGCAGAGACACGTGTCTCCCTTTAACCGAGTCTTAGGCACCTATCTCCAGGAGAGGGGCAGGGCTTAGCACACATCTCTCATTAGCATCTCCCAGGGGCTAGCGTAGTAGGCTCCCTGTCTAGAATGCTGGCTTTTGTGGGTGGCATCATAAGGTACCTATCTCCTCCCATTAATTGTATAGGAACCTCGGCACCTAACGCAGGCTTTGCGAATCGCAGTGTGGTTCCTGTGAGTTTCTAGGTGCCACAAAACCAAGTGCTGCTATGCCTAAGTCCTTTTGTGCACCTATACATAGGTGCTGGAACTAGGGGGGCTGGCTCCAAGTGGTTTCCATTATATACAAGGTTTGTTGTCTGATTCAATGGCTCTCAGCATCCCCACTATAAAAATTGTTTCAGCACCTATTTTGAAGGAACTATATAAAAGAAACTATGGCAATGAGGGCCAAATAAGTCTATATAGAAGAAACTATGGCATCTAAATAGAAGAAACTATGGCAATGAGGGCCAAATAAGTGCCTGGATGGGCGAACTGGTATAAATAGCAAGAAATACCATGTTTTCCCTTGGTTACATACAACTGTGGAGACCTCTCCTTATTTCAAATGTATATTCCTCACTCAGTAGCAGATGCTCAATTTTGATTTAGGCATAGAATCATAGAAATGAAGGACTGGAAGGGACCTCGAGAAGGCATCAAGTCCAGCTTCCTTCACTGTGGCAGGACCAAGTAAACCTAGACCATCCCTGATAGGTGTTTGTCCAACTTGTTTATAAAAGCTTCCAGTGATTGGAAATCCATGACCTCCCTTGGAAGCCTATTCCAGAGTTTAACTACCCTAATAGTTAGACAGTTTTTTCTAATATCTAAGATAAATCTCCCTTGCTGCAGATTAAGCCCCTTACTTCTTGTCCTACCTTCAAAGGAGGTGTAGAGCAACTGATTCTAACACCCCTTAACATATTGGAAGACTGTTATCAAGTCTCCCCTGGTGTCTTCTTTTCTCAAGACTAAACATGTCCAGTTTTTTTAACCTTTCCTCATAGATCAGGTTTTCTAAACCTTTTATCATTTTTGTTGCTCTCCTCTGGACTCTTTCCAATTTGTCCACATCTTTCCTAAAATTGTGGCACCCAGAATTTGACACAGTCCTCCAGCTGGGGCCACCCCAGTGCCGAGTAGAGTGGGACAATTACCTCCTGTGTCTTACATATGACACTTCTGTTAATACACCCTATAATCATATTAGTCTTTTTGCAGCTGCATCACACTGACAACTCATATTCAATTTGTGGTCCACTATAGCCCCCAGATCCTTTTCAGTATTACTACCACCTAGACAGTTATTCTCCATTTTGCAGTTGTGCATTTGATTTTTACTTCCTAAGTGTCATACTTTGCACTTGTCTTTATTGAATTTCATGAAACAAGCTGACCAAAACCTTTCACCTTCCAAGGGATAGACTCAGATTCCCCCTAACCCATTTGTCTACTCCTGTGTAGTGACAGGCTCTTGCTATTGCTGTCAAGAGCCAGGCTCCTGCCTCTTGAGAGCAATAGCAGGCAGTCCCAACATGAGAGTGGCCTTCCCCCTAACTAATAGAATGTCATTCAGATAGGGAAGAGTTTTAAAGGGGCGACACAACATAAAGATATCCCTTCTGCTTAGCTAACAGCTTTGTACCTGAGAGATGGGGAGTAGAAGAAAAGATCCCGTTGTCTCAAATATACCTCCCACATCCACTTCAAAACTGAGAGAGAAGAGCACGCACTACCACTTTCCAGGTAATCAGGGTGCCAAAGAGATGACCTATTATCAAAGCAGACCATTTTTGGTTGGAAAGTTCCATAACAGACAGGGTTTGATCCCATCTGGCTTTATGTAGAAGGTAGCCAGCACCTGCTGCAGCCTTCTGCTGCCTATATGGTTTGGAAGGCCACTGGAGAGGGCTCTTCCTTTGCCAGAATTAAATCTTCCACCATCTCACAGACTTGGTCGCCGCATGCTCCTTTATTTCTCAGTCTGATATGGACAATTTAGATCACACCTTAGATTGAAGCTCAATTACAGCATCCCTCTTTCGCTGGGCCTTTAATAATGTTTATTTAGAGACTGTCGTTTATCTCCAGCATCTGAGACATTCCATGCTCATGATAGGCCTGCCTTAGACTTAACCCCTAAAGTTTCCAGTAAGTTAATAGTAGCGTTTTATATTGATTTTACAATTCTGTGTATCGGTTTTTAAATTGGACATTTTTTATTTAATTCATTAATCTTTTTTTCCCCCAGCTCCTTAGTTATGTACTATTAACAATTCCTCCATTTAATTTGAAATGCTTTGGTTGTAGGTAGGGCATTATTTCATTTTGCACCTTGTCAATGGAATGAACTGCTATAGTCAAATAAATTCAGGTCTCATCTCGGCAGCTTGGCTTTCAGCTAAACACTGCTCAGACTATTTTCTTTTATTCTTAGTTCTCTGTTTTAAACCACTGCAAGACAGTAGGAATGAGCACCATTACTGGATATGAATTCAGCTGTATTATAGTCAAACCTGATTAACTTTTCAATCATTTTGAACTTTTGCTGGTTAAATTTTAAAGGAGGGAAATATTTAAACTCCTTTTAAAAAAGCTCCTCGTTGTTGGAAGATGTTTGTAAGTTAACTTCTTTCCTCCGTGAAAGAAGCTGGATAAAAGTGCAAAAGAACCAGTTTGTTAATAATAGATGTTTGTGTTATAACTGCAGCTTTTAAAGAAAAAGGTGACGTGAGATGTATTTTCTTTTGTTTTTTGACTCCTGGTGTACTTTCCTTTATCTTTAGAGCCCAAACCCATTTTAAATAGTTAAAATTTTCAGCCAAAACAGCTGAATTTGTGCAAGGTTGTAACATGAGCTGAAAAAATAAAATCCTGTGCTAGGCTTTTCTAGAGCTTTAAGTTATAAATAATTGTAGACAATAACTGTAAATAATGTAATAACGTTTCTAAAACTGTACCTAACAAAAACAGATCCCTATCTTTAGTACAAGGTGGTTCTAAAAAGTTTAGATTGCTATGTAACCTTGTCTACCCTGAAATTATTTTTCAGCTAACAACATTCCACAGTAGAATGGGATGGGTAAAAATGTACCGAACTACACTTTAAACTTAGATGTGAAGTTCCTTAGCTTTTATATTCAGTTCTTACCACTGGGTAAAGTATTCAAGATGGCTTTTGTTTGTTTTTCACAAGAATACTCAAATTTTGTTATGTACATCCTTTGTGTGCATAACACACAAATCATGGATTACAATGCACCCAAATCTATGCAAATGTGTATCCATGCAAATGCATGTGAACATCTGATGTAGTGCAAATGAGGGTCACTCAGTTTTGAAAACCCATGCCAAAATAAATAAATGTATAATATATAACTTTATGGCAATGCTTTATTAGATCTTGTTTGAATCTAAAACATTCTATAACCTTTAACTTCCTCTTATTTTATTATAGTAATATGAATTTGAAAGTATGGGCTAAATTCTGCAAATTATCTCAAGGAATATTGGGTTTCTTTAGAATATGGACTTAGTGCTACTCCAGATGTAATTCCCCCAAACAATTAACACTGAGAGATCTTGTGTATAGAATAAATGAAAAAACGTACAGAGTAATAAGTTAACTTAAAATATACTATTTTTACAAAAGTAATTTATAATGGAAAATTCCAAGCTGGAAAGCAATCTTCTGAAAACATGGCAAAGGCACAGGCCTATGAGTCCAATGGGGGTTTTTTATTACTTTATTTTTAATGATAACAATAGCCATGGAACGTCTACAGTCTGTCAACACTACTGGTTGCAGCTGTGGACATAGTCAGCTGTAGAAGCAGTACATCCTTTGTAGAAATATCAGCTAATTAATCTCATTATGTCAATGATAGCTATAAACAATTGAACTGCCGGCATCAAAAGTATTGATTATTATCTTAAATCAAAAGTGAACCTCACACTGGATGAACCTAAATGCTCTATTATCTGTTTATAATACAAAACCTAGGCCACAAGGAACCAGCTAAATAAGAACTGCATTGGAGACAAACTGTCTGTAATATACTCCTATACAACTCAGAGTCATGCGCCTCATTCTGACCCACCCACCACTTCTAATACAGCAGCAGATCACAGTATTCACTCCAATTCTTTTCTTATTGGTGTCCCATCCTCCATGTTGTGTTAAACTGTTGTACTTCTGTTTAATTACTGGACCACTGAAGCGGCCAAACTGAACTGTTTAAAATGAACAAATCAATGCAATCATCATCACATTCTAATTCTTAAAATGTAATGCAACTTTTTGCCATGTTTACATAATCACATTGTCTTTGTACTAAGGCCAACACTCTGGACTGAGAATTTTCCTATGGATCTGAACTGTCTGTGGGATCATTCAAATTTACTGAGTCCTGTGTGCATATGGGAAACCGGGATGATGGCTAAGTAATAGTTGTCTGTTACCTGAGGAAGTAAACTTAAATTGTAGCAAGTAGATTGAGCAGTAACATAGGAAGTAGCCTCCAGTACGCAGTCGTGGTGTCAGAAACAGTAGAAAGCTGAGAAGCAGAAAACAATTTCAAAAACACGCAAAAAACCCAAAAGGTGGTAGAATGGTAGATTGGTGAAGAGAAGAATACGGACCTAGTGGAAGACTCAGAATTGAGTGGGATAGTCTGGTAATTTATAAAATACCAGGTTAGAGAAAATTACAGGGCCTACTACCTGGTATGGGGAATGGGGAAGAAATATTCAGGTCTTCAGTCAAAGTAAATTGGGAGAAGCACAACCTTAGAAATAGAAATAGAGAATTTGCACAACATCATGGATATAAATAATCAATCGGAAGGAAAAGAGTCTCCAAAATAGAAACGTATAACTTGACTATAACATTCTCAAATCCATGCCAATTTGCTTTGTGAGAATAAATGAGTATGCTTTCATTGAGGGTAGCTATAGGTGTTAAAACAGTTAGTAAAATCACCTTAATTTATGACTCTAGAAGACCCAATATTTAGCCGATTGCCTACAGTCCTAGCAAATAAGTAAAATATGAATGTTCTATTATGCATAGCACAAACCTACAGAAGCTTATAGAAAGACAGCAAGAATATGAAGATAAATAGCTAATGGGAGCACAGCCCAGAATCCTAAGAAATATAACAACCTATAATAAGAGACGTGACTTAAATGTGTCCAAGATGAAATCTCACCTGAAACAGATGTGAATATTCACCCACCAGGAAGTATTACTTTTATTACTGCTGCACATATACTATCCAATCTGTTGTACTGCCTGCCTGAGAACTCTGAAATGTAGTTCTGTTGATGCACATAATGAAATGCCGTGTACGGGTTCATTCAATCATGTAAATTAGCAATACCGTTAATGAAATGAATATGGATCAAGGGCCAAATCTTTAGGTGGTATTAATTTGCATAGCTCCACAGAAGTCAATGGAAATATGCCAATTTACAGTAGACGATCTGGTCCCTTGTGTATAATTGACATGTGTTACCATTTAGAGACAGATCTATCATGAGGCCAGTGGTCCATGCTCAAGTTAGAGAACATAGATCTGAACGCTAAATGGCATGCATAACATGTATGCAAGTTCCAAACTATGCTTATTATTGATATGACAGCAGCATGATATCCATGTTACAGGTGATACATATATTACATTTGCAACTGGGCCATCCTTCAAACACCCAGAGTCCTCAAAAGAGGAATGAACAACACATTAATACTAATATCTCCTGTGGTCCTATGAACAGAATAGAAAAGAAGCTTATTTTTGCCACTTGGAAGTGAGCATACTGAGCAAGGTGTGGTAGAGAGACCTCAATATTGATGCAAAAATAATATTAATAAAATTATTATAACTAATTTCATAATGTTAGGCCATTAAAATTTGTTTGGTCCTTTACTAAATATTAAAATATATAAGTATGTTATAGCCAGGATGCTTGAAAATGTAACGATACCTGTCTATATTTTAGTTGATTATGTTATAAAATGTTCAAGCTAAACAAAGAAATTACAAAAAGCTTCTCCTTTCTGTCATCCAAAAGCTAGCCAATGTCAGGAAGATGACACCTCCTTGGTCATAAAACTGTTTATGACCCTCAGGAGTGTTTACACATATTTTAAAAGGCGGTTTTTCTAACTTTAGTTTGTTTTATCTTTTATACTATTTATTTTGTGCTATGTTTAAAAGATGTAAAGATCACTAAAATCTGTGCTTTGTACAAAATATATAATAAAAGTTCAATTGCTATAACCCACAGGTTGTAACCCTGGGTCAAACAAAGCAAATGAGTGTATTTTCTGACCAGGGATCGGCAATCTTTGCATGCGGCCCATCAGGGAAATCCGCTGGTGGGCCAGCACGGTTTGTTTACCTGCAGCGTCCGCAGGTTCGACTGATTGCAGCACCCACTGGCTGTGGTTCGCAGTTCCAGACCAATGGGAGCTGTGGGAAGCGGTGGCCAGCACATCACTTGGCCTGCGCTGCTTCCCGATTGTTTACTTTGCCCAATTATAAACTATTTAGGTTATCAATGATGTACCAAACAGGAGCCACCTGCCCTTAAGCCATCTAACCATCTATAAACATTTTTTGTTATCAAATGATATACCAAAACTGGACTCACAGTAATTTTGGGAAATAAAACCTTGGTTTCAATTTACCAAGAGCAGGCCCACTCTCAAAGGAGTAATCTCTGTTAAAAGCTCTCCACAGAGGGTCATGGAGAAGAGATTGTAACGGAAGTAACTAACAATTTTGTGTTGTCTGGTTTGATGTTTTCTTTTCCTTGCTTTAATAATAAAATATCCACAATTAACAATTCTGATTATTTTGCTTAGTTTAAGTTGTGGTGTCTCCAAAACAAAACATCCAAATAAACTAGGTAGGTACTTCCTATTGGCTTTAAAGGAGAAAGTTAGCTACTGTATGCTTGCACTGTCACTATCTATTAAAATTTTTTTAGGTTCATCTGTGCCACCAGCTTTGTGTCTCTTGTAACTTAATTTTACTTATTGTATATCCCCAGTAATGTGTATATATAATCATATGTTATACCATAACTGAAATGTGTTAAAATAAATAATTATCAATTTATATAATAGTATTAATAACTCAGATTAATGCAGAAGTCTCTAGTACGAGTACCAATCTAATCTTTAAATGTAGTGTGATTTTTTACATTTACAGTACATTTATCACCCTGAATTTTCTACTAAAACATAATATTTTTCAGAGGTATTTCAACAAAAGAATATGGTCTAATATGCCATTTGCATAGCTTCTATAAAGTATACATTTTGAGAAATTCTGGCATGTAGTTCACAAAACTGCAAATGGAGTTATTGAAGTCCTGATCCAGCAAAGCACCAGAGAACATACTTAATTACTTCACTGGGACTACTCATGTACTTAATGCAATGTTAAGCATGTCTTTTGCTGAATCAAGGCCTAACTGATACAAAAATCATGAACCTTCAAGATGCTGAGCTTGTACTACAAGGTATTGAGAGTCCCCAGTTCAACTGACAGTAATCTGAGATGAGGGCATGTAGCATCACCAGAAAAGATAGTCTGTAAAAAAGTGAGTATTTGTACACATAAGTGTAGGAACTGGCCCAGCTTTTGCATTTTCAGTTTATGGTTCCTGCTGTGCTGAAGTACAGTAACTAAATGATGAATATTGTTGCTAATATAATGAGCCCAAACCTACTTTTTCTGGGCACCTAAAACTCCCAGTGAAATCCAGATGCACAGAGGATGCAGGATTGAGCCCAACTGTGATATTGATGAGTCCCCATTAGCCAATAACACTGCTCAGGATTTTAGTACTATTACCCCCACTTATATGTCAGTGTGGGTGTGAATGGCAAATACCTTAGACCAAGCGTTGAAAATGTAACTCCAATTTGAACACAACTGGATTTATTTCCCTTTCCCACCGGTGATTATTTGCTTTTCTTTGCTTTATAAATAACTTAACAGCTTTCACAAACTCTCATAATAGCTTCCTTTTGCTATCACTTCTACTATTGCTGTCTACAAGTCCTTGTAATACAAATTTAAAAGGTTTTAGATTTAATTATTCTATATTAATCATTGAGAAAAATACTACAGCCACAGTATATAAATATATAGTATATATACTGTGGCTGTATAAACTACAGCCACAGTATATAAGGATATTATAATACAAAGTCAATATACAGATTTGTAATTACCTTTGTAATTAATGTGAAACTACTCAGTACAAAGCCTCATCAATTTAAAAATATTTAAATGCCTTTGGTTCATTATGATTTCCTGGGCTGGCATAGCTTGAGGCTACATTTAGATGCTGAGGCTTTGCGATGCAGTATTCCTGTTGTACTAATTGCAGTACAGCACTATCACCGAAAGGGTGGATGTGCCGAAAAGCAAAAGGGAAAAACTATTTCCAAATCAACAAGTCCAGTTGTGGTTACATCTTATCAGATAAGATTGTCTCTGGAAGCCTGATCCCATTCCCATTGAATTTGATTCATGTTCAAACATCTCATGTTCAAATTGGAGTGACTGCTACGGTGCACAATCAGGCTCACAGAACATTTCATATATGAGAACTGTGCAATAAACAGTATGAAACAGAACTGGGAACTGAAACAACGCATGCCTAAATGCAAAAATCTAGTCACTGCCTAGGTAGCAACATCCATTACATATTAGGGGCCTAGATATCAACTATGTATTAAAAGATACTGAAACTCTTAGTCACACAAGTATAGAAGGCCCTGTTTTGCTATTAATAATATTTTCATCTCTTCTACTGTTGACGACAATGAACGTTCACACCCATGATACACAGGAATAGACCCTTCTATCCTTGCACTCCCTGTGTTTTATTTTTTCAGAGTGAATTTTCACTCCTCTTTCCTGTCCAAAAGTGTCATGTCAGCCAGTCAGCACTCAGGTCATTTCTCCATGACCTGAAACCAGAGAATTCACTTCAAGACTGTTGAAAACTTTAGTTTGATTAAAATAAGTATCTTAAAAGTTAATTTTCAGGATTGTTTCTAATTCTTGTGAGACCTTAGGAAGCTGGAATTCAGATCTAAGAACAATTTCATCTAAAAGATTTTTCTTTACAAGGACAAGGAGATTGGCTTAAGAGAAACCCTAAAATGAGTATTTTAAAGCATTTTGATATTTTAAAATCAATCCTTTTAAACTAGGGACTAATTTCTCTTCCCTTTGAACAAGCTACTGAATTTAAGAGCTCTCTGAATCTGAGGCGTTCATACTCAGAGTGTATGTATGCATAATCATTTGATCTTACCTTTGAATGCTCAAATATCATGCAGTACCTTTAGATGAAGGGTAACCTCTTTTCCTTGAGAATTAGATAATTAGAGGTACTGGAAAAAATCTGATATCTGATTGTTGTCTATTGTAAAGAATTATTGTTGTACTGTTGCTTAGCCTTAATCATAATCTACATAAATTGCTTCCAAGACTGTATTTAGTATTTCTTATATGACTAGAATTCTTCTGCATTCAGACTCGATTCACAGATTTCAACTGCTGATTCCATAAATTGTCTGCAGTGGCTGAATAAAATTGATTTAAAATAACGAAGTGTCTTGATTTGAGAGAATTGTCTAAGGTAAAAAGTATAATGTGAAAAGAACTCAGTATTAAAATTAGTAAGCTAATGCTCCCTGGCTCAGTCAAAAAGGGGTTATCAATATTAATTTCATACAGATATTAGTTATTAATATTAACTAAAGGTATTACTTCAATCTAATTTGCTACATTTTCTCTACAATCAGCTGGCATCCCCTTTATTTGTAAATTTGATTCCCCTCCTTCCTTCACGCTTAAAAGTCATTGATGTCATCCACATCATTTAGACATGTTATAACTTTTTACACTCATACACAATATTACAAAAACACACTTTAGATGGCTGCTGGGAAGAAGCTGATGCAAATGATGTTAACTGATGAAGGTGGGATTGGGAACGTGGTTTGGATGAGTTTCCTCTGCTCTTCCATTTGATAAGCAAGCTTTGCACAGAAAATGTTGCTTGTATAGCACACAGGCTACAGAACTATTAAAACTAGAAGGAGCTGGTAGCTAGGAGACACACATGAGGACAGGAAGCTAACCTTTACCTCAAATCAGCAACAGAATGCCTTCTCTTTTTCTTGTCTTCCATATCCAATTTCTTTTCACTGTGCCCCATTTGGTCATCTAATTCCCATGATATCCTTCTTTCTTTTTTGCCATCATTTTTGCAGATCTCTAAGGACTTTGACCTTTCCATAGTCATAACATGCAGGCATGCAAAATTAAATGTAGACAGCTCAAATTGAAAATAATGAACAACAGATGCTAACTCTAGATTCACCTGCTGAAACACTTTTCAACATTACATTAAAATGACTTTAAATTTCAGTAAGAAATACTTTTTGAATGAATACAGTTACCAACTGTAAGTTACATCTGAAAAGGAATTATGGGTTATTTAATTGTAAAGATTTCATACCGTAGGATCTGACTTATTATCAGTATGTGAGAAAGAGGAAAAAGTCTGAAAAAGTTAGAGTTTGTTCTAAAAATATTGATAATTAAGTAGTAAGGGTCTGATCCTGCAACATTTACCCGTGTGACTGGTCTCATTGACTTCATTGAGCTTATATGCACAAGGAACATTCACATGAATAAGGACCTGATTCTGCAAAGACTTGTGCATGTGAATAACTTTAATCATGGGAGTAGTCTCACTAAAATAAATAGGTTTGTTAACTTCAGGAAAGTTAGTCACGTGCACAAATTCTTATAGGATTGAGCTCAAAGAGTTGAAGAGGGTAAAAGGGTGGTAATTATTGATAATATCACAAAATTCAGTCTAATCATAATGTCTGATCCTGCAATTCTGGCATGAAATCCTGCCCTGCTCAAGTCAGTGGAGCCTGAATTTTCCTCTAAGACCTCCCACTAATTTTAATGAGAGTTTCAGGCGTGGAAGATACTGAGCATCTGATTCTCAGTTTGGAAGAACAGCAAGTCAGATTAAGAATATTTTTTCAAACACTTTTAAAAAAATTCCATATTTTTTACTGAATAACACTGTAATTATAGCTACCTTATAATGATTTTATGTTTTGTTCATTGTACTATAATATAAGAAGAGTCAGGGCTGGCTGCTTCTATTAGAGACCAGTTCTGAGTGAAGCCTGGACAAGAAAGGCTCGATCTCCCTGCCCTAACCAAAGTAACCTGACCTGGGCAGAGGTCAATATTTCCTGGATCTCTATGAAGGACTAGTGTTTATATTATGGACTTTAACACCAGGTGGCTATTTTGAGTTGAGCTTTTTTTTTTTTTTTCGGTTAGCCCCACAAGGGGACCGAGAGCTGACCTGGCCAGTGTGCTATGCCAGAGAAGGAGCAGACTATTGTAGAACCAAGACAGAGGAGGGTTGCTAGAGAGGAAGAATCCCTGCAATGCCACTTCCTGACATGAAGGGGCGCTCTAAAGGTGAACGCACACCATAATGCTCCCAGTGGCTTCAGTACAGCTGGATCAAAGCCCATAGTGAGGAGCTCTATGGAAGTTGGAAATGCAGGGTTTGCAATATATTTTAGACATTATTAATTTTTTCAACTGAAAATAGATGTTAACTAATCAATAACACATGATATGTTGGCTATAATTTTTGAGATATAGGAATAATATTCTTATTCACATGCCCTATAGCTTCAGAGGCATAACCAGCCAGTTCTGTGCTCCTTCATTTGAAATAGGAAAGGAAAACATTAACATATAAAAACCGAAAACAATAATATTAACATAATAATTTATTCCTCAGACAATTTATGGTTATATACCAGTGTTTACATCAAAATGGTTTAGTTTAAAAATAAAATCCTCCCTGTCTGCAGGGGGCAGTGTGCATTTGTACGTGCCCACACACACATGTTCACTCACAACAAAGACACACTTAGAGAAAAAGGTTGAGTTAACCATACAAATTGATTTATTGGTAGAATAAAGAGGTAAAGCTGGCAACACTTAATGATTTTTATTTTGCGTTTTGGTTGTTTTTTTTGTGCAAAATTAAATCCTTTTATGGAAAATGCAAAGGGCAGCAACAGTACTGTGGGCAGCAAACTGACATATTACCATTTATATGCATTCTGAAGGACAACTTTTGTCCTTTACACAAACTCAAGAAACAGCCTTTCACTTTTGCAGTTGTTTGATGGCCATGTAATTTCTCTTTAAACCAGTGGTTCCCAAACTTGTTCCACCGCTTGTGCAGGGAAAGCCCGTGGCGGGCCGGGCCGGTTTGTTTACCGGCCGCGTCCGCAAGTTCAGCCGATCGCGGCTCCCAGTGGCCGCGGTTTGCTTCTCCAGGCCAATGGGAGCTGCTGGAAGCAGTGGCCCGTATGTCCCTCGGCCCACGCCGCTCCCAGCAGCTCCCATTGGCCTGGAGCAGCGAACCGCGGCCACTGGGAGCCGCGATCGGCTGAACTTGCGGATGCGGCCGGTAAACAAACCGGCCCGGCCCGCCACGGGCTTTCCCTGCACAAGCGGCGGAACAAGTTTGGAAACCACTGCTTTAAACTATAGCTAGTTGACTTTCCTCTCTAATAACCCTGATCCTGTTAGGTGGAGAGCCCTCTCAGCTGTCTTCCATCTTAATAGAAATAGGCCCTTTGGCAATGATACTGCACAGAGGGCGGTATGGGCATCAAGACCTCTGTGGCAACACAAACTAAGAAATTAGGCTCCAGTCCACCATAGCATTTAAGCACATGTGCAATTTTAAGCATGTAAGTAGTGCCACTTAAGTGCTTTGCTGGATCAGAGCTTTAAAGTACTAATTTCCAGCTTGCTCCAAGTTTGGGTTTCTCCTTGCACAAATATAAAAATTTGCTGTTGCCCTGTCTGAATTTTTTGTTTACCTGTTTAAATGGCTGGATGCCAAGGTGGAAAAATATGTTCATTTCACAAAAGACTTAGGATGATAACGTGTATGTGTATGTATGTGTGTGTTTATATATAATATATGACATTTTAAATATATTCTATTATATATATCATAAATATTTATATTTCTTATTTTATTTTTATTCTTTTTATTTTTACACCAAACAAGATTTGATACATTTAAAATAGCATCATAAACTCACCTGATTCTGCCCCTAGGGCGCTCAGATTGCTCTGACATAAAACTTGTGCTGCTGAGGCGTGAGGCACTGCTGGTACGGGAAATGGCTGACACATCACTGACATCACTATCTGATGATTTGGCAGAGACGTTATCACAACTTCTGTACTGATCTGTTTGTATGTTATACTAAAGATTAAAAAAAGAAAGTATGAGGTTTCTTTTCAAAATGTGAAATATACTCAGACAACAAATGAGGAGGACAATTCTTTTAAACTTCTGAAATGTCCAGCAGTCCCAATAACTTCAGAAAAGTTATATATATAATTTATATATATATATTTTATAAATATATAGTAAATATATAGTAATATATAATATATATATTAATTAATATAAGACATATAATAATGTCTTGAAAAAACTGAAAATACGATAGGTTACTTCAAGCAGATGGGCTCCGTAATGTATGAGATGACAGAACTAAACTGTGATCCATGGAACACTAGAATATTATTTTCTTTGTTATTTAGTGCACCAAATTATGACTTGTACAAATACAATGTTTTATTTACCTCTAGACATTTCTGTGGTGTCTGTGCAACTGTCTGGGGCTCTTTTGAAGTTTACATATATGCCTAAGATGGATATATTGGGATGCAACAAAAGAAGATCATAGATTGACAAAGCCATCCTCACTAATAATTAGTAAGTGGTAAATGACTTGAAATCTGAATGCTTAACCTTACTTTGATAAAAGTTACTTGAATAAATGAAAAAGTTTGAGCACAGTAGCTAAAATAATGTAACACTTACATACCAACGTCATTTTGTGATCTACTTATTTATTATCATTTTGAGAAAACACAGGCAAGAAAAATAGTGTTTAAAATTATATTGAAGTCATTTGGTCAAAGAATGCTAATGAAAGATGAAGCCTCTTTTAGGCTCTGAATCATAATTTTCATGTTGCTCCATCTACTTTATGTTAAAAAAATCACCCTCTTCTGATTCTCAGACCTCATCTGACTTTATGGGAAAGCAATGAAGAAATTTCCACCCAATAAATCCCTTAACTGCTTTTCATTCTGTGGTTTTACCAAAGTAGGACTTCCGTTTTAAAAACTACAACATGACACATCCACAGGGTTTCAGTCAAGTTTGAAAATCCAATCTGTTGAGCTCAGGGCCCTTGAGGATGTTGATTTTTAGATAGAAATTCATGGTGTTGAGGGGTATGTGTGTGTTTTGGCCAGCTCAGTTTGTGGAATGACTTCATAGTTTCTGCTTTTAGATGTGAAAAGCATCATGGTGGGTGACAGACACTATCTGCGTGGGCTGTCATTAGCACATGCACTAAATGCACCTTCTCCTATACATTTGTGGGTGTAGGAAAAAGAGGACTCAGAATTGCAAGAGTAAACAAAAATCCAGAATGCAAGGCTGAAGGGAACTCCTCCCCCTCATTCTCTGCCAATCACATACAAATCTGCTGGTAAGAAAGGGAAGGAAGAATAGATAATAATTTGTTGCTTGTAACCTCTGTCATACAAGATAAGTTTCTTAAATATATTTGAATCATATTTCTCTGATATTTTATAACAATAGTGCACTATAATCAGATTGTCCAATGAATCCAATGGCAATCAGGATGAGTAATTTTCACCAATATTCAGTTGTACTGCACATATCCTGAGTGTTGCTAAGGATCGGCAACTCCAAAAGGTATCAGTGGAAGTTGCAGGTCCTTAGTACTTTTCAATATTAGACCCTATATATTTTAAACCCATGTGCCTCATATTAAGCGCTTACTGGTGTTATATTGGTAACTGCTTGAGGATTTTAGTGATTGAATTGCCTTTGCCTTATGCTCATTTCTTCCATTTGAAAATCTGAAGTCTGTTATCAGGCTCTTGTTCTTCAATGATCTGTGATCTACACTATGCATGTGTGTATATATGTATAAACAAACATGTACACATTCTCAAGTATGTGCACATACGCGCACACACTCTTATACAAACTACTTGACTATCTACAACTTTCCAAATATCGCATCTGTGAAATAACTTTAGAGAGCCAACTCATAACAGCAAAGTTGTATTCAGGTAAGGGTGGGAGTTAGAACTACAGAAATTTAGCATTGAGGGATGATTTCAAAAATTGTGGATATTTTTTTTTCAGAAACAGGAGAGAGTATATTTCCCACCTTAGCATGCCATATTTTACTTTTATACTTTTTGTTATGTTTGTGAGGTGAGAAGTGAAAATAAATATTTCTCTGATTTCTTTCAGTCATATAAGTATTTGCCTATCAGCAACATTAGTTAGAGTATAAAATTAGAATAATAGAATCATAGGGTTAGATGGGACCACAAGGGTCATCTAGTCTAAGCCCAAGATGCAGGATTTTTTGTGTCTAAACCACCCAAGACAGATGGCTATCCAGCCTCCTTTTGAAAATTTTCAGTGAAGAAGCTTCCACAACCTCCCTAGGCAATCTGTTTCATTGTCCTACTGTTCTTATAGTTAGGAAGTTTTTCCTGAGAGTTAATCTAAAACTGCTATGCTGTAGTTTGAACCCATCGCCTCTTGTCTTGCCCTTTTTGTCAAAAGAGAACAACTTTTCACCATATTTTTTATGGCAGCCTTTCAAGTATCTGAAGACCACTATCATGTCCCCACTTAATCTCCTCTTTTCCAAACTAAACATACCCCGTTCCTTCAGCCTTTGCTAATATGGTTTGCATTCCATCCCTTTGATCATATCTGTCACTCACCTCTGGATCCGTTCCAGTTTTTCCACATCCTTTCTATACATTGGTGACCAAAATCAGACACAATACTTCAGCTGAGGCCTAACCAGCGCTGAGTAGAGCGGTACTGTAACCTCCCATGACTTGCATGCTACGCTGCTGTTAATGCAACCAAAAATTGCATTTGCTTTTTTTCTGAGAGCATCACATTGCTGACTCATGTTGAAGCTGTGATCTATCAAAATTTCCAGATCCTTTTCAGCAGTGCTGCTAAGCCAAGCCATTTCCCCCCATTCTGTATTTGTACATTTGGTTTTTCTTCCCTAAGTGAAGCACCTTACATTTGTGTTGGTTGAACTTCATTTTGTTGTCAATAGCCCAGTTCTCCAATTTATCGAGATCTCCCTGAATTTTAGCTCTATCCTCCAAAGTATTGGCAACCCCCTCACCCAGCTTTGTGTCATCCAGAAATGTTATCTGTATGCTCTCTATTCCTACATCCAGGTTATTAATAAATGTTCAACAACGCCGGACCTAGAACTAAAATGTATTACATCTAAAGGTTTTTATCCTGTGCTTGCAATATCAGAGCTTTCTGAGTTTTCACTACTGTGAACCAATCCTGTTTGCAAACCAATTTATGAATCAAACACTGAAGGGTTCATACTGACGACTGTGTGTATCCAGGGGCAGCTATATTAATTGCTTGGGCATTTCAGTCTGTAACTGGAGTTTGTGAGAAGGGTGTTGGTGGTTTGTGTAAAAACAGCTGAGAGAGAGAGAGAGTTCCTGCAAATGAAAAAGGACGAAAAAGCACTGGATTGGCAAAGGTGAGTTTTCAGCTCTATTCTGTAGTGAAACCAGCAAGGCCCTGAGCTGAAACATGGGAAGAGATGAGTAATAGCTTGGAGTACAAAGAATCCCACGAAATTAGATGTCATTACATTTTCCTCCCATCAAGCTCACATTTACAGAAACTCATTGCAATAAGTTGTCTCTTCTTACTGTAGTTAAATGTAACACTCACAGAGTCTCAAAAATTGGACAACTGCCTCCCCCCTCAATCCAATTTCTGTTACAAATTTAGGTCCTCAGTCTGCTCTTATTGATGTTCATGACAAAACTCCCATAGACTATAACAGGTGCCATCTAAAAAGTATGGAGTGCCCTAATCTTCCTGACTTCAACTGAAAGTGAAACCTTGACCCTATTTAAATAAATGGCAAAATTCCCATTGACTTAAATGGGGCCACAATTTCACCCTGCATGTTTGTTTAACCCAAAACAAGGAGTGATTTCTCCACAGGCAATGCTATAAAAACATTTTGTTTAAAATATAAATGTAAATTCTCACTCCGATCCAAGGATTTATACTCTTAGTATCGGCAATAGGATAAATGGCCCACAAGTGCCTTTTACAGTTTCCTCCTTTTCTCAAAGCAATCCTACTCATGTAGGAGTGGCAAATCTGTTCTCTCAATCATGATTTTTCTAGCTAGGATTGGACTTTGAGAGCAAACAAAGTTTAAAGTTAGTAAGTTATTTTTCATGTCCTTTGAAAACTTTTGTAACTAGCTACGTGACAGTGGATCCCTTATGCAAGCTGAAACTTTGATTTTCTGTTCAGTAGGGAGACTGGTGTCTTCTCTAGAGTGATGGAATAGGAAACCCAGGCTCAGACATTAGATGAGTTATCACTAGCAAAATAACCTTCCCCTGTCTTTCTGCTTTTCACTTGGATGAGAGTCTTGCTTCTGCCTAATGCCAGATATGTTTTCCTTAGTTCTCAGTGCATGTTCTTAGTTTAGCTGCTCAGTGGCCACTGATACACAACACGACTCATCGGAAGCCTCTCAATGTGTTTTGAACATAAGTCTCTTTTACTCCATGTTTCCATATATTTTTCCTCCTGAAAGAGCAGCAGGATCTCAGGAGTGGCTCAAGTGTGTTGGTTTCCTGGACTGCAACACCTTTATTGTACTTTGTGCACGTCACTGGAAAGTTGTGGTCACGTATTTTTTCTCAACCTTGGGATTTGTCCATCTTTCCTCTTTTGCTATCTATGCTTCTCTCTCAATATACACTGACTATATTCCTTTCTTTGCTTTGTTAACAGTAGTCTTAAGCTAGCTCAGTGTTGCATGATTATGTAGGTATACAGTGCCAGGGCTGGATGGAATGTTGGACCAGCTCAAGTGTGGTACTTGTTGCCTCCTACAAAAATGGTGTAAGTACTGCTACTGACATTAATAAAGAGTCTCTACTATTCCCAAGTGAGAGAGGCCTGCATTTTAAAGCAGACAGTTCTATTCCTTATGCTGCATGGACGTAGTTTAAATGACGTCCATTTTGCTATGGATTTATTACAACACACACAGCCAAAAATATCCCCCCAACACTCAAGCCTCACCAGAGGAAATCATAAGCCATTTTAGAAAACACTGTGCCCGCGAATGATTAGTTTCTATGTGAGATACTCTCTGCACTATGGAAGCTCCCTTAAATGGAGCTTTCAGGTGTGGCTCCAGGCTAGGCAATTGTTGCCAAGCAGTGGTGCTAGAACATTTTGTATAGTGGGGGTGCTGAGAGCCATTGAACCAAACTGTAAACCCTGATATCATGGAAACCACTTCAAGATAGGGGGAAAAGTGCCATGGACTGAAAGAGATCCACTTATTACTATTATTTAAAATTTGGTAGAGACCCCCACTAGGGCTCAAGGGGCTAGGATAAATCTGCTATTTAGAAAGAAAGAATAGGGATTAGCACTGGAGGTAAATACACAGTAATTTAGACACATTTTATAATGCCTAGTAATGCTCAGGAGCTTTCTCCAGCAGAAGTCTGAAGGAGTCTTTTATTCATCTAGAATCCCAATACACTTTCAGCTGTCTGAGTGGACTCCAAATCTTGTTTAAGAAAATTCATATAATCAATTTTTTTCTTCTCACATTTTTAAATGGCCACAAAAGCAAAAAAAGAATCAAAGAAATATATCTGTAAATCTTCAATAAACTAAAGCATGAGAATTTTTTGCAACCATTATTTTTCTCCCAACCATACATGGTACTTCAGGGTGTTTTTATTCCAAAAATTTGTTGCTCATCCCAAAAGCAGAATATGGTACTTGTTCTGATAACAACTACTACACAGTAGGTCTATTTTTAGTCATTAATAGTAACAAGGATGGGAAGTCCATTCCCTCTGCTGTGTAACAGCATTAGTTATAACTCCTGTTCTGAGTTACAGAAATATAGCCTTCTTTCAATATAACTATCTGAAGTGTAAACTTGTACTGCAGTTATTCTGTTCACTTGCCACCTATGGAATAGCTTGCTCCTGTACTGTGTCAGTGAAAGTAGAAAAAGGTGGTTGATGAACTGCAGACACACTAACTTCAGTAGAAATAATGGAGACACAAACTAAAAGAATGTTCTTGCTGGATGTTATTCCAGTTCTGTAATGACTCGGGATTTTAATATTTTCTTGGTTATAGGGCAAATTTCACAGATCATTTTTCATTAATCTTTTAGTGGGATCAAAGCTCATTTCTACTTCTTTCTCCCCACTCTCCCTACTACTATGGGATATAAAGGGGCTTAGGATTTAGTTTCACAGTCAAGATCCTGTGGCTTTCCTGCAGCACACAATAAAAGCTCACTGTATACACCAGCCTTTATGGAGCCTCTCTCTGTCTCATGCAAAGCTCTGAACACAGTTGCTCAGTTCACAGCCCTTCCGTAAGGCTTCTCTCTATCATAGGAACATATATAGTCCTCATTACAATAGTATCTGAATGCCTCACAATCTTTATCCTCACAAAAACCCTTTGAGGTAGGAAAGCATTTTATCCCCATTTTAGAGATCTGGGGCTGAGACACAGAAAGACTAAGTGACTTGCCCAGGGTCACACAGGTCTGCCAAATCCCAGACTAACAGCCAATCCTCCTCTCCTGGAAGACTTAAATTGTAGATCAAAATCTATGTAGCCTGATCCTAAAATAAAGCCCCTCTTAAATGTCATATCTCCTTTTTTGAGCAGGATATGACAAGCACTGTAGCTTTCCTAAAGATTAAGTCTTAACCGAGGGCTTCAATGAAAAATAAGTTTACGTTAAACAAAATGCTTTCAAAATACTCAAAGTACTAACTGAGCTAGCAATGTACTTCAATCTAGAGTGGTGTCCTTTTAAGTGTTTACTATAAAGCTCTCATCAGTAGAAATCTGGAATAAACACCTCTTTTAAAAATGTGTTGTGCATTGACTGGAACAAGAACAGCTTTGGAGTTTGTGCATATGTTCAGTATGTAAACAATGCATATTAAGATCCTGAATCAAATTCTTCTCTCACACCGGTGTAAATCCAGAATCATGTTACAGCAGGGCCTGTGAGTCTCCCACACATAACAAAAACGTAGCATTAACACAAACATATTACAGTAGTTCTGGGGACAAGAGCCTTACTGATATTTAGATAGGTTTCAGAGTAGCAGCCGTGTTAGTCTGTATTCGCAAAAAGAAAAGGAGTACTTGTGGCACCTTAGAGACTAACAAATTTATTTGAGCATAAGCTTTCGTGACCTACAGCTCACTTCATTGATTGTAAAGGGAGAAATGAGTCAAAGAATTCTTAAAACTTTTAAATTTTTTTTTCCTTTCATTAGATTCACAGCAACATTTTCTTTGTTTTTTCATTTAATCCTTTCATATAAATTATGGAGTTTTTCCTTTACAACTGAAGCCAGTAAGGAGCTGAAGCAGCATCTACATGGTTTCCAAAACAGCTTGAAATTCAGAGTACAAAAGACAATCACAAAGAGAAGGATTATAGTCGTCCTAATGCAGAGATTTGCTTATTCACAGTATGTTTACTGAAAAATAGCTGGACTGTGATTATTCAAATACTAACACGCTGCCTGGTTAATGGCTGAATACTGCGAATATGCAAAATAACCATATAGTGAGAGTGAATGAGAATCCCAACACCAGAATGAAGAGAACTGCATGCTTGGAAAAAATGTACCAGTTTTAGCTCAGAACATAATAAGGGCCATAGTAGGTCAGACCAATGGTCCATCTAGGCCAGTATCCTATATTCTGACAGGGGCTGGTGTCAGATGGACTGAACAGAACAATGCAATTAACAAGTGATCCATTCCCAGTTGTCCAGTCCCAGCTTCTGCCACTCAGAGGTTTAGGTACACCCACAGAATGGGGTTATGTCCCTGACCATCTTGGCTGATGGACCTATCTCCATGAACTTATCTAATTTGGAAGCTGTACAGCCTTGTCGCAGTCTGGCTGCTTGAAAGAAAAAAAAATGTATGTGTAATACAAAGCATATTTTAAATAAATAGGGAAATACTTCTTCGCATATGGAATTCACTACTGGAGGTAATGATGCAGCAGAACACGAAGGATTTTAACAGCATTTAGATAATTCTGTGCACAACAGAACAATTACAGTTATACATGGTAAGAGGGGAATAATCAAAACTCATGCTTCGGGGTGTTAACTGATTACTGCAGGACCCAGAAAGGAATATTTTCCCTATGTACAGCACCTCATAATTGGCCACAAGCTCACTGGGGAGAGGGGCTCATCTTTCTCTGAAGCAAAACTCATATGCTTCATTGCCTATACTGGCAGCAGGATGGGGGAAATTGGTTTTGCTTTGGGATGGCAAACTATATGCTTGCTACTAATATGAACAATTTCTTTACATCTACTTCATCACTCACATTCTGAATTTTAAAATGTATATTAGATCACCTCAACAACTTGTCTTTACCCATAAAAATAAGTCCATCTTCTATAGCTTTCATTGTTTTTCGCTTTCTACCATGTTAATAATTTTTTTAAAGAACTTTAGTAAGACTGTTGAATATGGCCATCTCTTGCTAAAGACCACACTAGCTAGTCTTAAATTAAGAGCTATCATATCCCTTAATATGGTTTATCAGATATTTATCACAACTGGTATTAAATTGTCTAGTCTATGGTTTCTTGTTTGTCTCATAAAAACTGCTGTAGACAAGGAAAGATTATAGGACTAAGAGTCAACCTGCTTCCTTTACCAATATACATATCAGATTACAGTGGTTCAGGGTAATGAATTTCATAACCGAAGAATGCCTACAAAGTTAAAATGCTGAGAATGTGCCCTCCACAACCAGCATGCAAAGGGTTAGCTGAAAGAAAAACAGCATTGCCCCTTTAAAAGCTTCTTACCAGGGGTAAAGAGAAGGGGGAAAGTTTACAGGGATGGACAAGAAGGGCAGGAAGCAATTGGGGGCAGGTCAGGTCAGATCACTGCACTATCCTTCCTGCTGACCAGAAGATTGTGTGTGGGGGGGTATTTATACATCATGCAGCCCCAGATAGGTCCTCTTTACCAGGATTTGGCTGCCAAGTGGTGGCTCCAGGGCATTTTGTCATGGGAATAGCAAAGCCCAACCATTTTAACCATAAGGGTTAATAAAGAGATGAAGGAGGATTTGAGGGTTTTGGAGCAGTTTCTGAATCATCAGAGTGTCTTTTTGGAGGGAGGAAAGGATGGCAGAGGCAGATTTAAAGGTTCATTCAGATGCATCGGGAGGAACAGGTTTGGAGTATCTTATCAAGACAGGTGGTATGCCCAGAAATGGCCCTCAGATTGGATACAAAGATTGGGATAGTGAAAGATATACTACTCTTGGAATTCTTTCCCATTTTGGTAGCAGTAACTATTTGAGGAACATATTTTGGAAACAAAAAAGTGCAGTTTTGTAATGACAACTTTGCCGTGGTACATGTTAACAATCACCAGTCCTCCAGATCTCCCAGGGCCATGAAGTTGGTAAGGGCATTATGATTCTAGTGGCTAAATCTTAACATATGTTTTTCTGCCATGCATATGCCCAGGATTGATAAAGACATAGCTAATGTGTTCTCTCAAAAGGTAATAACAAAATGTTTTTTAAGTACATCAGAAGCAGGAAGCCTGCTAAACAACCAGTGGGGCCCCTGGATGATCGAGATACAAAAGGAGCACTTAAAGACAATAAAGTCATTGCAGAGAAACTAAATGAATTCTTTTCTTCAGTCTTCACAGCTGAGGATGTTAGGGAGATTCCCAAACTTGAGCAGTCTTTTGTAGGTGACAAATCTGAGGAATTGTCACAGATTGAAGTATCACTAGAGGAGGTTTTGGAATTAATTGAGAAAAATAACAGTAACAAGTCACCGGGATCAGATGGCATTCACCCAAGAGTTCTGAAAGAACTCAAATGTGAAATTGTGGAACTATTAACTATGGTTTGTAACCTGTCCTTTAAATCATCTACTGTACCCAATGACTGGAAGGTAGCTAATGTAATTCCAATATTTAAGAAGGGCTCCAGAGGTGATCCTGGCAATTACAGACCAGTAAGTCTAACATCAGTATCAGGCAAATTGGTTGAAACAACAGTAAAGAATAATATTGTCAGACACATAGAAGAACATAAATTGTTGTGCAAAAGTCAACATGATTTCTGTAAAGGGAGATCATGTCTTACTAATCTATTAGAATTCTTTGAGGGGGTTAACAAACATGTGGACAAGGGGGATCCAGTGGATATAGTGTACTTAGATTTCCAGAAAGCCTTTGACAAGGCTCACCAAAGGCTCTTATGTAAATTAAGTTGTCATGGGATAAGAGGGAAGATCCTTTCATGGATTGAAAACTGGTTAAAAGATAGGGAACAAAGGGTAGGAATAAATGGTAAATTTTCAGAATGGAGAGGGGTAACTAGTGGTATTCCCCAAGGGTCAGTCCTAGGACAAATCCTATTCAATTTATTCATAAATGATCTGGAGAAAGGGGTAAACAGGGAGGTGGCAAAGTTTGCAGATGATACTAAACTGCTCAAGATCGTTAAGACCAAAGCAGACTGCGAAGAACTTCAAAAAGATCTCACAAAACTAAGTGATTGGCCAACAAAATGGCAAATGAATTTTAATGTGGATAAATGTAAAGTAATGCACATTGGAAAAAATAACCCCAGATATATATACAATACGATGGGGGCTAATTTAGCTACAACTAATCAGGAGAAAGATCGTGGAGTCATCATGGATAGTTCTCTGAAGACGTCCACGCCGTGTGCAGCGGCAGTCAAAAAAGCAAACAGGATGTTAGGAATCATTAAAAAAGGGATAGAGAATAAAATGGAGAATATCTTATTGCCCTTATATAAATCCATGGTACGCCCACATCTTGAATACTGCGTACAGATGTGGTCCCCTCATCTCAAAAAAGATATACTGGCATTAGAAAAGGTTCAGAAAAGGGCAACTAAAATGATTAGGGGTTTGGAACGGGTCCAATATGAGGAGAGATTAAAGAGGCTAGGACTTTTCAGCTTGGAAAAGAGGAGACTAAGGGGGAATATGATAGAAGTATATAAAATCATGAGTGGTGTGGAGAAAGTGAATAAGGAAAAGTTATTTACTTGTTCCCGTAATATAAGAACTAGGGGTCACCAAATGAAATTAATGGGTAGCAGGTTTAAAACAAATACAAGGAAGTTCTTCTTCACTCAGTGCACAGCCAACCTGTGGAACTCCTTTCCTGAGAAGGTTGTGAAGGCTAGGACTATAACAGGGTGTACTGGATAAATTCATGGAGGTTAAGTCCATTAATGGCTATTAGCCAGGATGGGTAAGGCCTAGGCTCTGTTTGTCAGAGGGTGGAGATGGATGGCAGGAGAGAGATCACTAGATCATTACCTGTTAAATTCACTCCCTCTGGGGCACCTGGCATTGGCCACTGTCGGAAGACAGGATACTGGGCTGGATGGACCTTTGGTCTGACCCAGTATGGCCATTCTTATGTTCTTATGAGGTCAGATGGACAAATATCAGAGAGTAGCATCAGGGAGCAATCAGGAACCAGAACAGATGCCGGTAGTACTCTAGAACCTTGACAGCTCTCAGGAATGTACAGAGATCAGTAGAACCATAATGTTTAGGGCCTGTGACAGGAATATTAATGATTTTGTGAAATTTCAGAGGAGGGAAGGCCTGTCAATAATATGGCCTACTCTAGTATACTGGAATACATGGTGTCATCTACCATTGAGCCTTATGTTGCCAGTATAATGAGGGGTTACCTGGATCCTTGTGGTAGTTTCTTAGTCCAGAGATTTTTAGTAGAGTAATCTCAGGACATGGGTCCTAGAAAATATCCATGTTCTCCCATCAGTGTTCAAACACTTAGGTCCGGTCCACACTACAAACCTATAACAGTATAATATACACCTCTGAAAAATATACACCTCTGAGCAATGTAGTTATACTGGTCTAACCCTGTGTACAGACAGCGCTATGCTGGTGGGAGAACTTAACTCGCCAACATAGCTACCGCCTCTCGGTGAGGTGGATTAACTAAGCCTACTGGTGAGCTCTCTCCTATCGGTTTAGAGCATTTTCATTAAAGCGCTACAGCAGTGCAGCTTCATCAGTGCCGCTGCACTGATGCAGCATTTTAAGTGTAGACATGCCCTTAGAGATTTGGTCCAAGTTCTCAATCAAATACGCAGAAGCAGCCAGGAGGCTGCCTTGTTCAAAGCTGCATTCTTGGTAGCAATTTTTGGAACTTTTGAAGTTAGTGAACTAATGCCTGGGTTAGCAAGAGATACTTTGGGAAGGACTTTGGAGTGGAAGGATTTACAATGGGAAGTGCAATCAGTTTTCTAAACCATGAGGATTTCCAAAACTGATCAAGTGGGCAAAGTGAGTCCATATAGTTACATCTGTGGGGTGAGGCAAGGAATTGCCCAGTAAGAACATTAAGGATTTATACAGCAATGAGACCCATACGGCCCCTCTTTATGCATGGTGATAGAAGGCTCCTCACAGCTTTGTTACAGTTTTCAAAAAGGGGCTTTCAAAGCTGGGGTTACTGGTGCAAGAATTTGGTTCCCACTTTTTCTGATTGGGGGTGCAATAGTTGTGGCCCACCTAGGGCTAGGGGCCACAGCAATTCAGGCAATGACATTCAAGTGTACACAAATCAGAGTTAATTTTCTTGTACTTCCACTTTCAGAATCATGCAAACAGGCCAGGTGAGCAGTGGTGTGGACCTGCAGGCACAATATTTTATACTGGGCACACAGGAAGAGCTTCCAGGTTGGTGAGCAGTTCACATCTGGGCCTAGAGAGTAAGGCAATCCTGAGCTGGAATGGAAGCAGAGGCGTGCTATTGGACCAGCTGATTTGTGCTGTACACTCTTTGGGAGCAGACACCGGATGCAAATATGGTTCACTTTGGTTAAAAACAAAAACAGGAAGGAATCAGTGAATATCTGGGAACCAGGCAGAGGTGTGGGAGGCAGCTAAGCATTTTGCTGGTGCCTCCTTGTGGCAGATGTCCTGGCCGGTACTCAGTATAGAAGGGATATGGTTACTGGATATAACGTGCCTGAAAAGAGTTTGAAGGAAAGCATCTCTTAAGGGAGCTGAATAAGTGGAGTTTGCAGCTTCTACATCTCATCAGCAGGGAGATGACCTCCCTCCTGTTTCTAGACTCCTTTAAGGAAGCTGAGGAAGGGATTTGGGGTTCCTACATCTGGAAAAGCAGGGAACTGATGGGCACTCCCACATGTTATAAGTGAATAAAGTTGCAGCCTCATTAAATGACATCCATTACCTCCTGTTTTTTTTCTGGTGTGGTCGAACAATGAACTTGGTTAAACCTTATACCTTAAACATTTATAACAGATTGCATTATAGTATCCGTGCAGTAACGACCTTAACGCATAAAATGACAAAGTTACTGGAGCAAAAACCACAATATAGTAGTGACAAGTTAAAAATAACTGAGATTAGAAAACAAAAACAAATAATGGGTCACAGTGTAAAACTTTATCCACCCATGTATCAGGATCAGGTGACACAAGATCATCAGCTCAGATGTTATATTTAATTTTAATCAACTGGAACATTAAACAGGTGCATGTTAAGGATATTTTGGATTTCAAGCTCAGCACAAATTACTCATTTTACTTTCCACTGTTTTATCTTGAAATGCTCAGCTTCTTTGTAATGACATAAGGTGCCCAGAAAAGGTAACCCTGTCACTTCAATAGATGGACACCATGCTTCCTTTAAGATATGATCATTTATATTTAAACATTCCTTCTTAACGAACAGTGATGTAATACAATTATTTTAGTTTAGCACCTAAATGCTAAGGGTTTAATTTTGGCCTCAGTTCCCCATATTAGTACTGTGATGGGATGTACCAGCCCCACAGTGGTGCAGCAGGGGTTAACTCTTCTCTCTTGGCCAAGGAGGCGATGTCCCCTCAGCTCTGTTGGGCATGCTCCAGCTGGAGACGATATAAAAGGCAGCAGAGCAGCTCAATCTGGGCTGACTGCCAGTGAGGAAGGAGCTGGGCTGCTGACACCTGGGGGAGGAATGCTTGCACTCCAGGACGTGGAGGCCAGCCAGATGGAGACAGACCCCAAAACATAGGCTTGAGACACAGCAGAGAGGGGAGAGACCATGGAGACCCAGAGGTGGCAAACTGCAGAGAATTGGGTAGGAAGTGACCCAGGGAAACTTTGCAGGGAAGTGGTGGTAGAACTGGAGATAGCTCTGTGTGTTTTGGTAGGATCCCTCCCAAGCTGGTGGTGGGCAACCCCGCCACCGACAGGGCCCTGGGTTGGGATCTGGTGGAGAAGGTGGGCCCAGGTCCCCCTATCCTGGCCACCGCCCACGCTGGGGTGGTGGTCCAGCTCACCTACACTATTGACTCTGGCCACTAGGCTGCCCTGCCCTGAGCGCAGGGACCAGGCTATTGACTAAGGTCACAGGGCCACGCAGCCCCGAGTCTGGGGGCAGTCCTACCGACTCAACTGCGGGGCTGTAATGCACCTCTCTCTCCCACCCCCAAAGAGTCACGGGGTGTATCAGCCCCATGACAAATACTGGGGGGAAATCTAGGAATTTGAAGGGCTGACAGCAAACGCCAACCAAAGCACATAATCGTCTTTGAGACAGACATAATCTAATAAGTGTTTCACTGTCCTCCAGAAATACATGTCTATCTGTATTGAAAAATATCTGTGTTGAAAAATTATGAAAATTGGGTACGTTTAGAGCAGTGAGAAATGTCTGACTTCAACTGTATATGTAGTTAGAACAAACCAACTATGACTGAAGTTTGACCTGCAGCTGTGAAACAACAATGATTTGACAATGAAGTGCCCAAAAAAGCCCAAGGGAATTCTCTTCCTTTTATCTGGATACCCACAATTTTTAACAAGCTACTGCTTATGCGGTATTTTGAGTTTGTGACTGATTGGTTTGGTCACATGGGACATGTCACATAGTATTTCCCCCATGTATCTGGTTGATTGAATCTATCTCATGTGATCTATAACATAAAATGAGCTATTTTACTTTTACCCAAAAAGTAGGGCTGTTTTTCAGGTGATTTGACTGGAAATATTCAGCAAAAAGTGTTATAGCACCAGCATCTGTGTTATTTTGACAACCAGTGGCCTAATACATTATCTTCCTCTTCCTGGGAATTTTTGTATCTATCTCTTCTATTTTTGATGACAATTTATATCCCAGTTATACAAATATTCCCATATTTGAAATGCTCTCCAGTTTAATTACATGAAGACCAACGTTTTCAAACCTAAATAGCAATTTAGGAGCCTAAGTGTGCGGCCTGATTTTTGAATTATTAAGGACCCAGCAGCTCCCATTAATTTTAACTGGAAGTTGCTGTGTTCTCAGGATTGGGGAAAGTGGGGGGAATGTGTCTAGCAGTCGGATACCTTGTGGAGTACATGCTTGAAGCATTCTAGTGTGGCCAACTTGATTTTACTGCAAGGATTGCAAGGTGTGGCATTTTTCTTGAAGCCCTAGTGCCTGGAGTAAGAGTGAAAATCCCAGCTTGCATTGTTTAAAAAAACCCAAACGTTTCTAGTCCATGTGAAGAAAAGCTTTAAAATGTGAACAGTAAAGGTTCAAAAGCCAGAAAGCAAATAAAAGGAACCCAAAATATATTCTCATGAGTCTAGGGGGCCAATTCATGATTTTTGACTAATTTATAGTTGTGATGGTGGTAATACTGTGCACTTACAACTTCCTACAGTATGCTTTTATCTTCATACTGTCACCCTATGGCTGCTCATACTAAGCAAATTATTGTTATGCAATAGTCTCAATGCAATACTTTTGTTGTTAGAATGCTTCTAGTACAGCACCAGAGTGGTTGGTTCTGCCTTTAGGGTTACCATGCATCTGTATTTTCCTGGACATGTCTGGCTTTTTGGTTCTTAAATCATCATCCAGGAGGAATTTTTAAATATCTAAAAACATCCGGGATTTTTATTATTTTTCGCAAAGAAGAGTTGATCATTCAAGAAAGAGAGTGAATGTTGATCACTCGAGAGAGTGCCTGCTTTTTCCCCCAAGCTCCCAGCATGGCTGGGAGGGAGGGGGAGAGGGGGAACGCGGCGCGCTCAGGGGAGGAGGCAGGGCTGGGGCGGGGACTTTGGGGAAGGGGTAGAGTTGGGGCAGGGCCGGGGGGCGCAAGCAAATACCGCCCCCCCGCCCGTGGAGTGTCCTCTTTTTTGAATGTTCAAATATGGTAACCCTACCTTTGATGGTCTTTTATTTACACTAAATAGAAACAATACTGTCTCTCTAAAAAGGAATCATATGATCTACCTCTAAGTACCTCTCCCCCAGGACCTCCAGAAGCATCCTTCCTGCCTCAGTGCTCCTGCTCCAGGAGGCCAAATGCCTTCAGCAATTATGCACATATGGACAGCTCTGTCCTCTATGGCTTGGCTTGTAAAAGGCATAACAGAACTCTACAAGTCATTTTCTGCGTTCTAATTGAGACCTATTCAGCAGAAAGGTCAAATGGCTGTGGAAGCACATATATGTATTATAAACAAAATTTGCCATATGGTACCTTTGGACTAAACTTTTTAATGCAACAATTACACATTTATCATGTAAATTTGTGTCTCAAAAGAAAATTTTAAATTTCAATGAGAAAAGAAGATCAAAACTCAACTGATGATTGAGTTATACTGTGAAAACAAAATCCCTTCATGTATTTCCAAGCAGGAAGGATTATGTCTGTAGCAATATTAGGAAGCAAATATGTTACTCTACAAGCATCTGCAAAAGCATTTTGTATTGTGCAAACCCATTTTAGATTACTTCAAAAACTAAAGTCTAATACACTTTTCTGACTAGGAGTCTAATATAAAGTGATATAATAAAGCTGTGATTCAAAAAAGCTTTCTTCAAAATATGTAAACATTATATCCTTAAGTATTGGATAATATTTTAAATAGCCATGTTACTCCTTCACCTTTCCAAACAAAATATTGTTTTAATACTGCTAACTTTACCTTAGTATATTGCTCACGCTCATATTCTTGGCTAGAACCAGACCCTGTTGTCTGATTATAACGATGCACTTTCATTTTCATCAGTCGCGTTTCCTCCTCCACTACTAAGCTTGCTGTAAAAACACATAATGGAAGCCTATTAAAAGTGGTGAAAAACTTCTCAAGAAATAAATGGTTTAGCAGCAATTTTGATCTTATTTCCATCTCAACAAAACAAAGAAATATACAAACAGTACAATAACAAGCAGGGTGTAAACACTGAACAGAGGAAGACTAATATTAATAAATCAAGTACTTCAGCTGCCTCGAGTCTTCACCTGAAAATGGATAGATATCCAAATTTCCCATATACTATCAAGCTAGTGTAATAGATGTCAAAAGAACAAAGGAATTTAAATTGATAGGCTGAACTATAAACTTGTTAAGCCCTCTGGATGCAGAGAATATACATACATGTGTTTCTAACCACACATTTGTTGACTGTGAAAAATGTTATCATTGTGTTCTAAGTGTTAATACACTGTACAGATAATACTAAAAATATTTAAATAAGAAGCTGTTTCCTACCACTATCTTCCAACACAGTAATTGTTTACTATGACTAAAACATTTATAAGGAGGAACAATTTTCTCTATCGACTATAAAACATACAAAAATAATTTGCATAATTTTTGCTTGCTGTGCCTCATGGACCTTAGAAATATAGTATTTGCTTTCCCATGTTTCCTTTTTTGCAAAGAAATAATAATATAATAATAATAATGAAGAATGTTTTCTTGCATTTTTACTTTTTCCCACTGTAATATTTACTGTTCTTTTTTAAAAAAACCCTAAGAACTGTAGTATTATAGAGAACATTCTTTTCTTTCCTTGAAAGTAGTTAGCAGATAGTACTGAATATGTTTGCAAATGTACCTTTGAAAAAATAAAGTAGGGAAGATGTGAAAGATTCTGTGTGTGTTTGGGTGAATGTACACATTTATTCCATTATTTTTGCTCAGTATTTGGTGGCTGTTTCTATAGAAAGGTTCCTCCAGTCAAAAGAAGCAAAAGAAATTAACTGCTACATATATTTCTCTTAAAGGGCTAGATATTCTGCCATCCTTACTCACATTAAGTAGCACCTTACTCCACAAGCAGTCCTACTGGAAACAGTGAGATTACTCTCAGAATATAGTACTACATAATATGAGTACAAGTGGTAGTGTGAGGTTTTTTTTTTTTTGTAGGAGTGGTGGTTGAAATTCTGTGGCCTGCGTTGTGCAGGAGGTCAGACTAGATGATCATAATGGTCCCTTCTGACCTAAATATCTACGAATCTATGAAACTAGGTCCCAATAATCTTATAGTGGTCACTATACTTAAAGTTACACTAGGACTTCCATTATAACTGTCTGTTTTTACATTTTCTGCAAAAATTCTCCTTTTCATCTGAAATATTCTTGATTTGTCTCACAGCAAAGATGATTTTTTAATTTGGAAAAATCTGAGCACAGTCCTTTCTCCTACTTTTGAGTTACACATGGCTTTATAAATTTATTTTCTGATGTCAAGATGTTAATTTCTTTTTTTACACATGCATCTCTCAAATACTGATGAATTTTAAAAATAAAAAAAAATTCAGGTGATTAATCCCTGAGTGTTAATACCCAGGACAGTGAGGGAAAACAAAACAAATCAAAATAAAAAGCATTGAATTATAAGTCACTGAAAAAAATCAGTTTTACAAGCATAAAATTCAGAATGTCAACTAAGTTTAAAATTAATACACTATGGTATTTACAAGTCTGCACTGTGAACTAACAGAAGAGCTCTGTGTAAGCCTGTCTCTCTCACCAACAGAAGCTGGTCCAGTAAAAGATATTACTTCACCCACTTTGTCTCTCTAGATATTGAGGCTGTCGGGCTTTGTGTTGTTGTTTTATTGTGGAGTTCTATATATGCCTACATTTTTTTTCTTTGCAAGTATAGAAATATACAGAAATCAGTATGAAGATTAGGTCAGCTGTTCAAAACTGTGAGCAACTGCCCAAACAATGATTGTGCACCTACCTATCTATTGCGCTTGAGCGTGTAAACCATGGAATGTCTCTATATGCTGGCTGGGTACAAGCAAATGCACAGGGGCACAATTTTGAACATCCCTTTCCCTCTACTTTTATTTTTTAAAAATGGGAAAATTAAATAAAACAAATTACATTAATGATCTGATATAGTTATAATTTTAAATTCTAAAGGCAAGAAATGCAAAAGTAAAGGTTGTTGTAGTAACCTTTAATACCCACACATTATGGAGGGCCCAGTCTGGCAAATCCTAGACATGCAGAATGCCACACTGGGCCCACAGAGTATTATTCTAGATTACTAATTATGCTGGGAAATGTGTACCTTAATAGTAGGGGTCCAGTTTTACGATCAGATATGCAAATACAACTCCAATTGACTTCAATGGAAGTTGCATGGAGGTATCTGAGGGCAAAATTGAGTTCTCTACATTAAATTTTTAAAGATGGCCTTTTATTCTGCATCTGCAATAAATTGTGGGGAGAAATGAGAGGATTAAATTAGGTCACTACCCTACCTATTTTGCATGTGCCACCAAGGACTGACATCTTAATCCCAGTATTTATGCCTGGAATTGATAGTTATTTAAGTTTACATGAGAACTACCAGTGAGGATTGTGAATAGAATTAAAATTGTATGATAAATTTGGTTTTGTGCATAATTTAAGATAATGGTTTTAAGCCCACTGATTCATTATTCTTATATTCCTAAACAGGATATGTGTAAAATGCATATTCTATCTATAAAATACAACTATGGTACTTTGTAGCTTGTCTGCCATGCATAAACAAACACATATCTGTTATGCATCTAACTGAATGTTCTGAAAGGAGGTTCAATCAGATGTGAAGATTCAAAAATGTTACTTGGTTATGTAATTGGAAAAGTGTTGTTAGGTAACCCAGAGTTCACATGAACATTTAATATACAGCTGCTTCTAAGAGAAATATGGTATATGTCCTTTCAGAATTTGTGTAAGTACAGAGGGTTGGGGTTTGGGGTATTTTTTTTTTTTTTAGCAACCTTGAGCACTAAGAGTATACACTAATTTACATTTTAAAGCATTAGACTCACAGACCTCTAACCTCATCATCAGTAATAGTTACACAAAGTAAGAAGTGCTACTCCAACTTTATGGGTGAAATTCTGGCTACACTGAAGTCAATGACAAAACTCCCATTAACTTCAATGGGGCCAAGTTTCACCCTTGTGAAACCTGTGTTCAGTGGTGGAAGCCACACCTGATAGAAATCCCACACTAAGGGTAGTTCTACACTGCAAAAAAAGGGTGTGTTTTTCATTCGGGTTAGCTAACTAGGGTTAAAATAGCAATAAAGACAAAGCACCTTGGCTTTTAACTGAGAACCTGGGGTAGGGGAGCAGGTTAAACTCAAGCTGCTAACCCAAGTTAAATAGGAGTTGCTATGTCTTCACTGTTATTTTCACCTGAGTTTGCTAACGTGGGTTAGCTACACCAAGTTAAGAACACACCTTTTGTTTGCGATGTAGACATATCCCAAGTCTCATCAGCACCCACTGACTCAGGCAAGAAGTCAATATTGTAACATATTAGGAGAGGGGAACTGCACTAGGAAACTTTCATTGGGACTGTATGGTTAGTTCTCATTCACTTTCCCCAAAAGGAAGCACAGTTTGACAGTTCTGGATGTAGTATTTCACAGACAACTATTCATACGTCTAAAAATGTCAATTACATTAATTGTTTATATCTTTTCTTAATATTATACTCATTTATCAGGATTTTAATGTACTTTGGAGAAACCTATCTTTATGTATGTATTTATTTATTATTTTCCCCTCCCCCACAAAAAAAAAGCATTACAATTATTTTTGGCCTTTACATTTATTTGATGAGAGTTCACATAGCGCATTTCAGCAGCTGTAGAGGTCAAAATCCACAGATGTATAGCTCAGAGGTATTCTGTTAGCCAGATGGCTATGGGAAAATTCTAAAGCCCTTACTTGTGAAGTCAAGTGGACTACTCACAATGGGATTGCAGGTCTAGGCCCAGACCTTTTATTATAAGGGGTTTTCAGGCTCTTCCTGGGTAAACTATGTGAGAGCTGAAGAACAATGATTCACATTATTCAGGACATGAAGAAGCATTATGCCAGTCGTGTGAAAGGATTTAAAATGTCAGGCCTCAACTTTATCAATTTTAACATATAAGGACAGAATGACTCCCCACCTCCCCAAATGGCCAGACATCAACTGTGTCCAGTGTGGGGTTGAATGGCCTCTCACCATACCACTAAGGAATGAAGCCAAGCTCCCTTTGCTAAATACCCCTGCTCAGTTCATGATTCAGCCCACTGTCTGGTCCCACTAACCACCTACTGAAGGTGGAAATGACCGTACAGACACGAGAGAACCCAGTCTGCAAAGATTTAATACCTTCTCGTATCTCTCCTGGGTCCCATGGTTGTGTTCACCCCCAAGAGCTGGCCTTTTGAAACTCTACATGCTGGGCACTGGCTACAATTTGTGACAATATTTATTGACATACATTGCTTCAGCCTCTTATTTTTTTACCCTTCTTACCCCCACGTATCATACCTCCAGGGTGCTGTTAGGAGGATGAAAAACCCACCAGATACCTCTACCGGTCTTGTCCAGAAGAGATTAAAAAATGCTTTCTAACCTCAAAAGGCAATTGGATCAGATCCAGAGAAACCCTGGTAACCCTGCTCTAATGACAACACCAACTAAAGCACAGGGCAAGACAGCTTTAAGTAGCAAGAATGGGTGTTCTGATCCCAAGAATGCTTAAATACACAAGGAGAGGGGTTTGCTGGGGCCAATTTGTGCTCCCTCCGTTACCTACCATATACACCTGAATTAGCTAATGTGTGACTAAGCTCAACGCTCTCCAGCACCAGCCCCTGCCAACTTATGATCTCTACATGTATTCTGAGCAGGGAGAGAGGAAAAGGAGGCACATCTGTTCACCAACTTGGACCCTGGGGTGTAGCGATTGCCCTGCCAGTCTTATCCCACTAAGTCAGGAAGTAGAATTCAATATAAGCCTTAAACTAACCAATACCAGTAAAATGTCACTGTATTAATAGATTACTGCTTATATATTCCTGTAGAAAGATTTGGGTTGGGATTTTCAAAAGTACCTAAGCAAGTTAAGTTCTTAACTCCCTCTGAAATTCAGTGGAAGTTTGGAACCTAACTCCCTTAAGTTCTTTCGGAAACATTAGCCTTAGGATATATGTTTAATGTGTTGCACAGGACATTATATATGTGTTGCCCATTAACATAAAGAAATTCTGCATTTGCATGTTTAAGTATTTGGCTCCTCCTAAAGTCAAATGAACCATCCAAGGGCAGTTTGAACCCTAAGCATTATGCCAGTCGTGTGAAAGGATTTAAAATGTCAGGCCTCAACTTTATCAATTTTAACATATAAGGACAGAATGACTCCCCAAATGGCCAGACATCAACTGTGTCCAGTGTGGGGTTGAATGGCCTCTCACCATACCACTAAGGAATGAAGCCAAGCTCCCTTTGCTAAATACCCCTGCTCAGTTCATGATTCAGCCCACTGTCTGGTCCCACTAACCACCTACTGAAGGTGGAAATGACCGTACAGACACGAGAGAACCCAGTCTGCAAAGATTTAATACCTTCTCGTATCTCTCCTGGGTCCAAACTTTGTATTTTATATTTTAACCCTAAGAGTTAAGGTCACTGTGCTGCCAATGTATCCCAAGGATTTCCTGAAGAATTTTCTCTTTTCATTATTTTTGGTAACTTTTGTTACCTAACATTTTTAGGCCATATTTTACACAGTGTTGTGCTGCTCACTGAGTGGAAGGGAAGACATACAGTTATATTGTTCAGTTCATTCCCTGGCTTATGTACATTTTTACCTAGAAATGACTGGTCATTGTTTTATTAAGATAAGTTAACAAATAAGGCTCTCATCATGCAGTCAAGACCAGGTGGGTGGACTTCTGCACTAACGGAGACCCAAATACAGCAGAGTAGTCTAAATGTGTCCGAGAAAATTCAGAATTGAATCCTGTCAGATGTTGGAAGTAAAACTACATACCTGGACTTCTAATTTGAGTATACAGAATAAGAAAAAGTGGTATGTATGCAGTGGAAGAGTAAGTCATCATAATAATTTGTAATGGTTTATAAATAGTAATTTGAAAGATGGAAATATTTCTTGTTATTGTTACAAAACAAGCTATAATTAAAATTAAATATACTTCTTGTTTGATTTTCATCACAAGAAAAGCAAGTCTCAAGTATTAGTTTGTGGTATTTATAGTATCTGTATGTTTAAATTGCTTGTGTAAAACAAAAATTAAATCCAAATTCCCAGTGGGCCGGAATCTTTCTGGCACAAATATCTGCTCAGTGAGATGAAGAGATGAAGACATATTAGGGAGAGATGAAGACATATTAGGGAGTTGGTTACAGCTCTCTTATTCTCAAGCTGCAACTGCTCTAGTCCCAGCCCTGGAAAAAATTAGAGCAGGCCAAGAATTGCTATAACTTAAGACAGCCCTTAAAGGACTATGCCAGCTATGAATTTTTGGCGGAGTGCCCTCCAAATGCCCCAGTGCCTCTATAGAACAATAGAACCATGAGCAATAAACTGTATGGTCATATATAAAATATACCATAGCAGATAAATTCAATAGATTTTGTTTTTAACCAAGTTACAAAATTAGTAAATGGGCAGAATGCAATAGATGCAATATACCTGAAGGTTAGTAAAGATGTGGACATAATAGTGCATGACATCTTATTTTAAAATTACTTCAAATTGAACTAATCTGAACAGTATAGGTTGAAAACCATATGAGGTCTGCAAACGAAGGCCAGTAATGATAATCGGCAGTGCCACGGAGATGGGTTTGTGTCTGGATTTATTTAACATCTCTAACAATTTGAGGGGATAAACTACATATAAATTTATATTTGCAGATTTTATTAAATTGAGGGATTGCAAACACCAATGCTGAAAATAGTACAAAGGGGTAGAAATACGGGCAGGAAATAATAAACCAAGATTCTTCTTGCAAAAATATAAGCAAAGATATTTTTAAAAATATGCCTAAATGTGATAAAGCAAAACAATCTAAATTTGATCTTGCAATGCTATGTGAATACCAAGAAAACAAAGGGGGTTTTGAGCTGTAAATATCAGGTCACATATCACTGACCAAGGAGACAGTAGAGTTCCTCAGTATCAAATGCTAAAGAGACCATACCTAGTACTGCTTACGTTTCAGAGAACCTTAATGCAAGAAATGTGTTGACAAATTAAAAGGAATTCAAAGAAGAGATATAAACTGATTAGGAGCCTGGAAATACTGACTTGTATTTTATAGTTATATAATGGGTGTAAATATCAAGAAGTGAGAGTAATAGGCTGAAATGTAGCTGAAGAAAATTTGTGTAATGTATCAGGAATCATTTAACTGTAAGGCCCACTGGATTGCCGACCAATCTCCCATGAAAAATTGTGATCTTCCCAATGTGTGAGGCATTGAGACCTAGCCTTATCTAAATACTAAGGAATATATGGTAGGTAGCAATATCGCATTAGCAGGGTATGGAGAAGA